>NC_058133.1:349923235-349947321 GCF_016433145.1 Gracilinanus agilis
ATATATATATATATATATATATATATATATATATATATATATTTATATATTTGTGTGCTTATGCCCAAAGGAAGTCTTTCACGACAGCATATATTCTTAATGATATTCAAATAAAAAATAAAACAGCAGGAAACAAAACAAAAACCCAAGAATTCTTGTTATAATAAAGATCATGTTCTAGTATGAGCATGGAAAAATCATCTCATGAAATATTGCAGAAGTAGCAAAAATGAGCAGTTCATCACAAAAGTGTCTCCTATTACTTGTTTTTTTCTTTTTTAATTGGACTTATTAGTAAAGAAAGGCAAATTGGACAGATCTCTTATCACAAATCTTTGCATAGATAGCTATATAGCTTGTTTTCTGAGGTGTTGCTATTCTCATGTTTTCATAATGAGTAGAATGATTAGAATACAGTTGATAACTTGTGCTCTGCCATGTGAAATAGTTCATATTTAAATACCAACATTAAAATGTATAAAAGAGAGTACTATTTTAAATATAAAAATTTACTTTCTACAATTACTCTGATTTTTATTCATTATTCAATAATTTGCATTAGCATATATTTAAAAAGTCTAATTTGAAGGTCATCAGAAACTGTCCTGATAAATAATTCCACTTATTCTATGTTGAAGGAACTTTAAAAATAAGTTTTAGCCTAAATTTATTTGTTCCTAGTTGCATTTTCATTATGCTTAATGATTTTATCATCCTCATCTATATATTGATTCTCTCCCAATCTTACCCTTTATTCAATAATATGATTTGCATGTTCAGTTGAAGATCATGACTTTAGGTATTCTCCCTCTTCAAAATAAGTTTGTTCCTAAGTTCTTACCAATAATAAGAGAATTCCCTTGTTACTCCATATTTATCTAATGAGCTAAATACACTTTACCAACATTTATTTAATCTTCATACCATTGCATTCTGGGCTAGCAGCACTCATGTAATAATTTTCTTATTTTATATGTAATGCTCTAAAATGAAGGGAATTTGTGAATAGTGATTTTTAACAGTAAGTTTTTAATTACTTTTAGAAGGATTTGGATTGTTAAATTCACACATGATTTTTTTCTAAAATATGTGCTTTCTTGATTTCAAAACATATAATGCAATTTAACCTTCAAAATAAGGTTATGTTAGGTTTTTTTTAGATGAGGAAAAATTGCTTTATATTGACCTAAATTATTTAATCCATTCTAAAAAGATTATAATATTATTCCCAAGCATTATTTATTGCACATATAGTCCTTCTTTTTAGGGGATCTCAAATTTTTTTTCTAAATACCAACTCATTAATCTTCACCACATTCCCTGAAGGAAGGTAAGAAGCAATTAGTATTATCCTCATTTAACAGATGAGGAAATTGGGCCACGGAGAGGTTAAGTGACTTATTAATTATGAAAGTAATAACCAAGGGATTTATATCATCACCAATAAAAGCAATATCCAAAGATAGCATATCACAATTCATCAAACAGAAAAGTGGAAATTCATCTGCCATAATGGCATATTCTTGTCAACATGTCTTTCTCATTTTAGTAAAATTCTAAATCATTAATGTTATGTCAGTTAGGCAGATCCCCTGTGTTATTTGCTTTATAACCTACAACGTATATACATCAAAACCATGCAATTTTTACTTTATCTGTAAGAGTGGCAGATTATGTTCAATAATTACTCAGAATAAGAGTTGAAAGAGATTAAACATAAGAATTAAAGAATCTATCTGTATCAAAATATTTATAGCAAAAAATTGGAATCTGAAAGGATCTCCATCAACCGAGAAATAGCTGAACAAATTGTGGTATATTATTAGAATAGAATAGGATTGTGCCTTAAGAAATGACAAGCAAGATGATCATACACACAAAAAACCCCTAAAACCTGGAAAGACTTTTATTGTGTTGAAGTGAAGAGAAAACCAGGAGAAACAATAATAACAATAATGTACAACCAACTGTGAATAACTTAACTATTAACAAGACAACGATCTAGGACAACTCTAAAGGACTCAGGATAAAAAAGAAATCTCTACCACCATAGAAGGAACAGATCTGAATACAGATCGAAACATACCATTTTTATTTTTTTCCTCCATGAATTTTTTCTATGTAATGAATATGTATTTCACAACATGATGAACATGGAAATATGAATTATATCTTAATATATGTAAAACCTATATCATATTACTTGCCTTCTTGGATAGGGGGTAGAGGTGGGAAGGAGGGAAAGAATGTGGATTGCAAAATATCAGAAAACTAATATTAAAAATTCTTCCAACATATAATCTGGAAAACAATAAAAAATTTTGAAATTCACCTTCTAGAGAAAGAGAGTAAAAACAACTCCTCTTTTATGACAACTCTTTGACTAGTTACCATGCCCTAAAGTAGTTTCTTCTGTATATTTTAAGATATCTCAAAATTGCCTGATAAATGTGACCACAGAAAGAACCATTGATTGACTGGCTATTAAGAACAAGGAAGGTATGGAACAGTGAAATATGTTGTCACCAAAGATGTTTGCCATAGTCATACATAGGGGATGGATTTCCTATGCATCATGTTAACCTTTTTTAAAACATGAATTTTCCTGGCAATATGATGAAGCCCATGGACCCCTTCCCAAATTAATATTTTAAATAGTTGGAGAAAATGTTAAATTTAAATTAGATAATTAATATTTTCTTTATTTCACTTAACATTTCCATTACCTTTATCATATTCTCTAATGACGTAGTCTCAAGGCACTTTACTATCCTGGTGTCCTTCCTCTGAATACTTTAAATACTAACAGTATGTTTTATTAAGTGATTAAAAAAAAACTTTCTTCAAAACCATATAGATAGGATAGAGAGTTGTGTGCTAAGCAAGACATATCTTAGATTTAAATAAATTGTTAATAAATTCTGATATCAGGGGTATTTTAAGTATGGTATATTGCATATTTCACGTGTGTTGTACCAGTTTAAGTGACCACTAATGCAGCAAATCCCCATTGCAGGTAAATAAATCCCTTTAAGATTATGTCTACTTTTATTAAAATATATCTGCTTATCTATTCCTATATATACTAAAAACTTTTAAACTATAAATTATATATCAAATTTGTTGTGATAAGCTTAAATAATGGAAACAAACAATGGAATTCACTTTAATGGTCAATTGAAAGAAGCAAATGAACTAAGTAATGCTAAAACACATGACTTTGGAAACAGTTCTTTGAAAACTATAATGATATTTTTAGAGCGATAATGATATATCCATTAATGATAATGCACCTATAATCTTTTAACATTAAGTATTTTATGCTTGGGAAAGAAAACTCTTTAAGTAAGAAAATGTCTCTGTAGAACAGTTTTATCTTTAACAAATGCTCATTGAAAAGGTAAATTATTATATTCTTTCTACTTTAATCTATTATTTTTTGTTTCCATTTTATAGATAGCAAAACCGGATCTAGAAAAAATTGTTATAATCAGAAAAATGCCTTCATTCATTTGAATCTATAACCCATTAACCATTATTATTGTCTAAGATTTACTGGCTAAAATATGAATTATTTGTCTAAACATAATTATTACAATATAGTTTTAACTACTTTGTAATTCTAGACAATATACTTTAAGAGAAATATATATTAAGCATTACCCTTATGCCTGGAAATAAAAAAGGAAATCCATATTTTGTTAGAGTGACTATATTTCTTCAATAGTTTGGAGGGGTAAGCAAAGAAGTCAACTATGAAATGATTCTTTTCTCAAAGGAAGATCTGTTTTGCCTCAAATGGAGTAGGACACTTTATATATTATGGGTATAAAATTTGAAAATGCAAGAATAATTGATCATTTGGTCATTAAGATGTTAAGAATATTGAGGTTCAACATTAATCAAATTACAAAAGCATAAGATTTAGAGATGGAAACAACTTTGAGTCATTCTGGTCTAATCGATTAATTTTACAGATGAGTCAAGCAAGAGCTACAATGGTGAAGTTATTTGTCCAAATTCACAAACATATAAAATAGCACAACCAGAATTTTAGCCCATAAACTTAAATACTACAAATTCAGTTCTCTTTTCACTAAACTATAGTTTTATTTGATTTACATTCCCTTTAATTTCCTTCTCCCACAGACCATACCACAAATAAAAGTAACAGACCTTCATCTAAGAAAAGTTAGCTAAAACAATTTTTCTCATATAGTCTAGAGAAAAATAAATGTTTTAAAATACCTATTTGGCTTGTGCAGAGTTAAATGCTAGGAATACAAAGAAAGAGAAATTACAGTTGCTGCTCTCTAGGAGCTCAAAGTCTCATGGGGAGACAACATGCCAACTACTATGTACAAACAAGATATATTCAGGAGAAAATGGAGTAAGTCAGCAGGGAGAAGGCACTAGCATTAAGGAGGATCAGAAAAAGCTTGATAAAAGTGGAGTTTTCACTAGGACTTGAAGAAAGCTAGGATTCCAAGAGACAAAAATGAGGTGGGAGAAAATTCCAGCTATGAAATATAGCGATGAAAAGTACATAGATTTGAAAGATGGAGTGTTGCATTCCAGAACCTACACAGAATCTGGAGAGATTTGCACAGTGCAAAAGGAGAGTAGGGTGTAGAAACTAGGAAAGTGGAAAGGGACCAGGTTTTGAAGAATTTTACAAATCAGAGGGTTTTGTATTTGATACTGGAGTTAATAGGGAAATACTGGAGCTAATTGATTAGGAGAAGGGCATGCTGAGATCTCTTTAGGAAGATTAATTTTTCAGTTGAGTGGAAGATAGGTTAGAGTTGGGATTTACTTGTGGCAGAGAGACCTGTAGGTCATTTCAGTAGTCCATGCATGAGGTAATGAAGATTTATACCAGAGTGGTGTCCATGTCAGAGAATAGAAGAAGCAATAAAATCAATAAATCAATAAAAATGTTGGAAAACTAGAATCATTATGACTTGACAACTGACTGGATATGGAGCAAGTGAAAGAGATTGAAGGAGTTGAGAATGACACCTAGACTGTGAGCCTGCATGACTGGGAGAATGATAATGTCCTTAGCATGATTTGAATAGTTAGGAAGAGGGGAAGCTTTGTGGGGAAAGATTTGTTCACTTTTATAAAGGTTGAAAATGAGGTGTTTATGTGACATCTAGTTTAAAGTGACCACTAGACCATTGAAGATGTAAGACTGAAAGTCAGGAGAAGTTTGAGGTATATAAATAGATCTGAGAACCATATATAGAGAGATGTTGATTGAATCCATGAGAGCTTATTAGATTACCAAGATAAATAATACAAAGGCAGAAAAGGAAAGGACCCAGAACTAAGCCTTGGGAGTTATCCATATTTAATAGAAATAACTTGAATGTTCAGTATAGGAGATTGAGGATGAGTATACAAGTAGGAGGAGAACCATGATAGAGTAGTATTAAAAAAAAAACTAGAGGAAAGAAAATATTAAAGAGAAAAGTTTGAAATTGTCAGAAGTTTTAGAGAACTCAAGAAAGATAAGGACTGAGGCAAGATTATTAGATATGGCAATTAAGATATCTTTAGTAACTTTGAAGATGCAATTTCAGTAGAATAATAAAATTGAAAGCCAAACTTCAGAGTTAAGAAGTGAGTGAAAAGAAAGGAAGAAAGATTGCTGGTTGTGGACAGCATTCTCAAAGAATGGAAAACATGAAGGAAAATATATTGAATGATAGTAATCAAGGATGCATAAATGAAGTGAAGAGTTTTTGAGGATAAAGGAGACATGAGTGTTATTCTAGGTAGTAGAGAAGCAGTCAGTAGACAGATTAAAGAGTAGCTGGGTGATAGAGGGAACAATCTGCTGGGGAAGATGGGATGAAATGGGACCACTTGTTTATGTAGAGGCATTTATCTTGTTAAGTAAAAGGGATAACTTCATGTAAAATGGATCAAGGAAGATCAGGTGGTGGTGGGGATCTGAACCTTTTTGTGTCATGAACTGTTTGGGGATTTTAATAAAGTCTATGGAACCCTTCTTAAAATCATGTTTAAATGCATAAAATAAAATGTATAGGATTATGAAGGGAAACAATTATATCGTATTATAGTTATAAAATATTTAAATTGAAAGCTAAAACCTCAATTTATGAAGCTCTGTACTTAGAGTATACACAATAATTAGTTGATTACTAGAGGTGATTGTGTTTGATATGTACATGGCAATGAAACTAAAACCAACTACAAAACAGGGCTTTTTAAACTACAGTTTTCATTACATATGTAATAGTTGGGTTTTTTCTTTGGCATAAAAAAATTCAACAAATATTTGATATAGGAGACTGATCAAAATTGCTTTATTTCTTTGTAAATGTGTTTGGGTCTCTTTTATTACTATCATAAAGATTCTGAACATTCTATCCATAATAATGTTAGTTGGTTTGGTGTAGAAGACTTGTCCACAGTAGTCTTATATAAAGCAAATGATTTTACTAGTTACTCATGAAATTATTCATGTAATTCTCAGTCTGTAAAATGAAAGTACCTGATGTATTCTTTCCAATTCCCCTCTTAATTATTTGTAGCATATATCTTTATTAAAAAAATTTTAAACTCTTACCTTCTATCTTAGCATTAATATTGTATATTGGTTCCAAGGCAGAAGAGTGGTGTAGGCTAGGTAGTGAGGGTTAAGGAGTTGGGGGGAAGGGGAAGTGACTTGCCCAGGGCCACACAGATAGGGAGTGTCTGAGGTCAGCTCTGAACCCAGGACCTCCCATCTCTAGGCCTGTCTTTCAATCCATTTAGCCACTAGCTGTCTTCTGCACATTTATTTTTATATTTAATGGGAATTCAAGCTTACTACAGTTCACAGCATCCCTACCTATCTTTTCCCTCCAATTGATTTTCCAAGAGCTAGTGTGTGAGTTTTGTAATTCCCATGCATTGTCATGTCTTCTTCTAAGATCCTAGGAGAAGACATTTAATATAAATAGATGAGGATTAAAAGAATTTTGACCAAAATATTTTGTTCATTGCTTTGTATCCTTCAGTACTTGATTGTGGCATTGTTAATGTTGGCATGATTCATCAATACAGATTGCAGCCTATCTGTGCCATCTTCTCTTGTGTAATGTTCTTGTCCATGTTCTTCCATAGATCTGCCAGTTGGTTTTATTGAATTAGAAAAAATGGGATGTAATCTCAAATGCCATTTAATAGAATCCATTCATTTTATAGATGAAAAAACCGAGGCCCATGTAGATTAAATGATTTTTCTCAATCTAATGCAAAGGGTAAGCATCGAAGGTGGGCTTAAACCTCATATCCCCTCTCACCAGAGCCCCTGCTTTTTTATTACACCACACTAGTTCCACCTTAACTATATTATTCTCTATTCCCTAAAACCTCTGTTCCAATTCAATGCCTCTAATCAATCTGTTTTCTCTACAACTCAATACCACTGCCACCTTTTTTATAACCATGTCAGTAATAATATTCCCTCGAGGACTTCACATAACACTTAGATTTTCAACTTGAAAATGCATTTATTCTCTCTTTCATTATCTATTCATATAGGGATGTATATGTCCTTTTAAAATTTTCCCTTTTTTGCCCTGCTGCCTTCCCAACTCAGTTTATAGAGAAAGGAAGGGATTAATGATCATTTAAAATTGAAGATACTTGATCTCATCCTTTTGCCCAATATTGTTGATACATTCTAAGCCCCATCATTGATTCTCATACTTTTTTCTCTCCTCTTATTTCTTCTCTGACCCCCCTCTTTAAGAACTATGGTCTATCACTGAATTTTCTTATGAAGCTAAGTTTCAATTAGTACAAACAATAAATGCTCAGCACTGGTTTCTTGTATTGAATTTCCAATATTTGAAATTATAATTGTGTAAAATATGGTCATTTGTTTCAGCTCAGTGGAAATATGTAGTCCAATGCTAATATGGACCTATGTGTAATATGTTCATCATGTAATGCAATTTATTTCTACCTTATCCCCCAATAGACTTCCCAACTCCATGAGAGCAGGGATGGAATATCTTCTACACTTTGTATCTTATCCCATATTTAACACAATTCAAAAAGGAGGTAATATTGTACAGTGGAAGAAAGAATGAATTTGGAATCAAAGAACATGGAGTTTGAATCTTTACTCTTTTACTTTCTGCCTCTTTGACCTTGAACAAGACACTTCAACTCTGGTTCTCAGTTCCTTGTCTGTTTGAACCAGAGGGTTGGGTGAGATGATTTCTGGTGACATAGCAGATAGTCCTGTAAGAATGGAGTCAGTAAGAACTGAGTTCAAACCTAGGCTCAGACATTTCCTAGTTGTGGGATCCTGAATACATCCCTTCCGTGTGCCTCAGTTTTCTCAACTGCAAAATTAGGATAATAATAACATCTACATCCCAGAGTTGTTGTAAGAATTTAGAGATAATATTTGTAAAGTATTTAGTACATTGTCTGGCACATATAAATGCTTGTTTCTTCCCTTCCCTTGCAGGATTTTTCTTTACACAGTAGATACTTTATACCAATTTAGTGAATAAAAGTGTTCCTTAGTGAGTGAGAAAGGAGTTAGAGATAATTGTTCTTTCCTCAGAGGACTCCAAAACAGTACTTATTATCGATCCAATTGACTCAGATCACTTAGTGTTATCATATGGAGACATGATCATCCTCTGGGGGGCAGAGTCAGTACTTATCTCCCTATATAAAATCTTCAGAGGATTTTCTGCCATGGGTTTACATGGAGTTAGATTTTGATTCATGGTTTAGATAATGTGCTCATTTATACTATCCTGGCTCAAATTTAAGTTCTATAGTTATGAGGTATTTGGTAACCTCCCTCCCTTTCCCCAAGTCATCAGAATCTCTCCCAAATCAATGCAAAAAAAAAAAAGCTCTGGGGACATTGTGCATTATTTCAGTTTCATGATTTCATCATTGCTTGAGGACATTATTATAGAACCCAATTTTCATCTTATTTTGTATCTCCTTAGAATTCTGTCTTTCCATCTAGCTGAGCTAATTGTATATCTCCTTATTTGTTAATAGCAATCTATTTTGAAATAAGTAAAGTACCAAACTGGCTTATTTAGTACTCTAAAGGAAAGGCTGTTGTTGCTAAAGTATGATTTAGTTACAGATCTTGAAATAACTCTGTTACCATGTAAAACCTTGACTTTGCCTATTTATCAATTTGCCGTTGTAGATTATAGAACTATAGATGAGAATAAATCTTGATTATACAATGGAACTTTTTTAGGTCCTAATGCAAAGTAAAAAATAATTTTGAAAAGTTTTCTTTAATCTACCACTAACCAGATATTTGATTAGCTGAAATGAGATAATAATGAAAATTGCTGTTGAGGTCGCTGTCATCTGCTTATGTGTCTGTGTTTTTCAATTTTTACCAAATTTATTTTTAGGAGTCTGAATGAATCATCTTCAAAAAGTTCTGATGAGCTTAGTCATGTTTTCTCTGTCCTCAGGAATCACTTGTATCTTGAGTAATTGTTTTTTTTTAAATATAAAATGAAGAAAATCCTAGAATGCAAGTAATATATTATATTTAACATTATGCTAATTTTTATAATAACAATATTAGGTTTGTAATTTATAATCTTTAATCATTTATATGTTATCTGGGTGTTAATACAATTTGTTTTCTACAAATTAGTGATGTTTGAATTAACATATTTAAAACCAATTCTGCATTACAAATTTGAAAGATTTACATAGTAAGGGGTGAGCATTGACACAAAGGAACCAAGGAGACATCCCACACACAATTATTTTGTGTGAGGCCTGATCAGATGTTTATTACAGGGATTTGCATAAGGCCTACAGGAAACCAACGGCCATTTTACTATGTTCCCATTGCAGGAAATAAAATGGTGCCTTTGAGTAGAACTGCTTCATCAGACACTAGTTTAGCATGCCAAGTTACAGCAATCAATGGAGAAACAGCAGATGTGAAGGTTAGTTGGCATCAAAGCATATGAGTGAAAGACTTTCCTATGGGAAAGAAAGTGCATCGTTACACTTTATCTTATACGAAGAGCATCGCTTCTATGAAATTGTCCGAAAATTAGGATAAGAGGAATTTTTATTAACTAAGCTCTGATGGAGTGGATTCAACAGTTAAAAAGTTAGTGATGACACCATCATGGGAATGAGGAGAAATTTTAGAGCTCTGGTGCACTTAAGAAGCAGCAACTTTTATCTTAGATTAAATAACTCCCCTAAAATGTTCACAGCATGGAAATTTCACCCCTCAGTGAATGTTATATTTTCAATATATACAAGTACCGTTTGGGGGTTATTTTAATCGAGGTATGAATTAACATACGGGATTCAAGTGTAAAATCCAAGATACACAGAAATTCTTTGGAACCAGATGAAGGCAGCTTTTCAGAGGTCATTGTTCCTCCCTTGAACCCCGCCCCCCATTTTATGGGGTGTATATGCACTACTGGTGTCATTTGTCAAGTTGGGAATGGCAGCTCGAATGGTCTGCCTCACCACATATATCTCGAGTGTGAGTGCCCCATAGGGAGTGGGAAGATGCAGACAATCCTTAATACAGTGATGCCGAGCTGGCACATCAAGTGCTAGATAGTGGGTAATTGTCGTCATTCAAAGGGTTTACTGTTCCTGGTTAAGCAACATGTTGGAGAGTATCTCAAGGCAGATGTCTTATTTTGTGTCTGGAATACACTCAGAATAGATATTAGGAGAAAAGACAAACTATTACAAAGAAATTATCACTATTATAAGTGAATATTTTTAACCATTTTATTAATTTTATTGCTTATTTTTTAAGTGAGAAGGCATATTCGAATATCACAGTTTTAAAAAATCAGTAAAAGCATTTCTAATTATTTTCATGATTTAAAAAAAACACTTAGAGACACATAACTTGTCATGCTATTTAGTTTTGAGAGAAAATTATATTTTTCTTCATTGCAGATCTAGAAGCATTAATCGTATTGAATCACTCTCTAGCCCAACTATATTCTCTTTGTAGAAATAGAAATAATACCTTCTGACCTTTATATTATCCACTAATTACGAGATGAATATATTAAGAATGTGGACTTAATCTAGAACCATATTAGGAGTATTTATTCTTGATTCTCCATATCTACGTGGATCCCTTTGGGAAATGTTTTTCTCTGTCAGGGATATACTTGGAAATGGATAAAATCTTTGGTCAGCTGTTTTTTTGCAATTTTTTTGTTCACTATTTGAAAATTATAAAAACAGCAATGTGAATCTTGTTATTAGAGTTGATTAGAACATCACATGTTCTCAAACTTGCTCTTTCATGAATATCATAATGAATATTGATAAATATAAGGCTGCTGTAGATGCTGCTCATTCTTACAGTTCTTTTGGAGATAAGACAAAACTGTTTTCTTCCTTGGTGGGCAGGAAGATGTGAGGCAATGCTGAGTTATTCTCTCAGGCACAGAGTTCATCTCAAATAGTCTTAGTACTTCAATAGACATACACATAGATGTCAAGAATATCTTATACATTATCTCTTATATTTATCTCATTTTTACTTTCTCTTTTCATCCCCCGAAAACCCTGAATAAGAACAAAATCGACTTCGGAGTTATTAATTGGCATCAGCAAAGTGATTTCTTAAATTAGGGTTTTGGTTTTAAAATAAAATTAAAAGATGGCAAAACATTAAGGCTAGATAGTCATATTGTCCTTGAAAGGACAAGCTCTTTGTCTTATGATTATGTGGACCTCATCTTATGTGTGATAGAGACAGTATGTTTTCTTTTTTTTCCCATTATAAAACATCTAAGAGAGATAGTGTACATTATGGATAGAGAGCTGGCCTCAGAACAGGAAAATATGTGTTAGAATCTAGCCTCTGGCATATATATATGTATATATATATGTGTGTATATTATTTTTATTATACCTTCAATGATATATTATTCTCATTAATTATTATAATTACATTATATACAATATTATATAAATCACATTGTATATATTGTGTATAACATTTATACATATTAAATCGTAAATATGCATTAGAATAATTTTTATATTATTATGAATAATTTATATTTTTAAGTTTATACACACAGTGAGCTGTATAATTCTGAAAAATCCATTTAATTTTTTAGTCCCTTAGGCCAGTGATGGGCAAACTATGGCCCAGATTGGGGGGGGGGGGCTGAATTGTTCTATCAGGCCTTTTGACATTATTCCTAATCTGATGAATACAATGAGTAGGATACAAAACAATGAAACCTAGAAAGAGTTGCCTTAGAAACAGACTGAAAGATGAGCATTTCCTTTCCTTTTGCCCCCTCTTTAAAAAGTTTGTCTTAGGCAACTCTTCCAGATGATATCATCTTCCAGATGATAAACTGAAGAGGAGTTACCAACCAATACTGGTAGATAGTTTTCTCAACCAGGACTACCAGGTGCCAATGAAATAATAAGCCCATTCTCTGTCCCTCTGTTGATTTCCTAAGGCTTTTGAGACTTTTGACTTTTGACACTAAATACATACAATTGAAATATTATTTATTTGTTATTCTCTTAAATCCAAATAAGTGGTCACTACCTTAATTAGAGTTATTTTTCAAAGAAATATATAGTTTGTTTTCCCATACTTTATTTCCATAATAAATCTTCAGGTTTAGCCAGGGAAATTTAGTTTTACATTTCTTGACTTATCTTGAAAAATACCATTGATTCTTATTTGTTTCTAGTATATTACCAAAGAATTCCATACAGAGTTAATATAGGTCAGAGAAGAAATTTGATTATAACTAATGCTAGATGTCTCACTTACCAGTTATTATAATGAAAGTCAACTGCACTCTATTAAATAAATTGTTTTTCTATGTGTTTTAGAAATCTCTAAGCTTTTTCTTTAACTTATTATAGAAACAAATAATTGAAAATATATGCTGGTAATAGATATAAGAATTTATAAAAATATTGACTCAGAGATAGGCTATTCTAATGTAGCCTGTCACAAATTAAATGAAAACAAAAGCCGTACATACTTAACAGGAAATAGTGAAGTGGACACTGGATTTGTAGTTGGAAGAGTGTGGTTCAGGTTTTATTTTTTCCATTGACTGCTTTTGGGACCTTGGGCAAATCATTAACCTTCCTATGCTTCAGTATACCTATTAGTAAAATGGAGATAATAATGACGTCTATTTTTCCCTATTGAGTTATTGTGATTAAATTGCTTTCAGACTTTTAAAAACTATTTAATTTATATACATTTTTATAAATTTATATTTATATTATTTATTTATTTGCATAATATATAAAAATACTTTAGGACAAAGACTATTATGTGAATTAATATAAGCAATTGCTATTATTTTTGTAATCTCATTCTAAATATCTCAAAGAATAAAATTTGATGTCCACAGCATGAAAAAAAATATAGTGAAATGATATATTCAGAGGAACTTAGGATTTTGTGCTAGAAGTGACCTTGTAGTTAAACCTCTTCATCTTTACAGATGAGTCAGCTGAAGCCTGTTGAAGTGATTTGATTTGCCCAGGGTCATAGAGAGTAAGTATCAGAGATGGGAGCCAGCATGAATGCAGTGGCAAGAATGCTAAATCTGGAGTTAAAAGACTTGGGTTACAATTTTGGCTCTGCTGCTTACTGTGTGACCTGGAGCAAGTCATTAAATCTTTCTAAATCTCTCTCTCTCTCTCTCTCTCTCTCTCTCTCTCTCTCTCTCTCTCTCTCTCTCTCTCTCTCTCTCTCTCACAATGCAATGCACTTAATTGATTTAAATTTTTGCACGTATAGAAATATTATGAGCTAATGGCTGAAATGTTGAGTACTCTGAGAGAAGAATAAGTTACATATCAATACACTGGACGTCTATTTAGCCTTTAGTTTGCAAAGCTAATTGGTTCTGTAATAAATTTTACCATGCTTCAAATAATCATAAATTTGAACATATTTCCATTTGGCAAAGTAAAAGAATGTTCTAATAACTGTCAGGTTTGTCGTTATTCATCCTAAACATTTTGTTTCATAGACTAAATGACAGCTATTTCCTTTCTTGGGAATAAGCAGAAAGGATTACAGAATTCTTCTCCATACTGCAGTTAATTTCTGATGATAGAACACTGATTTTGAAGTCAGAAAGACTCAAGTTTGAATCCTGCCTCTAACACTTACTAGAAGTGTGAAATAGGAATAATAATTGCTTCTGCCTGCAAGTGCTGTTATGAAGATTAAATGAGATATAATTTGTGAAGTATGATGCAAACCTTAAAGAAATGTCATTATAATTATTATTATCATTAATAATATTAATTATACTATGTTGCATAGTATAATTAGTAACAACAATAATAGTTGAAGTGTAAAGTTTAAAGTGTAATGGTGATGATGATATCAAAGGATAAACCTTTTCTTAAACATCTCTCATGGGGACTCAGAGATCTGGTTTTAAATTATAGAATCATTGTAAGGGCAGCTAAATTGCACAGTGGTTAGAGCAGAGGGCTTGGAATCAGAAAGAATCATCTTCATGAGCAAAATGTACCTCTGAAAGTAGTTTTGTTACCCTGGGCAAATCATTTAACTCTCTTTGCCTCAGTTTCCTTATGTGTAAAATGAACAGAAGAAGAAAATGGTAAACAGTATCTTTGCCCAGAAAATTCCAAAATGAAGTCAGGAAGAGTCAGACATGTCCAAAACACTACTTAACAACACATCTATAGAATATACTATAGACTTTTTTTAACTATAATATGAAATCTTGATTCATGGTTTATATCGGAGAGAATTCTTTCTTTAAAAAGATTATGTGTAGAGAGATTGTCTTTTTTCTTTTATAAAGCATATTAGGTTTCAGAATTTAATAAAAGAAATTAAAAAGAATATCCAAACATTAACCATGAATTTCAGCAATATTAATGTTTTGCCCCTTATAAGTATAGGACTTAGAGTTGTCACATATTCTTATTGCAAAAAGTACAGCATTCCTTTGATAGGAATGCTGATTTAGGAATTGGAAAATTAAAAAAAAAAGACAAAGACAGAGACAAAACAATTACTGCCCTCCAGATATTCAAATTATATGCTTGATGCCATTTTAAGGTACTAAAACTTAACTGCCCTTCGACTTTTTGGACCTGTTTATCTATCTATCTGTCTATCTATCATCAATCTACCTATCTCTCTATCTAATTGAATATCTGCGTGTGTGTGTGTATGTGTATGTATGTGTGTGTGTGTATACTTCAATGGGTTTCTGCTCTCAGTAGGCACCAATCAATCCACAACTTCCCATCAAGAATGATTCTTGTCCACATCCTTCCATAAAACCTTTTGATAAGAACTACCCAAAATGCCAAAGGCCTTCTTCCCATATATGTATGTGGTTTTTAGAACCTCTTTCATTTATTTTTTTAATTATCAAACATCTGTTTTTTTTTCTTTCTCCCATCTCCCTCTCCTCCACTGGGAGGTGGGGGGAATAAATTAATAAACCCTTGAAATAAATAAATTCTCTAATAATAGAAAATATTTTGTTACAAATTTTTTGTCAATTATATTTTGTCAGGAACCTATGAGTCCCTTCTAAAATAACATTTTAACACATAAAATAAAATGTTTAAGCTTTAAAAAGGAAACTAATTTGTTGAAATTAATTTATAACTATATATTGTATGTGCACATGCATATATAGCCATGTATACATGCATGTATGTATATATATGTACATGTGTGTGTACACATATCCATCCACAGATATCTTTGTTTTAAGAATCACTGTATGGATATGGGGAAAACTTCTAAAAATAATTTATTTCCAAAATTTAGAATTTTCTTTTTTCCTTTCATCCTCTCAATATCAGATTTTTATACTAATTAGATTTTGGCAAGGTAACCTCTTCAAACAAGGGGATAGGACATGAAGAGATTTTTTTTTTCTTAATGCCGAAATAGTTCCAGATTCTGAAGTAAGTCATCGGCTATTCATTTATGTTAGCTTATTTGGGATTATTACAGTTTTAAGATGGGGGCATCATTATTATTTTAATTGGATTTTAACATACCCAGTAAGGTCGAGTCCTATCAAGTACTCCCAGGTTCAGTTCAAAGAAAAGGCTTTTGGATGAGTAATAAAAGCAGGGAAATAGTGCTCCTAGTGAAAAAAGGCTCCCATCATTAATGATAGTGCTGTTGCCAGGCACTGCTATGGCAATGTGACACATGTGAAATGCTGATTGCTTAATTAAAGATGCCTTCTTCATTTACTTTTACTTGCTTTGTTAGTGCATGCGTATGAGCTGGGATGAAAAGCACTGGAGGTTGAAAGCCTTTCTCTTGTTGATAATGTGGGCATAAATTACACTTGGCAGGTCCCCCACCACAGTCCTAAATGTTACTTGTTTCAATAGACTTCTGTTCTGCAAGTAATCTCTCAGACTTTGATAGCTGAATTAAATATCTCTTCTGATATTATTAGGTACCTAGAGCCATATTCTGAGCTCTAATCTTGTCAGACATATTCTTTATGCTGTGTAATACACTCCTACTGCCACTGATTATTGCTAAGGATAATAATCTCAAGGAAGGATGATAAGGTCTAATGAATGTTTGGTCATGTTGCATGTTAAAATGAAAGGTGCTATATAAATTCAAGATATTTTGCCGAAGTTCTCTCATCCATGTAAAAATGACAGATTTTTCAGCAGATACTTATCAAACAGTTATTCATGAAAACCAAATTGAGTTTACAAAAAAAAAATAAATAGGATTGCTTTGTTTAAGCATTTGCAGGCCCAGAATCATTCATCAGGAAAAATGGGTTAAGGATTAAATGATTCAGTAATAGTACTTGAGGGCTGTCAGGCAGCTTGAATTCTTGGGACAAAGAGAGTTATATAAATGTACAACAATTTATCTTCAGTTTTCCTCGCCTTTTCTTAAAGAAAATAGTTCATATCATTCCAAGGACTAATTCTGAAACAGCCTTCTAGGTCTTTGTGCCTTTAGCCCTTTTAGTAAATATTATAGTGACTTGAGGGGGTCAGTTTATTTCAAAAGAACCATTAACATCCTATGTTAATCAACCACTTAACTTTAGGAAAAAACAACATTTTGAGGCAATTTCTCATCTATTCTTTATGCAGACCTGATTTATCCTTCATTCATTCTGTACCAACTCTGACAGGCAAAGTCAAACAAAGAAAATGATCTATAGATCTAATTTTAGAAAATATAATGCATATAAAGTCTAGTTTAGCCTGATCTGACTTAGAAAGCTTTGTTTTATGCTCCGTTCATTTGAATATCCCATGTTTAACACTGTGTATTATTTACTTGTGCTTCCTTGCCCTGTAATCTATACCTAATTTAATTTAATTCATTATGCATTTAATTAATATCTTTTAGGCAAATAATTCTGGGTTGGGATCTGAAGATAAAAAGACAAGATTAAAAATTATCAAGGATCTTCCATTCTACCCCACTTCTCTATACATTTCAATCAACATACTTCCATAGGATCACAGAATTAGAGACTTAGCCATGGAAGGACCCTAAGTTTATACATGAGAAGAATGAAAACTAGGATTTTAGATTTAATTATGGAAGGGCCCTCATTTTATACATGAGGAAAATGAAGTCTAGAAAAATTAAATTACTTATCTAAGGTCTCACATAGGTAGAAGCAGTACTTAAACAAAGGCTTCTGATTCCAAATTGAGCATATGACCTCTGTAGTCAAGATAATAAATAGGATGCAGGAAAAAAGGACCAAAGGTACTAACTAGTTCATAAGGAATGTCCATGTCAAATCCAACACTCTAAACCACATTTACAGGCCATGATATAGACATATTTTTATCTGATTGGGATGTTATTGTCTCTTTAAGTCTCTAGATATTTGCATTTTTCCTTTCTTGTCTTCTTTCTCTGTTATTCCTTTATTATATATCTTAAGTTTGTCTTGTTTTCAATGAATTAGAGAAGAGGAAAGGAAGGATAGGAAATAGAATAAACAATTATACAGCATCTGGTATATGTCATCCATTTTACCATATAGCTTCCTCTATATAGAGAAAAATCTTCAATTTCTGTAATGCTAATTTAAAACATAATAGTTTTCTTTGAAAATAAAAGTAATAATAACTATCAATTCCATAGAGCTTACTATGGACCAAACACTGTGCTATGTACTTTAAAATTACATCATTTTATCTTGTAACAACCTTAGTAAGTGCTATTATTATCCCCATTTTAGAGATGAAGGAAATAAGACAAGTAGAATTTAAGTGACTTGCCCATGGCCACCCAGCTAGTAAGTGTCTGGGTCTACATATGAAATTAGATCTTTCTGACTCCAGACCCAACACTCCATATACTATGCTACCAGTTCCCTCTATATGGAGAATCATCTTTAATGTTAGTAATGCTAATTTTTTTAAAAATCAGCTTTGATAACATATCATTAATAATTTAACCTTACATATCAAAGGAGTTAAAAATTCCCTATATTTTCTTAAAGAATAACTTTCAGCAGGAAATAAATATCACTTCCTTTATCTTATATTTTAGGAGTTCATGATTTTTTCCCCATTATCATCTAGTAACTGTAGTGAATATATTAAAAACCTATGTTATTAGTTATTCTAAAAAAAATTCACCTTCCATCTTAGAATCAATATTAAGTATAGATTATAAGGCAGAAGAGGGGTAAAGGTTAGGTAATGTGTGACTTACCCAAGGTCACACATCTAGGAAGTGTCTGAGGCCAGCTTTTAACCCAGGACCACCCATCTTCAGACTTGGCTTTCAATCCATCGAGCCACTTAGCTGTCTTAAGTTACTCTTTGGAACATTCCAAAATAATTCAGTAACTCATGATAAGTATGTATGTAAATCAAATATAACTATTAAAAATTATATTTATAGGAGAAGCCAGACTTCATGTATCAGTAGTTTTCTGCAAGCCATCTCAGATATTTGTTCCCTGATAGCATCACATGGAATCCCTAAACCCTTCCCAAGTTCTGGTTTTGTAAACTTTTGACTCTATGTTGCCAGAATGTTTCAATACCATCTTATACATGAAGTTACTCTTCCTCACACCAGACAATTTATTCTACAATTGAATTCTTTTATTACCCCACTATTTGTAATTAAATAGATTAAAAGTTAGCAATAGAATTCCACTCATTCCTTTCCACACATTTGTTTAGGTACTCCTCAAGTCTCACTTCTTGCCCCTACTATTTTAAAAGTGTTCTAACTTTATTCCCGGCTACTTCTCTCTGTTTTCTGATGCATCCTTCATATCAATGCTAACATAATCTACACAAGACACAAGTTTGATCTATTATTTCCTTACTTAGAACATTTAGGAGCTCCTTATAATCTCTATGATGAAATACAAAGTCTTTAGCTTGGTGTATAAAATCCTGAGTATTCTTTCCATATTTTTTGCCTTATCTCACATTATTGCCCACCACATATTCTATAAGCCAATTCATGAAGCCTTCCCTGTTATCAGTACTATTCCTCCCTTCAAATTTCTTTTTATTTATTTTACTTTGGAAAATGTTGTATCCGCCCAGTACAATGTTAGCTCTCTGAAAACAAAAGATTGTTTTGTCTTTGTTTTTATTATAGTGCCTTGCATTTAGTAGTCAATTAAAATGTAATTATTGAATTGTGTATCCACAGAGATTAGTCTAGTACTTTGTATACATATAAATACATTGAGGATCTGTGAATTCATAAGTGGAAGGGTCTCTGGGAGGAACAAGTAATTCTCTCTCCATTAATGCAGATCTCAAAATGTCTTTTACCTAGCAGATAATTGCTAAAGGATTGCTTGAAGCTCATGGAAGCTAAATGTCCTTGATCACTAATGTCATTTAGAGCTAAGATTTGAACCTAGGTCTTCTGACTCCAAGTCTAGCATTCTAATAAATATGCCAACCTGCCACTATGCTTCTCACATATTAAGTATTTTGGTTTTTGAAGGCTTTTTTGAGCTCTTCCAGAATCTGTGTCTAATCCATATTTTTTCTTCTGTACTTTGTCTGTGTTTTCTTTGCTTTCACTGTCTACTTCTGTGTCTGTACCTGGCTCTTTGTCTCCATAAAAATTCTTTAGAGTTAGGTGCTTTTTTTTGTTTTTTGCTCATTTTTCCTATCTAATTATAGATATTCACTATTTTCTAGGGAGTTGAGGTACTTTCTTAAACTTCAGTCCTTCCTTGATGCTATTTTCTGGGTTTTTACCACTTTTAGTTCTTAAAGAATGATGTGATGGTCTGAGGGCTGAGAACTCTGAGAGCCCCCTCCCCATGCTGATTCAACTGACCTTTGATATCCCGATAGTTCAAAGATTTGCCTTAGGCTTGGTTATAAGCTTTTCCTCTTACCTTGATCTTGATCTGGTCAAGAAGTACTTAAATTTTAGCCTTGGGCTTTGATCTTGAGCTGTACTTGTTCTAATCAGGCATACCTTGACTGCCCTTTCTTGGAGCTCTGGCCTGAGCTTTAGGCAAAAAGATCGAGCCCCACCCCCCCTTAGTACTATCAGCCACCCCAAACTGTGAACTATGTCCTCATTCCAAGCTCAGACTGGGACTCCTGACTTCACTCTGGACCCACAAGGATCAGCCCACTTCAGCCCAGACAGTCCTGTTCTGGGACTCCAGATATCTCCACAGGTTTGAAATTTCTTGGGGTGTGGGTTGGCTTGGACCACTATGTGCCCAGGCAGGATCTCAGACTCTGAATGTTAGTTTAGGCTTCTATTCTGAATCTGGGACAGTAGATGTGGGGTGACTTGCTCTTCACTCCTTGCAATACAACCTCTTGCTGACTCTGCAACCCTCTCACCCCAGAGCCCCAGATGTTCTATGCCTATCTTTTGGGTTTTTCCTTTCTTGAAAATTGTTTCACTCTTGTTAGTTCTTTCAATCCCCATCTGTTTTGTGGTGATATTTAAATATTGGTTGGAGAGGATTCTCTTGGTGACTTTGGAGTGGCTCTGGTTTACTCTACCATCTTCATAGTAAGTGCTTAATAAATTTCTATTGACTTGAATTGGAATGAATAAAATCTGCCTGATTAAAAATGTTTTCAACTAAAAATTAAAGTGTTTTATTGTAACAGTGTTTTAGAGTCTCATAGAATAGTTTCTGATATAAACTATTTTGAAAGTGGATTTAGAATAAGATAGCTCTTGTTAACAATATCAAGTCATTTTAAAATGTACCTCCCATTGTATATTTGGGAACTTTTAATTAGTTCTCCAAAGTTCTCACTGCTTAGATATCTTCATTTGGTGCCTTCTTTTTGTCAAATAATGTTGATCTTTATGCAAAGAAAGTGGAAAGCCAGAAATATTGCAGGGATTTCTTGAGCACCTAGGCCCCTTCCTATTCTTATAACTAGATATTTATGTCTCCTATCTTAGGGATGATTGCCACAAACATTATTAATTTTGTTGATGACAACTCCTTTTAAGAGATCTGTTTGAATTAGCCTGCATACATGCTCTCTGAGGCTCAGAGGAACCTTTCCATTTTTTTTTTTTTTTTGCTTGGCTGCCTAGATTTTAGTTTTATACCATTCTTCATTGGATGTGAAGTACGATATATTTAAGGTCCTCCCCTTTTCCTTTTATGCTTGCTTCTTGTCAATTACAAGAGAAAAGCAAAGGACCCTAATGATTTATTTTATTACAGAATACCAGAAGAGGAGGAAGTTCAAATAGCTTGTCACTTTTTAAAGGATGAGATATCTTTATTTGGCATATTCCCCTTATTTTTCCAGCAGCCTATTTTGCATTTCAGTTAGGATCCTTCAGAACAGAGTTTGGAAGATGGCAGAAAACATCATTTCAGAGAATTTTAGCTCCAAAATAAAGATGGACAGAAATCCTCTGCATTGAATATTTGCTCTCAACTTCAGCATTGGAGAACAAGGAAATGTTAGAGTTAGAAGGGGTCTAAGAGGCAGTGACTGTTTCAACATCCTGGTTTTTAGAAGTGAAACTCAGAGGTGAGTAAGTCAATTCAAAATTATCCAGTTAATCAGTGGCAAATGCAGGGCTAGAATGGTGATCTTGTATTGATAAGGGTAACCTCCAGAGGGACAGGGATAATAATTAATGTAAGAAATTGATATCCCTCAAAATCCAAAAGTTTTGGTTGAAATTTATCTTGCTATAAGTGAATTCAGAAGAATGACAATACTTTATTCATCTCAGGATTACTTTCACCTAATTTACTTGCATTATTTTGATGGTGATTAGATAAAAACAATCTTTGAGAAGGTTACTATCATGCTAATTTTCTTTTGTATTTAATATTTGTATTATTGTGCAAGTGCATAAAATGACTAATTTTTTCTGAATTGATATGTAAACTAATCTCTAAGCTCACTAAAAGCATTCTTGGACCACTGATGATGAGGATAACACCATTCACTCTGATTTGATTAGCAGCCTCTTCATGTGGGGAGAGAGAGAGTTATCTCCTGGAACACTGATCCAGGAACCAAAAGTTATCTATTTTATCTATGGACTGAAAAAAAAAAACCACTGAAATATATATATATATATATGTATATATATATATATAATATTATGATGTAGTGGCTTAAAATATATAATGGTCAGCTATCTTTGACCTCTGATTCCAGGACTTCATTTTTCTCATGGATAAAGAAAAGTTGGAATGCAGTATGTGCCAAGAACTGTCAGTATGTGCTTAGGCTTATACTCCGGGAAGAGTCAGGCTTCATTTTCTATGACCTGGAGATGAGCCAAGACAGAAGCTCACCATGAGCCAAGAACACAAACTCACATGATGATGCCTTCAGTAAAGGAAAGCAAAAAGTGTACACACCATTTCCAAATCAGAACATCCAAAATTGGCAGCCTAAGTTTAGACAACTCTAACAAATTTAGTAATTCCCAAGGGCAAATTCTATTTGAAAATTATTTTTTTAGAGAACTGGGAATTGTAAAGGTCCATTTCACTTATTATAAATGTAAATGTAAATAGGATAAAATAGGTAAATTTCTTTGCAAGTCACAAAATAGTATGCAAATATTAGTTTTTATTATATTAATTTATTAACTAGTTTATAATTAGTTATTATTTATGTTCACATTCTACCAACATGACTTAATCACCACCACCACCAAAAACACTACCACCACTATTATTATAACAGAAAATAAATATTGCTATTTAAGGAATTAATTTTGAGTGGCTGAGCTTTGCCTCATTTGTAAAACTAAGACAGTTAAATTTTTGTTGACCTATTTTGTCATATCTCTGTAACCATGTTATGGTGTTACATGGAAATAGACCTTCAAATTTATATAAATCCAATGAAATGATTCTAGATTACCAGGATTAAGTCCTATAAAATGATTTGCTTCCTCTTTTCCCAGATTACATGCAGTTACAATTTTTAATAATTGTTTTCTGACATTTTAGGACCCATGTTCTCTCATTCCCTTTTACCCCCCTCCTCTATTCCTAAAATGGCAGGTAATATGATAAAGGTTGTATATATGTTATCATGCAGTACGTATTTCCATGTTCATTCTGTTATGAAACAAGGCACATATTACTTATACTAGAGAAAAAATCCTGGAGGAAATAAGGTGAAGAATGGTATGCTATAGTTTTCATTGAGATTGCATCATTTCCTTCTATAGTGATGGATTGCCTTTTCGGTCATGAGGCCCTTGGCATTGTGCTAGATTCTTACATTGCTGATAATAGTTGATTCATTCACAATTTATCATTGCACAATATTGCTATTATTCTATGCAATGTTCTCCTGGTCTCGTTAACTATATCTTACATCACTTCCTATCAATATTTCCAGTATTTTTTGTGATCATCTTGTTTGTCATTTCTCATGGCATAAAAATATTCCATTCCAATCATATAGCATAACTTGTTCAGCCATTCCCCAAATGATATTTCCAGTTCTTTGTTACCATAAAGACTGAGATTCAGACCTAGTTGTAGTATTACTGGGTCAAATGGTATATATATATATATATA
>NC_058133.1:349947590-350056168 GCF_016433145.1 Gracilinanus agilis
AGAGAGAGAGAGAGAGAGAGAGAGAGAGAGAGAGAGAGAGAGAGAGAGAGAGAGAGGAGCAAGGAAGAAGGAAGGAAGAAAAATTTTCAAGGTGTATGTATTCTTAGGGGATATAGATACATATATATATTATATATATATATATATATATTTGTGTGTATAAACCTATATACGCACACACACAAATATGTACATTATATGTACATACATACATGACAAATGTAATGTATTTTAATTTTTTGGCTAATCAGGGTGAAGCAACATCCTGCAACTAGGGAGATCAAGGAAAGTGTCATGTAGGAGATAATGTCTGACATGAACCCTGAAGGAACCTAGGAGTCCTAAGAGGCAAAGATAAAGGAAAACTTCATTCAAGCCACATAGCTTGTCTACAAATATAAGTTGGAGCATAGAGTACTGTGTGAGAAAAATAGCAAGAAAGGCAGTTTGGCTGATCATAGCATGTGTAAAGAGCAATAATATATAATAAGGCTGTGAAGGTAGATTGGAGCCATGTTGGAAAAGACCTTAAATGCTACACAAAGTTATTTGACAAGATAATCTGTCATTCTATGCATTGGAAATAATCAGCTAATTATTGCTAAAGAGAACTTCAGGAGAGTAACTTTCTCTTTTAACCTCAACATTTTCTACATATGTAAGTGTCTAAACTACTAAGTACTAGTTAAAATTAAGTAAATACTATTATTAAGAAATCAATGGACTTGACCAGGATAAAATGATGGTAAAGGAATGAGGTTTTGACCATTTTTTATTAAATTTCTTTCACTTAGACATTACTCCTCTAGGTAATGTGCAGAGATGAAAGAATTGAGTGATAATTTTTAGAAGCTTACCATGCTGATGATAAGAATTATCATAATCACAGATGTGAGACCATTGAGCTGGGAGAGCAACAATACGCTAGATGCTGCCAGTAGCGCTGGTGAACACATCAATGGAGCTCCCATTGTGGGCTGCTTGTTGACCACTTAGAAAACTGGAGAATTTAATCTCTGGACCTGTGTTGCCTAAAATTGGACTTATTCATGAAGTCTTTCCTGATTACTAATATTCTCCCTACCAAACTACCTTACGTTTAAGTACTTTGCATTTATTCTACTTATATTGTGTATATATACACATAAATATTTAATATATAAGTAGATCATTTACCTACATGTGTAAATATATACATACACACATAGAACATGTACTTTTCTCCCTTGTTAGAATGTAAATTCCTTGGCTGTAAGTTTTTTTCATTTTTGAAATTTATATTCCCAGAAATTAGACCAATGCCTGGCATATTAAACACTTAATAAATGCTTCCTCTTTAATTGTAAGGATAGAGTATATAGATGAGAGAGACACACAGAGAGAGACAGAGAGAGACAGAGACAAAGATAGCAAGAGAGAGACAGAAACACACACAAAGAGAACTCCAAATGACACCTCTTTAAAGGAGGGTACTACATATAATTCAGGAGAACTTGGGTCCATGAGGTAGCTTTCCATTTATTTCTTTTCTATTCTTTTGTGTTTTATGTGTCCTAGAGAGAGTCTTGTGTATGAAGCTAATACTCTAACTTGCTTTTCATGTTAGGCACAGGCAATGCCAAAGGGCTTGATAATGAGGACCGAGTGTCATAAGGGTTAGTATATCCTTGATAACTGTATGAGCTATACTTCATTGCTGTTGAATGCTCATGTAGTACCCTGCTACTATAATTAGTTTTTTTTTTAAATACAAGGGAAATATGATGGCCCCTCAGGATAACATTGTTCCTTCTTCTGCTGCTTTAGGAAACCTACATTAAACAAAAATTGGTATAATCTCAATTGCTCCCAAGGCCAGTTAGGAAAATTTCTAATATTAAGCAGAAATTTTAGCTTTTGCCTTTACTTGCATTTATATTTACCTCTGAATAATTTCCAGTCTCACTGGAATTAAGGGAAAATTCAGGTTTACATTTGGTAAAAAATAAGCAGAGTATATTATTGTGTCTGTGAATAGAGTAGTTTCAGGAGAAGAAGTTTGAGGAAAATTAGACCTTTTCTTGCAGCTTCTCTTAGTTCTTGAGAAGGGTATAATTGGTGGTCTTCTCCTACCAGTAGCCTATATGACCAATTACCCTTTTTTATCTCTCTTCTCTTAGTCAATAGTTCATAGTTCATTGCCACTTTCTTTTTCTCCTTTCACCAGTTGTTCATTGCCTGCGGGGGGGGGGGGGGGGAGGTAGAAGAGGTATTACCAGCAGTCCAGTTTCCCTTGGGGGTGGGACAATTGAGTGAAAATGGAGTGAGAAGAGCCAGAGACCCAGTAGGTTTGCAGTGGCTGATCTCAAGTGCCATCTGCTGATTTTAATTTTTATATCACTTTTCTCAAGATTACATCAATGTTGGCATGAATTCCATTCCCACCATACATCTTATCTTTGGAGACAATGTGTTAGGTGTGTTTGATGTATCTCTTGAACATACAGGTGTTTTCATGGGAGGCACTTTCTTCATATTTCATTCATTGTTCTTTTATATTAAATTACTGTACCAAATCGGGTCTGGGAGGGGGTGGAAACTTGGAGATTGTTCTGGCCTGTTCTTGTAGGCACCTGTATATGGGAATCTGAGTTAGAGATTTAAAATCTTTAACATTAACTCATTATTTGCTGGTTTGTTGTGAAGGGACTTCCAGGGGAAGTTTCTGTATTATGGGGGTTTATTTTGGAATAGTGTATAGTCTGTGACTGTGGCTGTTCTTGCCATGAACCTGAATTGTTTTTCTGGGTTTCCCTGAGGTCGAATAAGGATTCTGATTGCAATAGTTTCAGTAAAAAGTGAATGCTAGTAAGAAAAGAGTCACATAGGGGAAATTGAGTAAGAGATATCCATCCTTCTGACAACCTGCTTTGCTGTTTTGTCAGAGCTCATATGGGGCTGTGTGAACATCATGAACTTTGATGGCCTTCTGCAGTTCATATTCTGCCAGTTCATTGTGACTTAGCTCTTGATGTCCCTATTTTTTTCTCTTTGCTTCCAGACATTGAAATTTCTCTGTGGTTCTGTGTTTGCTCTTCTTTTTAAACATATTCCACAGAACATGGACAAATCACTCATCCTATTACCTGTTGTAATTAATTGACATGCCTTTGATTTAAGTAGTTACACAAGTCTGTCTAGTCCACACCTAGTTCACAGTGATTGATTCAATCAAGTAGTCTTCTAAACTAAAAAGTTATTGACTTTTAAGTGGTTTGGGGGTAATCAATTTATCTTCATCTGAACACTTATGTCAGAGTTTGTGAACCATGGTAATAAGTGATTATAAGAATCTAACAATAAGAATCTCGTATGGTTTAATTGACATCAAGAGACTTTTAAAAGTATCCAGTCATCATTATTATCTGAAGCTTCTCTCAAGATGTGTAATTCAGTCATCCATTAATTCATTTTTGTTTCTAAAGCTGGCAAAATGTTTGCATTTTATTAAATGTTTTATGTGGTGACTCAAACTATAAGGCCAAGAACAATTAATGTAAGATATTCCTCTACCTTTCCCTTTTATAAAGCTTTGCCTTTAGTTTTAATCCTTTCCTACTCAGCATGGAATTTCTCACCAACCCAGAAAGAATTGTATCTGCTAATAGTGAATGAAATAAATAAATCGTTTGCATTACAAACAAATGCATGACAAAGTAGCTCACTCAAGTAAATTTGGAATGTCTTAATAGAGAATGTATTCAAATACTTCTAAAATATTTCTCAAAAATGTATTGGGATGGCAGCAGCTGGGTAGCTCACTGGATTGAGAGTCAGGCCTAGAGATGGGAGGTCCTAGGTTCAAATCTGTCCTCAAACACTTCCCAGCTTTGTGACCCTGTGCAAGTCACTTGACCCTCATTGCCCATCCTTACCACTCTTCCACCTAAGAGCCAGTACACAGAAGTTAAGGATTTAAAAAAATGTATTGGGGGCAGCTGGGTAGCTCACTGGATTGAGAGTCAGGCCTAGAGATGGGAGGTCCTAGGTTCAAATCCGGCCTCAGACACTTCCCAGCTGTGTGACCCTGGGCAAGTCACTTGACCCCCATTGCCTACCCTTACCACTCTTCCACCTATGAGTCAATGCACAGAAGTTAAGAGTTTAAAATAAAAAAAATGTATTGGGATAGGTAATTTGTTAGAAACAACACTATAAATACAACATATCCAGTATAATGAAGCTCCTGCTATATTATATCTAGAAAAAAGAAATACTAACAAATACTAGCCTTTGAATAATAAATTAGTACATTTTCTAAAATCATGGATTGAATGAAAATTACCTATCCAAAGTAAAATTAACCTATTTTAGCAAAGTTGCATCCTTTAATATGAATACTCAAACCCTATTTTACTAAGTATATCTATAATATAATATTTAATAACCCATATAACACTTAATTAAAAACAATAAAATAGTTTTCTTTCATGTGTAATGGTTTGGCTGAAAGCCAGAGCTATTGATCTATTTTTCTTTCCTTTTTTAATATGGCTAGATATTTTTTCAAGACTTTCTGAAGAAAATAATATTTTTAAATATGCATATACCATACTATATGTTCTCTTCAATCAACATTTAGTAATTAGACATTTATCTATGCTGGTATTTACCTATTAGAGTTAAATATATACTAGCTGACTAACTTACTGACTTTTAAATGTATAAGTATCATCTGATCAAGAAGCAGATATCTTTATTAATTTTTTTTGTCATGGGATTTAAACCTGATTAACTAAGTAGCTAGTGCATGATCTCATCTGAAATGACTGAACATGACATTCTGAGATAATTTCACAGAATTAATAAATGATGTAATAAAAACAAACATGTAATAATAAAAATGAACATTTATATAGCACTCTTACTATATATGAGGCACTGGGCTAAACATTTTACAATTATTTTAGTTGATCTGTAGGAGTCATATTGAGTTCCCAATTCTTTAGGTGCTCTGTATATTTATGAAAGGAATGAAACTAGAAAGTAGACAACTATCTTGCTCCATTTTTCATGTAAATCTTGGGTTGACATAACCCTGCTCTGCAAGGTTTGAAGAATGTGGCTCAATGCATTTTAATGAGAGAATAGACACCTGAAAGAAAAGAATGTTCATCATTCCTTACGTATTCTTCTGAACTTCAAATTCTTCCCCTTAACTTTAACTTCTTTTTTTATTTGATAACATTTTACCTTTCTCAATTACATGCAAAGAACATTTTTGTCATTTGTTGTTGTTTTTATTTTGAGTAGTGAATTCTCTCCTTCCATCATCCTTTCCCTCTCTGAGATAGTAAGCAATCTGATTGAATTTACATGTGTAAAAATGCAAATTTTTTCCCTTGTTAATTCTTTTGTGTAAAGAAACACAAGAAAATTAAAAAAGAAGATAAAACATAATAGGCTTTTATCTGTATTCAGACCCCAACAGTTCTTTCTCTAGAAGCAGATACCATTTTATATCTTGAGTCCTTTGGGATTGTCTTGGATCATTGCATTACAGAGAATAGTAAAGTTGTTCACTCTTAATCATTGCATACTGTATACAACATTCTGTTTCTGCTTGTATCACTTTGTATCACTTTGTGTAAGTCTTTCTAGTTTTTTTCTGAAATTCTTCTGCTCATCATTTCTTATGGCACTATAGCATTCCATTTCAATTCATATACCATAACTCCTCACCTCCTCCTATCCTTTTAACAAAAAATGGCTATTTCTCATTGCAGAAGATAATTCAGTAGAAACCACTGAATATCGAATTAGAGTACTTGGAATAGAGTCTGAGACATGCTTCTCATTACCTATTTTACTTTGAACAAGTCATTTAAATTCATTGAGCCTCAGTTTGAAATAAAGGTGTTGAACTGGATAAACTTTGGAGCTTTTTAAGTCTAGAACTATGATCCTCACATCATTTCCCATTCTTGTTCCCTCTACTCTAATTCATGATCTTATTACATTATCTCTCTATCTCAGGAGCTCTTACTACTTTTAGTGTTGTAGTTCACATTGGCAAAATGGTAAAGACTATGGAACCTGTCTCAATATAATTCTTTTAAAATCACAAAATCTATATAAGATTATTGAATTGCAGTTATTAAATTATTTTATGGAATCTAGAGTAAGAACTCCTTTACAAAAATAGTATGCAAACTTTTTGAAGGCAGGAAATGTGTCTTGAATGCTTGATAGTATCCAATGCTTCCATAGTATCCAATTTTGAATGCAGTGGATCTTCATTTACAATTTTGAATTGATTGGTATGTCTGCCACATTACTATCTTTATTAGTCTCTGAAAATGGGCATAAAGCAATAGATAAAAGCAACTATATGCAATTGTTACCATAATTTCAAGCCATGAGTTAATCTATTCACATAACTATTTTGACTGAAAACAAATTAAAACAAATCAAAAACAAAAATAACTAAACAATAGCCTTGAGGTAAGAAATAGCATTAGATAGAGAGCATGGCTCAGAGGCAGATGAGTTGGGTTCAAATTTTTCCTCTGGACCATATTGGCTATGTTAGTCTTGGAAAGTCAATTAGGTTCTTTCAAAGATGATACCAACCTTTAATGTTAGAGGCTGTTTCCTCATAACGTAATTCTTAAACCAAAGTAAATAAAAAATCTATCTTTATTCCTGTAAGGTAAACAAAAATAACATTAAATAGTGTTAAACTTAGAATAATATTAATTCATTCTTGAGGTCATTCCCAGAGAAAATAGGAGTGAAGATATCTTTGTTCTTTTATGAGGTTAAGTGAAGATTTATGGATGGATGGTGTCACTTCGTGGATTGAAATTTGCTTTGTCCTTGCTATTGCTGTGGTGGTGGGTGTTGTTGTTGCAAGGCACAATGCAAAGGGAGGTTAATATTGAAAATTTTTGGATGTGAGAAAGAAGATATAAAATATATATTTTTCCTTTAAAAGAAAATTAAACTTTGACTGTATGTACACTGTAAAAAAAGTTTCTTAGAACCACAATAGTGATAATTCTCAGTCAGAGATATTTAACTTTTCTAGCCAAAGAGTCACACAAACTGTGTTAAAAGGGATCTTGGAGTTTATCTAGGGAAGACTTTTGCCTATTAAATTAATCCTATTTAACAGTCATGACAAATAGTCCTATAATCTCTGATGCATACCTTCAATGTGTAAGATTAAAAATTAAGATCCAATACTCCAAGTATTATATTTTATAAGATTTATTAATAATCACTTGAAGTAGAGGAAAGTGATAGCCTGAGTAAAGAGGAGTTTACCCAGACAGTGATAGCGGGGGAATATAGTGGGAGAAGAGCGAAGGCGGAGTTACAGCAACTTTTCTTCAAAACCTAAGGACATAACATGGAGTAGAAAGAGGAATGCCGGGAAATGAAGTCCAGGGGTACAAAATTCTAATTACACAAGTGAAAGTAAATTCACAAACTTGAAATTGTTCACTCTATTTCCAGATAGTTCTGATTCCATTCCACCCTACAACCCTAACCAATTGGCCTATCTTTCATTGTTTCTCATATTTCCTGTAGCTAAAAATACTTTTTTCCTTGAGCAATTTTTTAGGCCTTACCTTTTTTTTACAATAAATTAGAAATAGAACTTCCAAATTAAGATATACCATATATGATTTGGGGTTTTGGTTTTAAAAGATTGCTCTATTGCAAAACTGAATAATATGGAAATAGGTTCAAATGATAACATTTGTATAATGCAGTGGAAACCCTTAGTGGACCTGAGAGGGGAAGGGAAAGAAAATGAAATATGTAAACATGGAACAATATTTTAAAAATAAAAAATTTGAAAAGAAAAATATATCTTAATACATTTTTATGTTTACTTGTGAGAAACTTTATAAGTAGAAATAAGAGACAGAAAAATATAGTTCAGCTGAGGGAGGACTATGAAGGTACAAAAACATTGTTATTGATCAGATTTATGTTAGATATCTAGGCATAGTGTTGCAGACAGAGGAAAGAACATGAATATTGGCAAAATAGTGTCCACTTATAAAAGACTCATCTGGGTAATACATGGACTTGAAACTAAACAGAATAAAGGAATCCCTGAAGGAATCAGAGATATTTGTCAAAGAAAAGGAAAAATATATATACTTAGGTAGATCATGAGAGCTGAAAAGAGTTTAGTCTTCTTTTCCATGACCAAAGAAGTTAATCTAGGAGAAGTGTGTGGAACTAAAAGGGACTTAGATTTCGATTTAGTATAATGAAAACTTCCTCATTATAAGAATGTTCCAAAAATGGGAATATAAATTAGTGGATCTCTGTCAATCAATCAATCAATAAACACTTACTAAGTGATTGCTTTGTGCTATCTATTGGATATCAATTGTATCTCTTGGAAATACAAAGACATAAAATTAGAACACTTATCTTCAGTGGACTTGGAATGTTATGCAAATGAATATAGATAAAATATATAGAAAAAAATGGGAGGTGGTCTTTCTGGTGGGAGGGGTACTAGCAGTTGGGATGTATCAGCAAAACTTCATGTAAATAAGATTAGAAGATGGTGACCTTGTCAGACATGTTGTAAGAAGCATTAATGATCCAGGTATGAATTTGGTGAGGCTGAATATATGCATTTTGTAATGGTGGAAATGGAAATGGAAATGAAATATCTAGTTTCAAATGCCAGTTTTATTATTTACCATCATATTTGACTTTGGTTATTTTATTTAATTTGTCTGGAATTCAATTTCCTTGACTGTAAAATAAGGAACAGGGTTCAATGACAAGAACTCTAGATTTACTGTCAGAGAGCACAATTGAAATTCCAGCTCTTCTACATAGTAGTTACAAGATCTTGGGCAAGTGACACCATTTCAGGATCTCAGTTTCATTGTCTGTAAAATGACTATGAGGAACTGAGTGATATTGAAAGACCCTCTGATTCTAATATAATAAATGCCATAAGGAAAAAAAAAAGACCAAAGAAATTGGTATGACTATTCAGAAGAGGGGAAGATTATTTCTTTCTGGGAATATTAGGGAAGAATTCAGGGAAGAGGTGATATTTTATTTGTCTATAAAGTTAGACATCACTGGATAGTAAGGGGACCAATAGAGATGGAGACAACAACTTGACAAAGGCACAGAGAGATGAAAATACAGGACAAATTCAGGAGTTAAGAAATAGTCCACTTTGCTTAAAACAGTTTGTATAAAGAATAAGATGATGGAAAGGGGTAATAAGAATAGAAAGATCACAGCAGATAATGGAAGTCCTTGAATGACAGTATCAAGTTTATTTAGTTACAAATAGGGAGACATTGAAAATTTTTGAGCTAAGGGATCAACATATATTCCTTAAGCACCGCACTACTATTTTGGCAGTTAATATTTCTACCTAGACTTGGAGCCTGAGGGACTAACTAGGCAGCATAACAAAAGTACTTTAAAATACGTGTGTAGCCCTTAGTTATGGGAACATCAATTGGAAATAGGTATTAAGGTCTGATTTTTGTTGAATCATCTATAAAAAGGTTTTGAGGAGTTTGTTTTTCAGACCTGATTTAAGTCATATCAAATTAAGCCATTAAGCATGTATTGATCATCTACTATGTGCCAAACACCATGTTACTCTCTGCAGATGTAAAAAGGGGTGGGGGGATTACTTATTCTAAAGAAACTCACATACTAATGGAGAAGATAACATATAATCAGCTATTTACAAACAACACATACAGGATAAGTTAGAGATATTCTTAGTGAGAGCCCCAAGATTAAGGAAGGCTATAAAAGAGTTCTAAGAAAATTCACGACTTTAAATGGTTACTTATGAGCCCAAAAGGCCAGGAGAGAGGAAATATTTGAGAAAGAATTCTGGGGGACAGCCAGTGAAAATTCCCAGAATCAGAAGGTAATGGAATGTCATGTGTGGGAAGAATAGCAAGGAAGCTGACATCAGCATTAGCATCATCATCACCATCATTGTTTTTATTCTGAGCTAAAGATGACTCAGAGGTCTTTTGTTTTGTTTTGTTTTGTTTTGCTTAGGTAACTGGGAGAATGGTAGTGCTATTAATAGAAAACATAAATAGGGAAAATAGTATATGAAACAGGTTTGCAGCATGCCATTTATCTTTTAATCTTTTTCCAGATAACATGTTGACACAGTCTTTAATAATAATTTTCTAACACTTTGCAATCCAGGTTATTTCCCTCCTACCCTTTATCACCTCCCCAAGACCACAGGTAATATGATTTAGCTTATGCTTGTGTTATCATAAAATTTGTATTTCCATGTTCATCTTGTTGTGAAAGAAGTCACATATGCTTACACTAGAGAAAAATTCAGAGGAAATTAAGTTAAAAAAATTATATGCTTTAATGTGCATTCCTATTACATCAGTTCCTTCTATGAATAGCCTTATTATCATGAGTCCCTTGGAGTTGTCCTGGGTCCTTGCATTATTGATAATAGTTAATTCATTCACAGATAATCATTGTACAATATTATTATTATTGTGTACAATATTCTGTTGGTTCTGTTCACTTCACTTTACATCACTTCATAGAAGTCTTTTCAGGTTTTTTGGTTATCACCTTGTTTATAATTTGCTATGACATAAGAGTTTATTAATTTAGTCTTGAATTTATTGAACATCAGATGCTGAATAAGACTTCTAAGTGGAAATCCCTTGTAACCAGTTAGATATAATTTTTAGAGACCGTTTCTCAACTAGATATCTCATATCTAAAAAAAGAGACCTTTACCAAAATTATATGAATATGAGCCATTCTCCAATTAATAAGTATTCAAAAAATATGTACAGTGTTTTTGGATGAAGAAATCAAAGCTATATATGTAAGTATGTGAAAAAAGCCCTAAATCATTATTGATTAGAGAAATGTAGATCAAAGTAACTTTGAGATAACTTCTTAGACTTTTCAGATTGGCTAAAATGATAAAAAGGCAAAGTGAAAAATATTGAAGGAAATGTGGAAAAATGGATACATACAAATGATGGTGGAACTGTGAACTGATCCAACTATTTTGGAGAGCAATCTGGAATTATGCTCCAAGAGTTATAAAATTGTGTTTATCTTTTGATCTAACAATACCACTATTAGTTTTATTTCCTAAGATGATCAAGGAAAATGGAAAAGAATCTATATATTCTAAAATATTTATAGCAGCTCTTTTTGGGTGGTAAAGAAATGGAAATTTAGGGTAGGCCTATCCATTGGGGAATGGCCAAACAAGTTGTGGTATATAGGAATACTATTGCATCATAAGAAATGAAACAGGCTAATTTTTGGGGAAAAAAACAAAACAAAACATTGGAAGATCTACATGAAGAGTGAAATTTGCAGAATCAAGAAAACATTTCATTCAGCAGCAGAAATATTGCTTGAAAAATGGCATGGCTTTGTCCACCTCCAGAGAAAGAACTAATAAATAGAAATAGGGAAGACATTGTTTTACATATACGTATATTTTTTTGTCAAATATTGCTTTCTCTAATGGGGAAAAGATGGAAGGGAGTTAACTGAGTTAAGTGTAACAAATAAAGAAATTTTTAAAAAGAATAATGGTTTGGGTCATAGAAGAAAAATTGGATTTAGAGAGAGATTTAGTAGTCATGAAAATACAGAAAAATAGTTTAAAGCAAAAGAAATACTTAAAACTAATTTCCTTATGGACTTTGTCTTCATATCTTCAGTGCTTAGCCTTGCTCAAAGTGTTTCACAAATGCTTATTGATTGAGTAAATGAGAGATAAGGTGGGGCAGGGCCCACATATTGAAAACTGGGGAATGTTTACCTTTAGTGGATGGAGGTGGGGTTTTGTTGGTGGTAAAAAATGCATGGGAAGCAGCAAGGAAATAGAGAAGAAAATAAGGAAAATTTAACTTTCCTGCTTTCTTTTATTTTAGGGAAGGTAATTTTAATTGGCAAAGTAGGTAAGAAGTTATAAAGACTTAATTACTGTTTATTTTGTTTATATATTATTTATACTAGGTCACTTCTCTGTAAAGGTTTAGGCTAGTACCTTTCCTAACAGAAATAGCTCAGTTATGTCCGACCATTCCATCTTTTACCATTTCTTAACTTCCCAAATTAATCACCTTTCTTTAACAAAATCCCACAAGCCATCCCTCCACAATCCTTGGATGTAGGTCATTGAAAATAGAAACTATTTAAGTTGTTTAATTTCCATATTTGATGGTAGCTGGAATGTGGGAAGCCAAAAGGAGAAACAGAGTCTTAAATAGATAAAAATCTGAGACTTCTCTTTTGACCCCTTTTGTGATCTTTGTGATTTCTTGTTGAAAAGTATTGTGGTCTTATTCAAGAGCTTTAGGTTCCTAGTGGACCAGCATTTAAAAGGTTAACACTCTCCCCCTTTGGCCCAGGAATGCAGCTGCCTGGTATAGCCAAGGCCAAAACCTTAGAAGGAGCAATTCAACCTTGAGAAAAATATTCCCCAACTTGGCTTTCTGATAAGAACCCAATCAAAATTCAGCTTTGGCCTTGGTCTGTTCAGAAGCCAATGAGACCTTTTGTGTTTTGATATGACATAATTTATAACTTCTGCACATCTGCAAAGTTTTTTTGGGGGGGCTTTTCTGTGAAATGAGTCTTGAAAAAAATATATGTGTGTGTGTATATATGTGTGTGTATATGTGTGTGTGTATATATGTATGTGTATATATATATATATAAAACTCCATGCTCCTGGAGACAGAGCTGGAAGCATGAGCTAAAAGGTGTTCAGTGTCCCTTATCAGATTATCAAAGATGATAAAGAGATCTTGAGAGCAGGGAATATTCACTGGTATTTTCCAAGTGAGGAACATGTAAGAAAATTATACCTCTCTTAATTATTTTGTAATCATTTCTATGATTTCTAACTGCTTTGTATTAGCTTTGCATTTGAAGTTCAGTGGGAAGAGAGGATAGAATAATGGGTATTAATATCTTTCATGTAGAATAATTTTTTAAAATGATAACAAGAAAGGCTATCGAAAGTTATTTCTTTTCATTTTTGATGGAATTATCTTGTTTCAGTGGTCATAAAAAATTATCTCAATGGCACCATAAACTTAAAGCTACCCTCTTGACATAAGCCTATCATAACGCTAAATAGGGTGGGTGAAAGATTTCTTTGAATATGTCAAAGTCCTATTTTAAAGGATAAAAACTTTTTGAGTTTCTAAGAATAGGTTAAATCTTTGGCTCATAATACTATGATGGATATTTAATTTAAGGGTATTTTTAATTGCCAAATAACCTGCTTGATGGAAATTTTAGTTGAAACCTTTGTTTCAATTCCTAAAGTGGTTTTCTCAAAAGAAGGGAATAGTTACTCCCAAATTTTCTGACCTGAATATTCTTTATGTGTATGAAAACAATTATTTAAGCTATGAAAAAGACTATATAACATGGTGATACATGCACTGTAAACATTTTCCTTCATAGAAGTTTCACTACCTTTCTCATAATAAAGGTTTTTCGGTGCCCTAAAATTCATCCCATGTATTCCAAATGTGCTTTTTTATTTTTGAAAAGATATAACAGTTTTTAAAAATAAAAGATATTTGAAATATCTTTTGACAGGTTTTGGAGTATGAAGAATTCCTTAGATTATCTTATTTCTATAAGAAGTTTTCTTTACTTAACATGCATATAATGATATTTTATACCAGAAAAAAATATTTTTAAGAATCTTGCTGGGCTTGTGATGAATAAAATAGATTGGCATATTAATTAATAACATAGATTGGCATATTCATCAATGAGATAGATTGGCATGTTTATTATCAATGCCTAAACCATATTCTAAAGATGCTAATTTTATTTTTATTAAATTAATCAAATGACAAATATTTTTACAGGGCAGAGAATGCTAGACTAAGAGTCAGAAGGTTTATGTTTATAGCTCAGCTCTGAATTAGCTTTGTGACTTTGGCTTAGTCTCAGTTTTCTTTTTTATTCTTCAATGTATCTTTTATATTACTAGCATGGATAGTCTTTCAAAAATATGAACTCTAACCTATCCACTACTCCTATTCTGAAATTATTGTCCATATTTCCCAATAAATATTCTAAAAGGCATCTAGACAACATGCTGGAAGTCTTTCTCTACACCAGTTGATGGTGAGTTGTTATCATGGAGTAGACATGCTGTGCACAAATTACCCTTTGCTCTTGCTTTTCCAATCATAAAATTTTTGATAATTATTTCATGTTCTTTACAAAAATAAAGAACCACTTTTTAATGTCAATATTTTTCTAATGATGCTATGTAGCTTCTATGCATGGAATATTACAGTCTCTGAGATCTAACATTACAATTCACTGAAAGAGAAATGAAGAGATATATGTTGGTCATGATAAGACTTCAGTTTATTGCTAAGGAGGAATCATTCAAAATTTGGTGTAAATGTATTACCAGTTTTATCTTAAGATTATAAAATGAGTGGAATGGATTATTTAACTTTTAAAATCTCTCCAAATTCCAATATTCTGTGAGTCTCTTATTGGTTGAGTACATCATTTATACAATATGTTATAATCAATATGAAGGACTTGCTTGTTTTACAAAAAATGATAGACATTTTAGGGGGAAATGACTATTCCTTCTTATAGTTCATTATAGAGATGAAAAAAGTCAGTAGCAGTCTTATATGCACACTGAATTTTTGGAAGAACAAATCAGATATTTCAGGAAGAGGATAGATAGAACATTTTAGCCTAATTTTTTGCAGGGGAAAATAGACTAAAATGGATAAAAAGTTCTCCAAAAAATTCTGAATGCTGAAACAAAAAGAAAAATGAGATAATAATATGCATATAGGTATACTAAATACATTGAGCAAGTTTAGTGGTTTTTTTAAATGCATATAGAAAATGTAGGAGAGTAAGAAGATACTATAAGCAAAAATGTGAATGAATGTTAACAGAATAACCTGAGTTGGGGAGTGGTGAATGTCAAAGGACAACAAAAAGGACTCATTTCTGATAGTTCGAGGAAGGTACTTAGAAAGGTTAAGACACTAAATAATATAATATACCTAGAGTTGAAGAAACTTTGGGTGCTAATTCTGAAGAACGATTGAGGAGAAGTGATAATTTTTTAAGCCTTTGAAGTGCTCTTAGTATAAAAGATTGACCCTTCTTGTCGATCCTTTGTTAGGACTAAGAAGAAAAGTTGGACATTATAGAGAGGTAAATTTGAGCCAAATATGAAAGAAATTTACCAAGAATTTGACCGGTTTTAAAAGTATAATGGTCTGGCTTAGTTTTAGGTAATCTTTGATCTTTCAAACAGAGATTAGATGACCTGGGATGTTTAGAACGGATTGCTGTTTAGTTAAGGGTTGAAAAAGACAACTTCTGACATTTCCTTTTGCCTGTGAAATTTCCTATTTCTGTAATTCTTTTTACAAGACATGCAGTTAATATTTTCTAAACACATTTCCCTCAATCTGAGGACTTTTGCAGTGTTTTGGGTTCAAATCAGTCAAAATAGCTTGACCAAAATATAAAAAGGCATATGTATGTGTGTGTATATATATATGTGTGTGTGTGTGTGTGTGTGTGTGTGTATACACACACACATTTACCTAACACATTTACATAAGTAAATAAATGTTAAAAATGTTCAATGTAAAAGGTGGCTCATTTTGAAACTTTTATTAAAGTATGTTTATTTACAAGCTAACAAAAAAAGACTATGTAGGTGGTATTTTCACAAGGAAGGAGATTGGCTTCATACCATGTTAATATTAAAGAGACCATAGTGAGGAACATGGGAGAGAGAAGACAAACAGATAGAGAAAAAATATGCTAATAAATAAATAACATTAAGCTTTGTATGCTATACTTTTCCCCTTTTAATATAATTTACAAAAATATTTTACTTTCCCATGCATACATAAGATAATCTCACTTAAAAAAACTTTATATTTTCTCTAGCTACCTAAAAACATTAGTATCCCTAAATTGCATATTTCATGTCAAATGAAGACTTTTCATTTCTTGAGAAACTGGATTTGAAAGTGAATTTATTCACTTTAATCTTTTGATGTCTGGATTCCAATTCATCTTAACTTTACATACAAATTAAATTGAACTAAGTGTCTCTTTGATCTCATTTAAGTGTCATTTGGTTCTTTTTTATCAGCGACACGGAGCACTCATATAATTTATTATTTTACTTATATAGGCCACAAATATGAAGACAAAAATTGAAATCTTAATTTTGTAATTTTCATAAAGGTAAATTATGCAAAAATATATAATATTTTGCAAGGTATTTTAAAATCATTGCATCCTATTATTATTTCATGTGCACTACTTTGAGCAATTGCCCTTTTGAAATATTTTTTGGCCACATAGATGGGCTAGAATTCATTAAATAACAGTAATATGGATTGATATATTCATATCCTCCATTAGACACAAATTTCCCATTCTCCTACTTACTTTTTTCTACTTTCACCTTGACATTGAAAATTCTATACACATGTAATGGTATAAAAAGTTTAATGAGCTTACTTGTTCTTTTCTAATTCCATTTTCTTTAAAGCAGAAAATATAATTTAGAACCTGTTTTGGTTTGAACAATAGGACTTACCACTAAAATAATTTTATAGTGATAAGGGAAAAGTATTTTTATTATTTATTATAGTAGTTCCCATCAGCAAATGATTCTATAGATATATTTATAATTATCATTGACCAGGAAAAGATTGTATTATTAATGTACATTTTGTAGAATATCAATAAAACTATTAGAGGTGTGAAGAGTTATATACAGTTCAGGAGACATGATTGATTATTACTTTCAATCAATAATTCTGACTAGCAAGAAAAAGGCAAGGAGATAGTATCTAAAATTATTTAGCTGCATACAGGAATCATTGATCAATGTGAATTTTAAAAAGACACATAGCAAATTCAATTAAAGGAGAACAGATATAAAATTGTGGCAAGATTATTTAAAAATATCATAGGATGTGTTAAAACTTAGATTGGACTGGGTCTAGAGATGCATATTATTGACACTTTTTAAAGCTATATTTGGTGCAAAAAAGAGTTTCAAAGATTGAAGACTCCTAGATTGGATGAAGGAAGTGAATACACATTTATATAGCACATATTATGTGCCATAAACACTGTGCTAAGCACTTTTACAAATATTATCTCATTTGATCACAACACCATTAGGTGTTTATATATTTTCACTTAACATTAGAGAAACTGAGGCTAAATGCTTTTCCCAGGGTCACATAGCCAGGAAGTCTCTGAGGTTGGATTTGAACTCAGATCTTCCTGACTCTGGACCTATTCCACCTGCCATCAGATGCGTCTACAATAATGATAATAGTAATGGTTAATTTCAGGAAGCAGAACCACTAAATTCTTATCCTTTTTGTTTGTCTTTTTCTTTTGTTTTCTCTGCTAAAGGGAATGATTTATGACTTATAATGAATTAAAGTGACTTATAGTGAGTTGATATCCTTATTGAATAAATTACTAAGGAGCAGGATCTAGTCTAAAGAAAACAATATACAACAAAACTAATGCAACTAAAATTAGAAGGAAAAGATCAAACTGGGAGAAAAAATTTGAAACAAAACTCTCTGACAAATTTTTAATTTCCCAAATATATAAGGAACTAAGTCAAATTTACAAAAAAATCAAGCCATTCCCCAATCGACAAATGGTCAAGGGATATGAATAGGCTCTTCTCAGATGGAGAAATCAAAACTATCAATAAGCTCATGAAAAAGTGTTCTAAATCTCTTGTAATTAGAGAAATGCAAATAAAAACAACTCTGAGGTACCACTTCACATCTAGTAGACTGGCCAGTATGATAATAATGGCAAGTAATAAATGTTGGAGGAGATGGGGCAAAATTGGGACATATACACTGCTGGTAGAGTTGTGAATTTGTCCAACCATTCTGGAGGGCAATTTGGAACAAAACACAAAAGACTTTAAAAGACTGCCTGCCCTTTAAGCCAGCTATACCACTGCTGGGTTTGTAACCCAAAGATATAATAGAGAAAAATGTGTACAAAAACATTCATAGCTGCACTCTTTGTGGTGGTGAAAACCTGGAAAATGAGGGGGTGCCCATTGATTGGGGAATGACTGAACCAATTGTGATATCTGAATGGTAATGGAATACTATTGTGCTGAAAGAAATGATGAACTGGAGGAATTCCATGTAAAATATAAAGACTTCCAGGAACTGATGCAGAGTGAAAGGAGCAGAACCAGGAGAACATTGTACACAGAGACTGATACACTGTGGCACAATCGAATGTGATAAGACTTTTTTACTAGCAGCAATGCAATGACTTGGGACAATATATGAGAAAGAACACTATCCACATCTAAAGAAAGAACTGTGGGAACAGAAATGCAGAGGAAAAATATATGATTGATCATGTGGTTTGATGGGGATATGATTGGAGTTTTAGTATTAAAAGATCACTCTACTGCAAATATGAATAATATGGAAATAGGTTTTGAACAATAATACATAGAATTGCTTGTAAACTCTGGGAGGGGAAAAAGAAGGGGGTAGAGAATCATGAATCATGTAACCATGGGAAAAATTCTTAATTAATTAATTGATTCATTAAACATATCTGAACATCTATAACTTAATAAACTCATTAAAATATAAAGATATTGAGGGAAAATGTGCAGATTTGATTATTAACTATATCATTATAGTTGATCTCTGAAATGTTGTGGAGAATAGAAGTGCCAGAATATCAGAGAAAAAGAAGTCTTTTCTCAAGATCAGAAAAGGGAAGAAATAGAGACTGTATCTAAGAAAGCTGGAAAGATTGACTTAAATTATTGAGAAACTTTAGTATAGAGCATGAAGGACACATTAAGAAAGGTAGATATAATGATATCGTGGTTTCATTACAAATAGAGAATGTTACTGGGATGAGAATGCTATCCATTTTAAAGTATTTGAAGTGCTATCTGATAGAAGAGATATTTGATTTGTTTTGTTTGTTCCAAGAGATCAGAATTGAGAACAACAACCAGAACTAGAAAAGAGGCAGATTTGGGATTGAAATATGGGAAAGCTTCTTAACAATTAGAGCTATCCAAAAAATGAAATGGCTTGCCTCTAGACATATTGGGTTATACCTCAATTGTTGAAGATGCTGTGGTGGGAATTCTCCATCAGATAAAAGGTTTAACTTTGAAGATCTTTGATGTTGTTTCCACCTGAGATTGAGTTTTTCTATTATACTGTGCCTCTTATCCATCATCTCAAGAGGTATCACTAAGATTAGTAGGTGGTAGACAATTTTAGATTTGATATGAGGTATATTTTTTAGATCCATTGAAATATAGTAAAATATAAATTTTATATCTGGGAATATAGGCATTGCAATGTAATTTTATGAACTACATATCAGATGAATATAATTTGCATTAAGAAAAAAAACTTTTCACAACAATCTCAGAGACAGACATTGCTTTATTAAGAATGTTATTATGTCATCTCAATAGTAAAATAATATATATAAAGTGAAAGATGGACTCAAAATACCAGTAGCTTTTTCTGAGTTAAGCTAAGTGGCAGGTTTACCTATTTTCTTTCTGTTTCCCACACCAATCTGCATCTTCATACTCTACTACTTTTATTTTCTCATTGAATTGACAGAATCATCATATATACAACATTGTAATGGAATTGTAATGTGTTTTTTCTTTAGCTGTCTATACAATAGCTTATTTGTAGTATCATTAGCTATCATGTATGAAATTTAAAAATAAAAAATACTGTAACCTTAGAACTTTGTCATTTTAAAGGAAATGTGTAAGATCATAGTTTGGTCGCAATACGTATAAACATTAGTGTTCCAGTGTCTTTAGATATCTATTTCAGCCTGGGCTGTATATAATTTGGTACAGGAAATTCAATTCATTCAATCTCCTTATTTCAATGGAGCTGAAATGATTATAAGCTATTCAGTTTCTATTATTGGGAAGTTTTCTTTTAAAATTCTGAGATTCCTACTTTATGGTTCTAATAACTCATTTGATTTTAAATTTTTTCTCTTCTCTTTGCTTCTGCTTTCATTTGTTTTTACTTTCATCTTCCAGAAATCATGTCATAAATTTGCTTCTGTCATGGACTTAGAACCCTGTGTGTCCCTATTTATAGATTCAAGACCCAGAGTCAGTTACCTTGGAAACTATTTAAAGAGCATATTCTTTCCACTATTTGTTCTATCAAATCACAAAACTGCCTTCCTTCGTACTTCATCTTCTGCTCATTTGGTAATATAGCAAACTGTCAAGCTCAGGGAATTGTGTGTTTCTCTGTGTACATTTTCAACCACTTTAGCTTAATTTCTCAGCTAATCACAATGACCTTGTACATTGTTCCAATCCATTTCCTTCTATTTGAGTACACTAACATATTAATTTACAATAGTTCAACTTCTTAGTCAAAATGACTGCTTGAAAAACAATATTATCTATATTTACATAGTTTTAGCACTTCTGAAGATCTATTATTTCATCAATATTCTCACCCTTTCTATTCTAATGCTAGTTGTAACCAAACCATTCCTTAGAAAATTTTTGAATTTTTTTTTTGAATTTTTCTGGCAAAACAAATGAAGCAAAATGAAATAAAACAATGCAAAACTCAGGTACTGCAGTCATAGGATGGCTGGTCTGACAGTGACATTCTTTGCTACACTTAAGATGGTTCTTGGATGACAGTGAACTTGTTCTTTGCTAGTCATGTACTATGAGCCTTTCCAGGTTGTTTAGGGTATATCAGGTTGTGCTTTTCTAGAACAACCTCAAAGAACTTTGGGTCAACAGTATACCACCATGAGAAATGGAATTATAACAGTCTTAGTTAAAGTGAGCAACTCTGATGGTAAAGAGACCTGACTCATTAGACAGAATATACTCATTAGTGAGAACAGAGATCCAATAGAGAATTAGACTGTTGGAAACAAACCGACATTTCAAAGAAAAGATTACTGTGAGTCTTTGGCTGTAGAAACCAAGATCTAGTTGCCAAAAAAGTAAAATAATAAAGTGGTTTTGGACCATAGATTTCATTTTTCATTTGAATTTAGCAAGCAAATGATATTGAATTTACATAATTGTACAGCAGATTCCAGAGGAGTTTATTATTTTTGGATACTTTTGTGAATATCCTGCAACTAGTTTGTATTTTAGCGTTGTCTGTATCCACATCCTGTATAGTAATCATTATACCTTTTGAGTCATTTTCTTGTGAGCATATAAACTTTTCCAAAATAAGATTTAAGTAGAAAATATGCCCCTTCATAAATGTTTGTAGAAAGACTGAAAAATAACTTTTTCACACTATTTAAGCTTTGTTTGGTAACAGCAAATCATATAGGCTGTTCAGTCAATTCAGTAAAAAGGAAATATGGAGGTTGCTTATAAAATAAGACAACCGTTTGAATGTTTGAATGACTATCACTTTTAAAATTGTCAATAAGCATTTATTAAGTACCTGCTATGTGATAGACACATTGAAAAAGCAAAAACAATACCTGCTGTCTGGGACCTTACAGTCTAATGGTGGAGACAATCTACAAACAACTATGTTCAGCCAAAATATAAATATACACATTATCAAATCTCTCTCTCTCTCTCTCTCTCCCCAACTGGATATATATGTCATATATATATATACATATATATATAAATATGCATACACACACACACATACACATACACACACATCAGCTAAGTAGTACAGTGGGCCTGAAGTCAGGAAGATTTGAGTTCAAACCTGGCCTTGGATCCTCATTACTTATGTGACCCTGGGCAAGTCATTTAACCTAGGTTCCTTCAATTTCCTCATCTGTAAAATGAGTTGAAGAAAATGGTAAACCACTCCAGCATCTTGTTCAAGAAAACCCCAAATGAGTCACAAAGGGCCGGATATGACTTAAATGAATGAACAACAACAACACCAACAATATAAACATACTCATTTAGAATGGTTTCTTGTACAAGATGGGATTTTTGCTGGAAAAGAATTGCAGGCATGTAGAACAGCATGATTATTCTGTTGTATTCCAACACAATTCATTTAAAGTCATGTCCAATTGATAATTTGAAAAGGAACTAGCTACTTATTGAAAAGAAAATTTGAAGAATTGATTTCAAAATGGACTAATTGTAACCACTCCCCCAACAAGAAAAGTCTAATTTGTGGTAGTAGAAAGACAGCCTTAATCTTCTGAAATAATAATTTGCTAAACATCATCCACTTGTCCAAAAGAAAAAAATATTGTGGGGAAAAATAACTAACTATGAATCTCAGTGACTAGAGGAATGTCAAGATAGAACAAAAGAAGCAAATATGGAAAAAATCTATGGTTTAGAAATAGTCTTGAACCTCTAAATATTTCAGTATTTAAAAAAATAAATGAGCAAGTATACTTTCATTTTACTGTGAAGAGGGCTTGAGGTGAGAAATTTTAACCTTTCCAATTATACAGTCGTCTTTGCATGCATTACCCTGACACATTAGTGGAATTATTTAATTTGGGAAGCTTTAATTCAACCTTTTAAATGTCCATGTTCTCAGAAAAGGCTATCTTGCTTTTATATAGATATAATAAAATTATTTTAAAATATTCTACAAAGGACCATTTAATGAAAGTTTATTAAAGGAAAGATATTTTTGGTAAGAAAAAAGGAAAATTTCTTATTATGATATGGATGAATAAGAATCTAGAATGTAAATACTTCATCTATAAGTACTTTGTAGACAGAATTTCTTAGAAAAGCTTTGCCATATTCCTATTTCAGGATGATTAGTGATAGAATTTTTACTAGTATTGCAAAATTTTAAGATGTTGTGCTACATACTTTTGTATGAATTGCTTAATCACATCTCTCTATTCCTCAAGTGACTATATGCATATTTGCTATTAAAATTAAGTCTGTAGAGCAAATGACATGAATTTTTAAAAAATGAATGACTGCTAGAATATTGTGATTATTAACTAGTATTTTTATTATAGAAGTTGGATCTTCCATTGAAAATAGTTTATAAAATTTTTCACTTAAAATATTTCCTATTTTTTTAAATTATTCAACCAACACTAGTTAATCATCTCCTATGTATAAGATACTGAGAATCAAATCTGATAAACAACAGAGTCCCTACCATTATATTTTATATAGTTTAATGCAAGAGAGGGAGAAAATATAGGACATGAGAAAGTTAATATTATTTTATAATAAGGGTCATTGAAGATAATCAAGGAAAAAATAACAGTCCAAATTTTAGAAAGGTGAGATTGCTTTAAACATAGGGTCTCAGGGAAGGTTTCATAGAGAAGGTGACACCTAAAGGAAACACTGAAGAATTTGAAAAGCAAAGATATGGCACAGAAGCCATTTAGGTATGGGGTTCAGTCTACAAAATTGCATGCAAATGGGAGATTATAGGGAAAGATTAGAGAACAACTAATGTTTCATTATGATCAAAACATAGATTGCAAAAAAGAAAAAAATGTGAAATGAAGCTATACAGAATCATATTTTGTTTGGCCTTAAGAAATCCAATACATAAGAGAACTACTGAAGGTTTTTGAATATGCAAATAGCATTTTAAAGAATCATGGATATTTACATTTTGCTATATGGCTTGCAAAACACTTTACAGATATAATTTCATGTAAGTCTCATAACAATCTTATGAAATGGGTGCTATTATTATCCTCATTTTTACAGATGATGAAATTGAGACAGAGAGGTTAGTTAAGAGACTTAATCTAGCATCACACAGCTATCAGTAGTATGAATCAGGAAGACTCTTAAGGTCTTCCTCTAAGTCTGTCTTATGCATCAGGATGATTATTTTCAGAATTGTGTGAAAGATATATTGGCAAAAGAGAACAGTGGAGATATGCAAAACAGTATACTTTTTAAAATAGTTGAGTGGAGGTAAGGATATGGAAGGAGGAAATAGGTAAAAATTATTTTTGAGATAGAATTGATAAAATGTAGAAACTGAATTGAGATGACAAGTTATGTAAAGTGATAAGTCAAACATGATTCTAAGCTTTCAATCTTCCTTGGCTGGGAAAATGGTTTTTCTATTAATAGAAATGAGTTAATTTGGAGGAAGAATAGTTTTGGACATAGTTTGCAATCCTAGCAGGAAATTTGATAGGATATTTCTGTGTAAAATACCTCTAGTAGATGTAAAGTAAAATAGTATTTTATTAAGAGAATTAGCTTGACAGAACTTAAGATATTAAATATAGTATTTTGAAGAAAAGTCCTAAAAGTTTGATGAAACTTAAAACTATATTTTTGTAATCTAATTGTGTCCATGTGTTAGACCAGAAGTAATGCCAACTAAATGTTTTAGTCAGACTTCGAAATTGTATATATTAACATGCAAAAATCATTCAAGTTACCAAAACTGACTCTGCTATATGCCTTTTGACTATGTGCTTATTGCAATCTACAGCCTAGCTGTTTGGGGGAAGAAGAGACATTTTGATTCAAAAAGTTAATCACAGAATCACAAATTTTGAGTATAAAGAGACCACAGCAGCCACCTACTTATGAAAAAAAAGATACCAAATAAATAATCATCCAGGCTAAGGTTAAAGACTTCCAAGAAGGAGAATCTACTAACTATAATGTAAACAATTCTGCCTTTGGGTCATTCTAAATGTTAGGAAGATCTCTTCCCTTCCCTGTTACTGTGGACCTAAATTAAACTCATTGCATTTTTTACCCATTGTTTCTGGCTTTCCATTATAGGGCAGAACAAACAGAACAAATTGAATCTCTTCTCTACATCACAACCTTTCAGAAACTTATGTACAATTTTTATATTTCCCCTTAGTCTTCTTTCCCCCACTCCCCCGCAGACTAGATATTCCTAGTTCCTTCATCACTCTTTATTTCTTATACTGCAGTATTTTTTACTATTTTGATTGCCCTCACTTTTTTTTAGAAACAATTAAAAAGTTTCTATAATGTAAAAAATTAGAATATTATAATAATACTGTTGCCTTAATTATTCCAAGATTATTAATCTTAGAACTTCACGATGGTTTCCCACATACTATGTTATACCTGACATACAAACATAGGTGCTAAAGAAATTATTCTCCATAAGGTTATTGTTGATGAATGTGTCTTTTGCTTTTGAATGTGCAAGATATAGATGGATGTTGTCATTTCTAATATATCTGTAATATGCATGGAAATAAATATTATAATTACTATGTACCAGACTAGTTGTATAACAGGCATTAAATACTGTTTTACCTCTTAGAAATGGCCAACGTAAAGTCATAGCATTTCAATTTTAAAATCCTTTTTGGGAGTGAATATTTGGCAGATGCAAATAATTTATTTTATAAATTAACTCTGTTTCCTGAATTTGGTAAACTACCTAAAATTCATTTAATATATTTTTCTTTAGCAACATCTATATAAATTCTGTGTAGTACACAGATAGGGATTATGGACTAGGTGGATGATTTCACTGGTAAATGCAACACGAATAATTTTATGTATATAAAATATAATCTGCCTCTAAAATTTATAAATAACATTAAGACAAAATAAAGAAAAATAAAATACCATAATTCCAATTTGGAATTATGCATATTTCTATAGAATTTAATGTCACTGAAGGAAAGTGTTGTCACAAAAAAAATTTCTTCTAATATTTATTTAACACAGTGCTTGTTACATGGTAGGAACCTTATTGATGCCTGTTGGATTGTTGATGAATTCTTCCAATGACGGAATTTTGATTCAATTGCCTTAGTTCATACTTGCCTATATGAATTTAAATATATTTGCCCATTTTTGACTTATTTGAATAAAAACAGCCAATGAAGAGAGAAGTATGAGTAAAAGACTATCTTATTCAGGAAATCAGTCTGTTGTATGAAAATTGAAAATAATTGTTTCTACATTGGCTCAAGAAGTTGATCTCAAGAAAGAATAAATTCATACATCACCTTAAATTAGGCTTCTCTATGATATTTGATTCATAGAGTAAACTAATGATTCCTTATTTCCAATGAAAAGTGAAGATTCTGCAGCATTTGGAATTACTTAGATAAAAGCCTTTTTTTAAGGAAAGATATGATTGCCTATAAGCACCTTTTTTAGCCTCCTACAGATTCATACATATAAAAATGGCTCAAAGCAAAGAGATGACAAAGGAGAAAAATAATGAGCTGGTCAAAGTAAGTGCTTCACACATCTCCACTTTAGCATTAATCATACTTTATGTGGGTGGGGGCCAAAGCAGTCAAGGTCAACAGGGAGTGTTTGGGTAAAGGCAAAGGGAAAGCTAAACCAATGATTTAAGAGAGATTGAAAATTTTTAAATGAGACATAAAGGTCACTATATCAGACTCGGGCACAGTGTTCTGAGGCACAGTGGGCAAGTCATAATGAATTTGCAACTGAGCTTTTCAAGACAAACACTTGGGACTAAAACATCAAGAAAAAGAAGAGATAGAATATTTTAAAACTAAAATGAATTATAAGACATTTTTTCAGGGAATTTATGTGTATGTTTTTTTTTCTCTTCTCATTAACTAAAGTGAATTCCGTAACCCCTTTCCAAATTAACAAAGTAAGCATGTTTTTATTTACAATATGATATGTATGTATATGTAATCATAGTTAGCATTTATAGAATGCCTACTATGTGTTAAGCACTTTAGTATTATTCTTTCAGATCTCTACAACAATTTTTGGAGGTAGATGCTATTATTGTTATTTGCCCAAGGTCACAGAGCTAGCAAGTGTCTGTAGCTGAATTTGAACTCAAGCTTAGCACTATTCAGCATATCACCTAGCTTCATGCCTATCATCAGTGTCTACAACTATTTTTCATTATGCTTTATAATTTATGATAGACTTTCCTCACAATAATCCCTTTGGATAAGGCGACAAGGCATTACTCACTCCCAATTTTACAAATGATGAAAAAGAAGTCCAGAAAGTTTAAATTATTGACCCAAGGTCACACATTTAAAAAATATTTTATTTCCTTAAATATTTTCCAATTACATGTAAATTTTTAACATTCTTTTTTTAACAACTTTGTTTCAAATTCCTTCCCTTCAACCCCTGTGCCCTACTTAAGAAAGCGAGCAATTTGATATCAATGATACATGTGTAATCATGCAAATTATATTTCTATATTAGCCATGCTGTGAAAGAATACTCAGACAAAAAAAAGGAAAAAAGAAAAAAGAAATTTAAAAAAGCATACTTTAAGCTGCATTCAGAGTTCACCAGTTCTGTCTCTGGAAGGTGGATAACATTCTTAATCATTCTGAATTGTTTCGAATCATTGTCTTGTTCAGTGTAGTTAAGTCTTTCTCAGTTATTATTTTTTTTAAATATTTTTTATACATATAGGTCTTTTTTCCTTTTTTTTTAGACCCTTAACTTCAGTGTATTGTCTCATAGGTGGAAGAGTGGTAAGGGTGGGCAATGGGGGTCAAGTGACTTGCCCAGGGTCACAAAGCTGGGAAGTGGCTGAGGCCCGGTTTGAACCTAGGACCTCCTGTCTCTAGGCCTGACTCTCACTCCACTGAGCTACCCAGCTGCCCCCTCAGTTATTTTTGTTATACTAATTTTATTGCACTGTGACTTCATCACTGTTTATAATTGTGAAAGATGTGTCTATAAGATTCTTTATAGGTTGTTAACATTTTACGTCTGTTTGTTATACTTCCACTTTCATCCTTAAATGTACTTAGGATGATTCTTCCTGAATGAGTGTCTCAATGTTCTTCTGGATCTGGTCATATGACTGCATGGGTTCATATTAAGTCATCCCAGGTTTTTCTGGATCTTTCCTGCTCATCATTTCTTATTGCAAAATGATGTTCCACTGGAATCATATACCACAACTTTTTCATCCATTCCACAATTGCTAGGTATTCCTTCAATTTCCAGTTCTCTCCCTTCACAAAAAGAGCTACTATAAATGTTTTGACCAAATAGGTCCTTTTCTTTTTGCTTTGATCTTTGATTCTTTGATTCAGCAAGTCCCTGAGTCCCTCTATGGGTCCAGTTCTATTTTTAATCTGAAAACTAAGAGGTTGGATGTCCTTTTTTATCTCCTTTAGGCTCAGGGCTATCATTCTATTAGATTTTTGTTTAAAACTTTTATAATTGGATGCAATGTCCTTTCCCCATAAGTTTCTTATTTTCAACACAACTCATTTAAAGTTTAAACTTAAAAAAATTTTAAACTAAACTTTAAATAGGTTACTCGATAATTGTTTCAAGTGAACCTCTTATTTTCTTCTTTAAATTCTTAATTATGTATTGATCTTGAATTTTGTTTTAATAAATGACCTGACTATATACAGAGAGATGATTCATGAATGAGTCATATATTAATAACAAGTATTTTCCTGTCTTTTAAAATGTAATAAATTCTTATTTTTGTGATCTAATGTGGTGCTTGTGTTTCCAGCAAAATAAAAAATTATTTGATACTTAGAACATTCTGCCTCCTTTCCTTCTATTATGCTATAATACCCAATGGAAGCAGAAGGCAGTCATATAAGACTATTGTCACTTTTGTAGTTCTTTAATTTTATGGGTTTTTATGAACCAAAATGCATCTCCAAGGGGACAGCCTCCAGACAATGAGAATCTCTATACTTATCTCGACTGGCCTTCAGAAAGTGGACACAGTTTTCTACCAGAACCAACCTCAAAGTCTTTCTAATATGGTAGAACCTTAGTATTACTCAGCTAGCATAGCTGTTGAGAATCCAGAGTCATCTTCACAATTCACTGAGGAATCAAAATGGGACTTTGTGGAAATGCACTTTTAGTTTAGTTTTTAAAATTATTTTGTTAATATAGTTTAATAAATGAAACATCTGGGAGATGAACATGCTAGATCTATTCTAGTGGCACCCACTTCTATAAATTTTAATAAAATTATATAATACATTCTACACAGGGAAGATATTGTTTATTTATATGTTCTACTGTAGCATTAGCAAAGTTGTATCCATATCAAAATGCCTCTTCTGACCTCTGTCTCCTTAATTTTGAAATGGAAGATTGTGATGGCAATGTATTTTTGGCATTTATTGAGTATACACTATCTAATATAGAATGATATAAATGTCAGAACTTCAAAAAATTTTTATTGTTTTTAATTTGTGTTTGTGTGAGATTGTGGTACTACAATTGCACCATATGTTATCTTCCCCTACAACTTCATTTCTAACCTTTTGAAAGCTAGGAATATGTATGTGTGTGTTTATGTGTGTAAATAACTATAAATCTGTTTGTATGTATATGTATGTGTGTTGTGTATATATATATATTTTTTTCTGTTTAAGTTAATAAAATTTGATTACTTTTATTTAGCAAATAATATTTGCAAAGCACTGTTCTATGCACTAAAGATACAAAAATAAAAATGAAAAGCCCTGTATTCATGGATTTCTATCCCATTTAGGACCATACATAATATATGCATAACATTGCCTTCCACCAATATATAAAATAGGAACTTCCTTTCTTTGTCCTAGATCTTCTTCCCCTCTTGTTTTCTTATCCTACCTTCTATTCCCTAAGGAATATACAAGTAACCAAGAAAATAATCTGTATCCACTCTGGTATTTGTTTACTTATCAGCAATCTTTATATAATTATGAGCATAACATTTTTGTATGCTAGTTTATTCTAACTGACTATGCATTTCAAATATATGCATAATATACCTAACGATTGTAAAAGATCCACTTTTCATAATGATTTGTAATCAAGCTAGGTAAAATAAGATTACTCCAAGGGAATTGAAGAAAGAGAACTCAGATCAAAATGTGGCATGCCAATAAGAAAAAATGTTCCTACCTTAATGTCCATTAGAGAAATAGATTGACAGAAAGAGATCTTTTGTCAAAAGTAGAATACCCTGAATTCAAATCCTACCTCTGGCACCTGTTGACTGTGAGACCCTGGGCAAGCTGTACAAACACTCTGCTCTAGGATTAATTCTCTAAGCTGTAGAGCCGGGGCCAATTCACTGGCAGAGAAAATTCCTCATTGGGACCTTCTCTTGCCAAAAAAAATGACATATCCAGTCTCCCCAAAATGTTCATCTGATTCAGATTTGATTATAACACCAACATGTTTATCACTATCATGATGATTCAAAGGATACTCTTATGCACGCATAATGTTTATTATTTTACTTTTAAGTATTTGTCATATCCTATTTTTAAATTATTATCGAAAAGAATCTCTGAGGGGCAGCCAGGTTGCCCAGTGAATCTCAGGAATAAGGAAGAACTGGGTTCAAATCTGACCTCAGACTTCCTAACTGTGTGATCCTGTGTAAGTCACTTAACCCCAATTACCTAGCCCTTGCCACTGTTTGACTTTGAATTGATACTGACATATAAGGTAAGAATTTTTTTAAGGAAGAAAGAAAAGAATAGTTTCTGAAATTCCCTATTTCCATTCAATCTGTAAAATTGTACCTACTTGCTAATGGAAGCAAAGTGGATATAAATGAACTCTCATCACCTCAGTTAGTATAGGTCTGCTGTCCCACAGCATCTTCCTTGACAACTTTAATAAAAGTGTAGAGGTAGAGACCATTTAAACGCAGAGTCCTCTTTTGGAGGCATTGGCCCTCAGCAAAAACATTTGTTATATTTTTAGTGGTACTTTCCCTGGTTTTATTTGAGATGATATTTTTATTTCCTCATTTAATAAACTTAAATCATTATGTATTTTTAGAACTGGGAATCAAAAGGCTTTATTCTACAGTTAAGAAAACTATCTTTATTCTATAGTTAGAAAAACTAAAGTCCATAGAGGCAAAGTGACTTGATCAAGGTAAAACAGATGATAATAATTATTAGTAGAATGTGAATTTAGATTCTCTGATTCTAGTGCTTTTTCCATATGGTGTTGCTTAGTCTGAAACAGATTTTCTTGCCATCTGGTCTCTTGAGCATTCTGCTTTTGTCATCCATATTCCTCAAAGTACCATCGTTATGAAGCTGTTTTGATGAATATGGCTTTTATAGAGATGAATGGACAAAATTAACCTCAGGCTATAATTATTGGCTTAAAACGTGATGAGGTTTATGTGCCACTGACTGATCAGAAATTGTATGTGGTACTTGGAATTGGTTTCAGAAACATAGATTGAATTTGTTGTCATTTGTATTGCTGATTCTGTGCTAGATTGAATTGCTATGGATTTGTCAGTATACTGTAAAGCAGGGATTTTACTGACAGATTCAACTATATCTGTGAGGAAGGGGAGCACACACACAAACACACACACGCACACGCGCATGCACACGTGCGTACACACACACACACACATATATATTTATTTAAAATTTTTTGCTGCCTTAGATATTCTTGCCTCATGTTGATAAATGACCCTGCACTATTCAGTCTGATAATTCGTCTTAATGCTTTACCAACTCTCCAAAGTGAAGTCTTACATGCTTAGTGGCATGTGTTTATGTGTTTTCCATTGCAGATTTATTTTAATATTTATTAGATCCAGATTAGATTATCTTTACTATACCATTATCACTAGCATCTTCAACATTATCTGATTGAAAGGGTAGTGATAATACTATAAGTTAGAAAGAACCTAGGTGAATTTTTAGTTAATTCAGTGGAACAAAATAATTGTCAAATATGGAAGTTCATAAGCCATTAAAGAGTTTAGAAACCATGGGCAAAAATCACTTCCCTTGTTCCATCATCGACTATGGCTCCATGATTGAAATTGTGCAATTTTGATTCTTCTTGTAGCTTAAATTCAGCCCATTGTGGATGGGAGTTGTGTCTCTACTTTGAATAAGAGTGGAATTATGTCATTGCCTTAATATCATACTTAATTTTTCCATCTACTCAAACCCTACCATTTGAAACAGATGCTATTATGATGTTGAATGGTGTCAGAATGGTAGAGAATCAGTTATAGAAATCTTTATATTCCTCATAATTTTATCTTACCTGAAGTCCTATAATGATCAGGTTCGATGTATTGTGTCACAGAGGATTTTGGAGGAGGTCAGGGAGTCAGTGAAAACATAGGAACCTGTATGATCTGAGGCAACTAAGGCCAGCATCTTGTGGATGATGAAGAAATGGGCTTTAAAAGTTTTCTAAGGGGGGCAGCTGGGTAGCTCAGTGGACTGAGAGTCAGACCTAGAAACGGGAGGTCCTGGGTTCAAATCCAGCCTCTGACACTTCCCAGCTGTGTGACCCTGGGCAAGTCACTTGACCCCCATTGCCTACCCTTACCACTCTTCTGCCTTGGGGCCAATACACAGTATTGACTCCAAGATGGAAGGTGAGGGTTAAAAAGAAAAGAAAAGAAAATAGAAAAAAAAAAGTTTTCTAAGATCATTTTCTTCTTTCTTACTACAAACAGCAATAGTGGAAAAATTCATGAAGCATTCTGCCAGGGGAAGTTATTTGTTAAAAAAATAGCCAACCAATAATACGTACAAACTTTAATTTTTAAATGTCTTGGGAGAATTGTCTTCAGTTTCAGGGAGCTTAAAAATCTATTTTGCTGACAAAATCTGAGAGGTGAATCAATGTCACATCTTTACTGACTAAATCTGAGAGGTGAATCAGTGTCACATATTGTCAGTACCAAGAGGAGAATTCATCAGTGATCAAGGAAGGTGTGTTAAAAAGATTCATGATGAATGTTAATGTGATTGCATTTTTTACACCTACATGCTAGAATTTCCTTTCATTGGATCATAGGATCATAGAGCTACAAGACACCCTCTATCCACTATTTTTCAGTTGAGGAAACTGAGGCCTAAAAAGAAGAGACTGGCTAAAAGTTGCAAAGGTAGTAAGAGGTAGAGAATTTCATTACAGACCCTTAGATTTCAAATCCAGCACTCATTTCACTGTGCCTTGCTGTTTCTGAATAGCATTCTCAACAGTTATGAGCTTCCAAACTTCCTTTTTTCTCCAAAAATGTTTGCTTTAGACATTGTTAGGTAGTCTTGGGTTGTATTTTAGTCAATACACTTCTGAATTTTTGACACTTTGGTGTTTTTTAGTTAACCACAATGATTTCTTCATTTGGTTTTTACTCTTAATAGGCCTGTGGCTACAACAATAACATGACCATTAATATTTCATATGGTATTGCTTAGTTTGAAATTGAGATGTCTTTCCTCTTGAACTACTCTGGTATGTTACTATTCATAGTGAATTTGATCGTCTCTTGGGCCATGTTCAAGACCTGGATTTGTTTCAAGAAGACCATTAGCTTTGAAGTTTATTGTTTTTCATCTAATATACATACATACATTTTTGTTCAGTCATTTCAATCATCTCTGACTCATCATGACCCCATTTGAGGTTTTCTGGGCAAAGATACCAGAGTGATTTGCCCTTTCCTTCTCTAGTGCATTTTTACAGACAAGGAAACTAAGGTAAAAAAGGATTAAATGACTTGGAGGAAGATGTCTTCCTGACTTTAGGACTGATTCTCTCTGCACTGTGCTATCTAGCTGCTCACATACATATATGTACATACACACATATATTTATATACATGTGTGTATCTATGATCTATTTATCTGTCTATCTTTTTATCTACCTATTTATTCAGCTTATCAACCCAAAGTATGGTAATGTGTTCTGTATATAGCAGACACCTAATACAAGTGTATTGATTTTTATATATCCTTGACCACGTAATTCAGTTAGCCTGCTTTAATCAGAGTAGTTGAAATAATTATAGAATCTGTTTTTGCCTTCAAGAAAAGCCCCCAAAAAGAAGTATACTGAATATCAAAGATAGCAGATGTTCCCATTTTTCTTGCTCTATTTTCTTGTTTATTATAAAGTATGAAAATAAGCTTCAAAATTATTATTATTCAGCAATCAAGAAATCAAGAATCTGTTTATGCAAAAGCATATAAAGAAATTTTAATAATTAAATGTATATAATGTGTTTTATTTATGTATATTAGTGCCCCCAAAGTCTCAGTGTACTTTTAAGCTTTAATAACTATGTATAAATTAATGTATGCATAAATAAGTATGTATATTATACACACATATATAGTATAAAATTGTTGTAAATACTTAATAATACAAGGGGCATATTATATATGTGTAATTCAGCATTTTATATCGTTGTATCTATTTTTCATGGATACACTGTGTTCGCCTGGTAGAACAACCTCTGTAGTGATAGTATTTGAGGGACAGTGCTAATTTGAAGACTATATATATTATGCTTTTGCTATACACATCTAGATTTACAGAAGACAGAATTTGATCTGGAGGGTGCCCTGTTGGTCTTTAATCCTCTATATCAGTTCTTTTGGATCTCTCAGTGATTCTCAGAGAGGTGTCAGAGATGACTGATAGATGTAGACCCCTGGCTATAGTTCAGTAATTCAACTTCACATCTGCATAGTTTTGACTCTTAGAGAGCATAGAGTAGTTTATTCTGTCCTCTGCATATTTATAGATATTTATTCATGGAAGAATAAAGTTCAATGACCCAGTTATTTCCTAAACATAAATCAGGCATTTTTCAAGTTGCATTAGTGTCTCCTTGACTTACTTAGGAGCAGGAAAAAAAGCAAAAAGTGAACAAACAAAAACAAGAACCTTGTTTATTACAATATGTTTTATAATGAGACTGAAGTGATTAGCTGAAAATAGCTAAAGAATATAAGTATATGTATATACCTATATAGATAAACATAAACATATATGTATGTATAAACATAAACACACACATATATGCATATAAATAGAGGTATCCCTTTCACATCATGGGGGTTAAGGTTGTGGTACCCTAGCAATGTTGAAAATTCACATAAAATTTTTGACCCTCCCTTCAGACTAGAGAAGTCTGCATTTTCCTTGATCTTTTATGAGATATTTACATTACCTTATATGCATTTCTGAGTTACTAAACTTTTAGAGATACTTCTACATTTCTAACCTCTCTATGTTCCTTGCTGACTTTTGCATACTTTGTGCAAACTTTATCTTTTTGTTTAACTGTAAAAATAAATTGTGTATATTTATGACATTAAAATATGAAAGATGCTAATATTACACAATACTATACATATATTTTATGTATTTTTGAGTTTCTAAACTTTTTCTGTATCATCTTCTGGCCTTCACATGTCATTTGTGGACCTCAGAAAACTTCCCCAAAAATTCCAATTTAATTTCTTATGTCACCCCATATATATTGAAATCACAATGGGGAAAATAGCCATGTAGAAGGGATTCCTCTACACATACATATACACATATCTATCTATCTATCTATCTATCTATCTATCTATCTATCTATCTGTCTGTCTGTCTGTCTGTCTTATCTTATCTATCTCTCTATCTTTATATATATACTCTATCCAGGAATTATGATCAGAATTCACCTGCAGGTGCCAAATCTCATCATTTTGACCAAGCTTGTTCTTATGGTAGAGCAGAATCAATATATTTTAAATATTATATTTATTCTTAACTAAATATGGTTCATTGAAAACTTTCTTATTTAAAATAATTTAAATATAAAGGTTGCATTAGATGATTACAAATGATAATAGAATGCCACTATAGGTAAAGAGAATTTGTTTTTCTCTTATATTTTATTGCAATTTTTACTGAATTGAATGTAATTTTTGTCTGGATGAATCAATGAGTTTAGTAAAAATCATTATACTTCTTAGAATTGTAGACACAATCTTATTTTTTGAGGGGAAAGGGAGGTTGACACTAGATGATTATTTGTGTTCATATTATATACTACATAAATCCTGTCAACTCCATTTCTATAGCATTTCCTAAATCCTTCATTAGAGTCATTCTAAAGGCAAGGATTTCTGATTTTTCTGATTTGAGATTTATTTTGGCAATATTTCCCAGAAAGACCGTTGTATTCCATTCTATACTTTAGGTTCTCCATTTGTGAAATGGATAGATTAATGCCTAACTATTCATAGAAATTTTGTAAGGCTTCATAAATCAACCAATCAATCATCAAACATTTATTAAACTTCCTTCTACATATGCTAAATACTGCACCAGATGCCAGAGATATGATGAAAAAAAAAACAGTATCTGACCATTAGAGGATTTCATTCAGGTTCATATAATCAGTTATTTAGAAATGGAAGGGACCTACTTCAGAAGCCATTAAGGCAAATTCCTTCACTTTACACATAAGGAAACTGAAGGTCAGAGATGATTAGAGGGAAGTAGGTGCTTCAGTGGTTAGAGCATTAGGCTTTCTTGTCAGGAAGATTTGAGTTCAATCCCATTTCAGATGCTTACTAGGTATGTGATGGGGAATAATTCACTTGAAATCTCTCAGTCTTGGTTTCCTCATCTTTAAAATGAGGTTAATAATAACACCAGTCTCATAGGGTTGTTGTGAAGATGAAATGTTATAATATTTGTAAAGAGTTTTACAAAACTTAAAATGTTACCTAACTCTAGCTTTTCATATTGTTACTAGTTGACTCATCAAGGATTACACTAGCAAATGTACAAGTCAGGATTTAGACTCAGATTTTCTTGACTCCAGGTCCAGTATATTATTTATTTAACCATCTGGCTATTTGGCAAATCTAAATTTTATATTAATTATCAGTGCTACAAATTATCAACCTCAACACTTTGACTTTAAATAAAAATTTTTTTCTGAGCTATAGGAACTAAGATTTGTCCATAAATCATGATAGTGTCATGAACCAGCTTCTCTGTCATGGCAAGAATTAAGGGGTGGTTGCGGAAGTGAAAATACAAATGTAAAGAAACTTAGCTGTGGCAACACAAAAGCACTTTAATTCGATGATAACAAACTAGGAAATTTATTCAATTCTCCATGTTTTGATGTTGTCTTCTTCAGTGTATCTTGTAAATATCTTGTTTGTACACAGTCACTACCATTTTGCTTTCCCTGTTAAGTGGTTTACTCCTTCGGAATAGAGACATAGAGATTGGTTTTTACCTTTAAAATAATCCCAGCATTCAGTGCATAATAGGTGTTTAATAGATGCATGTTGGCTGACAAATTACTAGAGAGACTAATCCTCTGATATCTATATCTATTATAACAGAAGGTTTACATTGGAGCAGAGGGATAAGGATAATTTAGAGTGATATGTTTGGTGAGTGTCAACTTTGCATTGGACTTCTTGGGACAATGCAGCAGTACAGCATATTGCTCAGGTTTATTTCACAAAATGATCATTGACAACTCAACTTTCTCTCAGCTATTTTGTATGTGTGTGAGGAGTGCAAGTCTTATTATTCCTTTTTTATAGATCTCAATAAGAAATGTTCAGAGATGTTAAATAATTAGTCACATTAACTGAGATGCTGGGATTTAAATCCACATCTTTCTAATTCCAAGGAAAACAAAGTAGAAGAAAAGCTAGTTAAAAATCTTGTCTCTCTAATTTCATAAAGATGTAAGAATTCAAAGACTTGAACCACATGTTCTCCACCCCCAATTGCTTAACTAAATTCAATTCTTATCCTTGTGGTTAAATTCAATTTCTATATACAAAGAAAATCTAAAGAATGTGGAATCTCAAAAGGAGCTTCAGTAATTTGAGGGAATGGATGAAAGAGTAATTTATTAAAAACAAGAATGGAAGAAAATGATAACTTATGTAAGTTTCATTACTTTACTTGAAATGTGAATATGAAATTTAAATGCATTTTATTAATCATAATAAATACAATCACTTGTAGACCTTTGTGTTATAAAAGCATTTTGCATAAATTATGATTTTCAAGTATGATGGATTATTATTATTTGGATATTATATCTGTGCCTTGCTATTAGTGTAGAAAATGGGGCATGGACTCATTTATCATTAATTTTGCAAAGAAGTTCTCATGTGGAATATGAAGCTATGTGACTAAAATATGTGAAGTGAAACTTGGAATAAAACTTGGTACTGACTGGATATTTTATTTAAGAGGAAACTGTGAACACAACTCCCACCTAAGCTAACTGACCTAAGACTCTGGGTTAAAGAATGGTGATGATTTGTTTAGAAGCTGCTACCTAAAATCTGCTGTTGGAGGCTCAGTGAACTCAACTACGTGCCTATGATCATATAAAAATAAGTGTCAGAGGTAGGAACTGAAGTCTAAGTCATCTTGATTCTAAATCCTGCCCTCTATTCTCTGTGCCACATTGCCTGATGGAAGGAAATATGTAATTACAATTCCTGGGATCAAGCAATCAATAAACATTTATTAAGCACTACTATGTGCCAACCACTGTGTTAAGCACTGGGGGAATAGTACAGTCAATACTGGAGGAAAATGTTGGTTGATCATTTAATTAGACATAGGCTAGAAGAACAATTACATGTGCACAACTATATTATTGTAATTATTTTTAAGGTTCAATAGTACTGATACCAAACCATTTATTGTTGCTAAAATGTAGTAAACATTTAAGAAGTTACCTATAATTGTTTTGATGAGGCAAATTGTTTTGTAAAAGGTAAGATTAAGGAAAAATATTTAAAAGCTTTATATTGCATAATGATACCACATGTTTCATATTGTTTTTTATTTGACTCTTACCTTACATCTCAGAATCAATATTAAATATTGATGCCAAAGCAGAAAGGAGGTAAGGGCTAGGCAATTGGGGTTAAGTGAATTGCCCAGGGACACACAGCTAGCAAGTGTCTAAGGCCAGTTTTGCATACCTTTTATTTTAAGTAGTTCTGCCATTTTAATTTATTTTTCTATAAAGTGATTTAAGTAGTGGTTTTTTAAGTAGTGAGGGTATACATTCCAAATAATGGAGCTATATGAAATAAACAAAATTCAATTTTAAAAAAAGCTGATAAAATAATTTTAATTTGGACCATACTGATTGATATTTGTTGGCAAATGCAATTCATTAGGATCAGCTGATGGCACTAGTGGGTTGAGTTATTTTTGTACTTCATTAGAAAAGCAGAATGCAAAGAAATATATTCAAAATTCAGTGCTATAGCAGGTTAAACTGTTATTCACTTATAAAAATTCAGCTTGATGCATACTTGACAGGACATATTTTTTATGGATAGATTAAAAACAGAAAATAATCCCCAAGGTATTAAGATAGCATTTTCCTATGAAAAATGGCAGTTGTCCTCTACATTTACACACTCTGTTGAATCATCAGAACAGTTGGTTGTATTGTAGCTATGACACACTGTGTTAGGACATGCCAAAAAACATCATAATTGCTTGAAGGCAGGATTTGAGCAACTCTTGGAAAAAGCTCGCCAACTTTTATTTTTCTTTCAACATTCTAGAGCTATTAAAGTAAGAAAGAAGTCATAGGATAGGGTTAAATTAGTTTTCAAATATGACATAATGATCTCTTTGATTCTGTATTTCTTCCAGGGGTAAAATGGCATTTAAAATGACAATTCTCCAGTATTCATTTTAGAAATTGTATTATTATATAGTTCATATTTTAATTTACATAGCACCGTGATCCCAGCAGTTGTGAGATAATTAGTATATAGATTAATCTCCCATTTGATGGAAGGAGAAAATACAGTTCATAAAGTCTATGACTTATCCATAATAATCACATAACTGGTACATATCAAATACTCAATTGGAATCTACAACTTCTGACTCCAGTTTCATGTCTAGCATTCTTTTCATGTCATCACATGATTCATAGCTCTCTCTGATCCATCTCCCTTCCTCCCTCTATTAACTTGGCATACTAATAGTAATTTGAATTTTGATGAACATCTATGTACTAAGAGAGGCTTATGGATCATGGGTATGTCATTCATTGTCTATCCCATCTTATGTTTAACATATTAATTGAATAAAATTAATACACATAATAAAAGTAGTAACTATAACTTGTGAGAGGTTGTGATTTCTGGATAAAGAGATTTTGGCTGTTGGTGAAAAAATAAAATAAAACTTTACATTGCATAGTGCTTTAGATGTTACAAAGGATTTCCTTTGCATTTTAGAGCTTCTCCTAAAGTGATACTACTTAGAGTAGGGACCAATATTTGAGAGTAAAGAATGAATATTTTTAAAGTTTTTTGGAATTTTTTCTATAAAAAATAAAACTAAAAGAAGTAGAATTGCTGTATCTTATATTTAATGTTATTAAATTATAATTATATTTAAATTATAATTAGAACTCTGCTAATATTTATATGTGCTAATTGTTAATTTTCAAAATTTTAGACAAAATCCTTTGTCAAAATGATATACATGTCTTACTTCATGTCTAACTTTTGTAACATGAGGACAGTGTTTGCAAACATATTCAAGAACTTTATCATTTTTTCTAAGGATTTATTTTAATCATTTGATATTCAGATATTGAGATTCAGATATTCAGATAATTCCCTTTTGAAGTTCTGATAACAATTGCTGAGAGAATAACCAACAAAAATGTTGACCAAAGATAGAGATGCATAAAAAATAATGCTATTGTTAAGTAAGGAAAGATGAATGAACAAGCATTAATTTTATATGTGGTCATCTCTTAAATTTCTTTCCAGATTACATGTTGATACAATTTTCTATTCTTTTTTTTTTGTTTTACTCTCTGTTTTAGAATCAACACTAAGTATCAGTTTTAAATGAGATGAATGGTAAGCAGTAGGAATTTGGGGTTAAGTGATTTGCCAAGGCTCACACAGCTAAGAAGTGTCCGAGACCACCCAGGACCCCCTGCTCCAGATTTGTCTCTCTATTCACTCAGTCACCTAGCTACTCTGATACAATTTTCAATAATCATTTTCTGTCATTTTGCAATCCAAGTTATTTCTGTCCCTGCCACCAATCCCCCTCTAATACAGCATGTAATATGATATTGGTGGTACATATGTTATATAATACATATTCCCTTGTTCAACATGTTGTGAAGATGCAAATAGATTACACTAGAGAAAAAAATCATAGAGGAAGCAAAGTGAAGAATAGCATATTTCAGTCTTCATTCAGTCTCCATGATACTTGCATTGTTAATAGGACTTTAGCAGTTCACAATTGATCATCAAAGTATGAATTTGTTATCACTATATACAACATTCTCTTGGTTCTGTTCACTTCACTTTGCCTCACTCCATCTAAATCTTTGCAGATTTTTTGTAATCATCTTGTTTGTCTTATGTCGTAATAGTAGTCAATTATAATCACATGCCATCACTTTTTCAGTAATTCATCAATTAATGGATATCACCTCTGTTTACAATTATTTGCCATCATAAAAATAGCAGTTATAAATAGCTTCATTCAAGTAGGTTCTTTTTGCCTATCTTTGAACACTTTGGGATACTAGGTATGTAGTATTGCAGAGTCAGAGGATATGCATAGCATTCTGGCACTTTGAACATTATTCAAAATTGTTCCATGGAATGGTTGTATCTGTTCATAGCTCCACCAAATGTATATTTGCGTCACAATTTTCCTTCATCCCCTCCAATATTTATTGTTTTCATTTTTTGGCACATTAGCCGATCTGATAGTTATGAGGTGGTACTTCAGAATTATTTTAATTTTCATTTCTCTAATTAATAGCTATATGAAGCATTTTTAAATGTGACTAAAGGAAGTTTTAATTTCTTCCTTTTAGAGATGCCTGTTTGTATCCTTTGACCATTTGTCAGTTGAGGGAATGCTTTGTATTCTTATCAATTTCACTCAGTTCTCTATGCATTTGAGAAATAAGGCATTTGTCAGAGATACATTCCATAAATTTCCCTCAAATTTATTGTTTGTCTTTTAATCTTGGTTACAATGGTTTTGTCTGTTCAATTAAAAAAATTAATGTAGTTAAAGTTATCTATTTTATATCTCTTATTATTCCCGGTCTCTTGTTCGAAAATAAATTCTTCTCTTATCTGTAGATCTGAGAGATAAATAATTGCATGCTTCTCTATTTGTTTTTGATATCATCCTTTATTTCTAAATTGTAAATTCATGTTGACTTTACCTTGTTAAGTGTTATGAAGTATTGTTTTGTCCCTAGTTTCTTTCTAGTCTCTTAACTGTCTCTTAACCCCTGTTGCCTAGTCCTTACCAATCTTCTGCCTTGGCAACAATACCCAGTATTGATTCTAAGATGGAAGATATAGGTTTTTAAAAAAGAATTAAATTAATTTATTACAATATTTTTAAATGGTCTTATTACTTATTAGGAATTGGTTATATTTTATTAGTGTACAACATATGTATATAATTGCAATTGTCTTACTGCCCTGGCCATATAGGACAGTAGAACTAACTTAGCCTTTTATTTACTGTGTTTTGATAGTTGTATATGTATAAATAATACTGAATATAGTATAAACAGAAAATAAATGTAAGAGATTAAATATCCAGATATATTATGTTAATTGAGTTTAATTTGCTGATTCTTGATGATAACATTCATTATAATTCTGCCAATCTCATATTGATTTTCATTAAAAAATTACTTATTTCTGGTGGAATTCAAGCAATCCGTATTTGCAGTTTGGTAGTGTGATTGTGTGGGAGGGATGGTTCTCAAGCTTTTTTATTCTCTTTCCCCATCTCATGTGAACCTCCAGAATTTAAGTTTAAATTTTGTATTTTGGACCATATTTCAGGTTAGTCTTTCTTTTATTTGAATAAGTTCACTCATATCTAATTCTCATGCATTTTTAGTCACAGTTGAGCTCCTATTTCTGTGTATTGTGAAAGATGAGTTATCCAGTTAGAATAATAAAATAATACTCCTAGAACTTTCAACTCAAATGTTGTTTTTTATATTTATATTCAAAAGTTATGTGAACACTATTTCTTCTTTTTTAAAAAATGATATCTGTGCATTTTAACAAGGTTTTAACCAGCAAATATCAAAAGCTTCTCAACTGAACTTAGTTTAAACAATCTAAAACAGTTTCTTGATTTATATGATTCCCATTGATTTTCATAGATTAGGATTCTCATACAAATATGTATGTTTCCTTCAAGATGATCAGTATTAGTACTTTACAGGTTTCTAGACATTCACTTTGTTTTGTACTCATTTTATTTCTCTATTTGATTTGAAAATGAGTCCCTTTTAGGGAAACGAGGTTATGCTTTTATGAAATTCATTACAATTATTTTCATTGAAATATGTGGGTGCAAGGGCACTAAATTAGTTCTAGTTAAAAGTGAGAGACAATGATCATATGACAATTGACTGGTTTGTATCATACATAAATTAAAAATTATATTGAAGCTTAATTTCCTCCAAGACTCTCAGATATATCCTAGAATCCTTCAAAAACAAACCTAGAAAGGACCTTGGCAATTTTCTAGCTTAATCCCCTAATTTTACAAATGAGGAAACAGATTACCATAGCAGTCAAGTGACTTTCCCAAGGCCAGATAAATAATTAATAGAAAACAAGATTAGAATCTAGTTCCCCTGGTTATCAATTCCATGCCAATTCCACCACTCCATTTCACAGGGAAGTTAAGTAGAAATGTGAATATCAAATAAGGGGGAAAAAAAACAAAAACCCAAACTTTCAAATTTGCCTGAAAACATTTTCTAGGATAAAATGAACTTTATGTAATTTGTAGCCTAAGTACTTAGAAACATTAGCTCTTACATTTAAACTAATGAGAGCAGATTTAACTTTCCTAACAATTTCTGGCAATCCCAAAAATGCTAGTGCATTTTAAAGCTTTAATAAAATCCCACTGATGTTTATGGCACACCATATAAAGGAAACTCTCTTAGTAATTTAACATGCCTCTTGAATATTCTGTCTTCTAGTTTGTTTTCTCTCACTCTCAAAGCTTTTTGTCATTTGTGAATTTGATTAGCAAGTCATCTGTGTTTTTATCCAAATCACTGAAAAAAAAATAGCCCCAGACCAAGTACAAACCCCTCTAGCACTTCCCTGGAAATCTTCTTCAATGGTAATATAGACCCTTTCAGTTCAGCCAGTAAGAAAAAAGTAATTCAAATGAGGATATGTAAAAATCTTTAGTTGAGTTTTATAGGACATTTAAAAATGAGATTTAAAAACTTCATTATAATTTATATTTATATTTTGTTTTTGTTTTGTATATAATTATTTTATCTCATGCATGGGAAGGCCTATATGAAGGCACAGAGATGAGATACAATATGTGAGGTTTTCCATGTCCATATAATGTTCATATTAGTTACATAATTATTGAGTTTTAGAAGATGGTATGAAATCCAGAAGAGTTATCTAGTAGTCAGTTAAATATTCATTTTATGAATCAGGCTGAATATGTTATGGATGATTTGCAGGCTGCTGAAACTTATGAAATCTTTCTCAGAATAACATTTTAAATGATTAAATAAAACACATATAATTACAAAGGAAACTAATTATATTAAAACCAGTTATAAAATGAAATAAAAATTCCCAAAACCTAGGTTAAAAGTCACTGGAGTAGATGAACTCAAGTTTTTATCTGAACACTGAACAAACAGGAAGGAATTAAAGTTATAAAGACCTTGAAATCCTAAAGAAAGGATTTTATATTTGTGCTTATAAATAATAGGGAACCACTGGAATTTATTAATGAGAGGGAGAAGTTTGACATGGTTAGACTTAGGTTTTAGTCATCTTTGGCAAATGTGTAGAGAATGGACCAGATTGGAGAGAGAGGTGAGAAAGGAGACAGATTAGAAGGCATTTTATAGTAGACCAGGTGAGAAGGATTATAACAAAGTTGTAAAAGATAAGAAATATAGAGCTGGAATGGTCTTTGAAGTAAAGGTGAGCTTTAATTTCCCAAAAGAAAACGACCTGCTATAGAAAGTGGAATTTATGTTGAATCTTGAAGGAAGACAATGATTCCAAGAATATGAGGTGAAGAAAGAGACTATTCCAGACAATGGATTGACACAAAGATGGTAAATGAAGAATTGTGTAAGAAACAAATATGCAAGTGTGGAGGCAAATTATTTTAAAATAGTGTAAGATGGGAAGGAGTAAGGTTATGAAGAGCTCAAAATATTATACAGATGAGTTTATATTTGCAATTAGAAGTAATCAGGAGCTACTAGAGTTTATTATTGAGAGGAGGCAGTTTGAAAAGACAAGACATGATTTCAAAGTACTATTTCAGCAACTCTCTGGAGAATGGATCAGAATGGGGAAAAGGCCGAGGAAAGAGATAAATTAGGAGGCATATTATAGTAGACCAAATGAAAAGATTAGTGCCAAGGTTGCAAAGGGTAGAAAATTTTTGAGGTGGAATGGTCTTTGAAGAAAAGGTAAAATTTAGTTTACCAAAAGGGAAGATATTTCAGTAGAATAAGAAAAACTAAAACATTAAGCTTTTAATTTAATAGGGAAGCATCAAGAATGGGCTTGACTATGAGAACATGAAGGCAATTAAGTGTATAAATTTTTGAATTGGGAAATGTCTAGAAAGTCATTACATAATGTTTTCTAATTGCTAATCATTTGGGGTATTTCAATAAGATATTGTTGTGGTATAACATTAGTCAGTCAACAAACATTCAAGTAGTGTTCAATATAAACTAGCTACTATGCTGAACACAGAAGATATAAGTGGGCAGTGGAAAGGAAATAAGCATTTATATAAGATTTACTGGGTGACTTACACTGTGCTATAAGTGCTTTATGAATTTTGTCTCAATTAATTTTATCTGATATAAAGGCAAAAAAAAAAAAACAGACAAAATTATATCAATTTGCTGTGATTCCATTTATGTAGCAATAGATTCCATTGTGGTTCAGCTATCTATACCTCTCTTGATTGCCTCATGACATGTTTTCATCTTGTTTTCTTTGTTGTTATTGATCCTAGAGTGGGCCTCTCAAACCTCATTCAGGCCTTATTCACTCCTCAGCCATCCCAATCCCCTGAACTTTTAAATGAAAAATTGGCACCATGTCTGTAAAAGCATTCTCTTTTCTTAATCATAGTACTTTTTAAATATCACAGTACATATGCAGAATTCAAAAAATAGTTGTTCAGAATTCCAGACTTTCTTCAGTTAATGCCAAATCCTTAACAAGATTTCTTTTGTTGTTGTTTCTGCATATTACATGTTTTTGGCTATTTAGAATCTATTCATTTTTTAAAATTTCCTACTTTAACTTTATGTTTCTTAAATGATTTAGAACATACAGACATTTTGTTGGCAGGTATCAGTTATGTCTAACAATTATTTTCATATAATTATTTAGTTCACATGAATTATTTTTATATCAGTCACTATTATTCAGGCTTCAAGGTTGTAATTTTTCTTTAGAATAAGCTTTTTTTCCCTAGGTCGTTTCTAGATTCACCAGGTTTTTTTTTCCTTCCTAAAATCTCTATTCTTTTTTCCTGAAGGTGTGCATTTCACCCTGTTCACGGTTCACTTCTCGTCCATGAAAATATTTTTAGATCTGTTGTTGTTGTGACTAGCAAAGTAGAAATTCTACATATTCTAGGCTTGCTATGTCATTAAGATTCCAAAATGACAAGTTTCTTGCAATATAAAAGCAGACAAAATCACCCCAAAATAAAGATGTGAGAAGTAGAGTTAGAATTAACCAAAGGGAGATCAGATAATTCATTACCTTAATAGAAATTTCCAATGTTATGGGTAAATTAATACCACATTGTAAAGGAGTCAAGGATATAGGTAGTTTAATAAATCAAAACTGGAGGACATAGACTCCATAGTTGAAAATATTTGCTCTGCTTTCCAAAAAAAGTATTAGAAGGAGATAAATATTAACAAAATAGGAAACTAATGATAAAGTCCATGAAAGGAAAAGTTCCTATTATAAGGCGCAATTTATTTTTTTTACTATTGATTTATTTTTTGTTTGTTATTCAATTAGCTTCCTGCTTAGCCCCCCCTCCCATTAGAGAAGGCATCATTAGACAATAATTTGTGTGTATATATTCAATGTCTTATTTCTATTTATCACTTTTTCCTCTGGAGATGGATATACATCAGTCATTCTTTATATTAGAGTTTTCTTGTTTTACACAATGTTCTCTTGGTTCCACTCATTTCATTCTTCATAATTTCATATAGGTCTTTCCATGTTTTTCCAAAATTAAACTGCTTGTTATTTCTTACAGTACAGTAATATTCTATGCTAATCATTTGCAATACCTTGTTTAGCCATTCCCCCATTGATGAACAACCTTTCAATTTCTAGTTCTTTATCCCACAAAGAGAGCAGCTATAAATCTTTTAGAACTTATATATTATTTTACTTTTTTTTTTCCTGATCACCTTAGGAAATACACATAGTGATATTTCTGGGAATTTCTCAGTAGAAACTCCTGGGAAACATGAGAAAGGTGGCATACATCTCCATTTCTGTAATAGATAAATACTGTCCTGATGTGCTCAATCTTGTCTGACAAGTCAATTTTTTTTCATTCATGGCATAAAGGAGGATAGAAGAGGTCAGGATGTTTTAAGAGAGAGATGAAAGATTGAAAATAGTATCTATTTTTTGTGACCTAAGAAAGTAATGAGGAAAGCTATGAGTGGAGTGAATTACAAATCCCTGGACATAAATGCCATATTGGAGATGATATAATAGACTAAGACTCCAAGTTGGCCTAGATTCTGTGAAATAATTTATTGAGTAAGATGATTTGAGGTGGGTCTATTACCTTACCTCTATTCAGTCTAGTCCCAACCTTTTATTTTCTTTTAATTTTTTTCCAAATAATATTTTATTGTTTTAGAAAAATTTTCCATGGTTACATGATTCTTGTTTTTACTTTACCCTTCACCACCCTTTATACCCCCCCCCCCCATATCCAATAGGCATTTCCACTGGTTTTAACATGTGTGATCACTCAAGACTTATTTATATATTATTGATAGTTGCATTGGTGTGGTCATTTAGTGTCTATATCCCCAACTGTGTCCGCAACAACCCATGTGTTCAAGCAGTTGTTTTTCTTCTGTGTTTCCTCTCCTGCAGTTCTTCCTCTGAATGTGGGTAGCATTCTATTCCATAAATCCCTCAGAATTGTCCTGGATCATTGCATTGCTGCTAATACAGAGGCCCATTACATTCGATTTTACCACAGTGTTTCAGTCTCTGTGTATAATCTTCTCCTGGATCTGCTCCTTTCACTCTGCATCAATTCCTGGAGGTCTTTCCAGTTGACATGGAATTCCTCCAGTTTATTATTCCTTTGAATAGTATCCCATCACCAGCATATACCACAATTTGTTCAGCTATTCCCCAATTGAAGGGCATTCCTTTGTTTTCCAGTTTTTTGCCACCACAAAAAGCAAGGCTATAAATATTTTTGAACAAGTCTGTTTATTTATGATCTCTTTCCGGTACAAACCCAACAGTGGTATGGCTGGATCAAAGGGCAGGCATTCTTTTATAGCCCTTTGAGCATAGCTCCAAATTGCCATCCAGAGTGGTTGGATCAGTTCACAACTCCACCAGCAATGCATTAATGTCCCAATTTTGCCACATCCCCTCCAACATTCATTACTCTCCCCTTCTATCATTTTAGTCAATCTGCTAGGTGTGAAGTGATGCCTCAGAGTTGTTTTGATTTGCATTTCTCTAATTATTAGAGATTTAGAAGACTTTTTCATGTGCTTATTGATACTTTTGATTTCTTTATTTGAAAATTGCCTATTCATGTCCCTGGCCCATTTATCAATTGGGGAATGGCTTGATTTTTTATATAATTGATTTAGCTCCTTGTATATTTGAGTAATTAGACCTCTGTCAGAGTTTTTTTTAATAAAGATTTTTTTCCCAGTTTGTTGTTTCCCTTCTGATTTTGTTGCATTGTTTTTGTTTGTACAAAAACTTTTTAATTTAATATAACCAAAATTATTTATTTTACATTTTGTAATTTTTTCTCTTACTTGGTTTTAAAATTTTCCCTTTCCCATAGATCTGACAGGTATACTATTCTATGTTCACTTAATTTTCTTATAGTTTCCTTCTTTATATTCAAGTCATTCACCCATTCTGAATTTATGTTGGTGTAGGGTATGAGATATTGATCTAAGCCTAATATTTCCCATATTGCTTTCTAATTTTCCCAACAGTTTTTGCCAAATAGTGGATTTTTGTCCCAAAAGTTGGGCTCTTTGGGTTTATCATAGACAGTCTTGCTGACATCACTTACCCCAAGCCTATTCCACTGACCCTCCTTTCTGTCTCTTAGCCAGTACCATATCATTTTGATGACTGCTGCTTTATAGTATTGTTTAATATCTGGTACAGCTAGGCCACCTTCCTTCATGTTTTTTTTTTCATTATTTCCCTTGGTATTCTTGATCTTTTGTTCTTCCAAATGAACTTTGTTATAATTTTTTTCTAATTCAGTAAAAAAGTTTTTTGGTATTTTGATAGGTATGGCACTAAATAGGTGAATTAATTTGGGTAGAATGGTCATTTTTATTATGTTAGCTCATCCTACCCATGAACAGTCAATGTTTCTCTAATTGTTTAGATCTAGTTTTAATTGTTTGGAAAGTGTTTTGTAGTTGTGTTCGTATAATTCCTGTGTTGCTTTTGGTAGATAGATTCCTAAGTATTTTATATTGTCTAGGATGATTTTAAATGGTGTTTCTCTTTCGACCTCTTGCTGCTGTGATGTGTCAGAAATATATAGAAATGCTGATGATTTGTGTGCATTTATTTTGTATCCTGCCACTTTGCTAAAGTTGTTGATTATTTCTACCAGCCTCTTAGTTGATTCTCTAGGATTTTTAAAGTATGCCATCATGTCATCTGCAAAGAGTGATAGCTTAGTCTTCTCATTGCCTATTTTAATTCCTTCAATTTCTTTTTCTTATCTAATTGATACTGCTAGTGTTTCTAGTACAATGTTAAATAATAGAGGTGATAGTAGGCATCTTTGTTTCTCTCCTGATCTTATTGGGAATGCTTCTAATTTATCCCCATTGCATATGATGATTGTTAATTGTTTTAGATATATACTATTTATTATTTTTAGGAAAGGTCCTTCTATTCCTATACTTTCTAGTGTTTTCAATAGGAATGGAGGTTGTATTTTGTCAAAGGCTTTTTCAGCATCTATTGAAATAATCATGTGTTTTTTGTTGGTTTGCTTGTTGATATGGTCAATTATGTGGATGGATATAGCTACTCTTCCCTCTCAAGGTTTAAATATTATCTCTTAATGCTGTCTTCCTCTCCTTTTTGTAATAGTATTGATCCCCTCCCCTTCCCATGCTCTCTTTGTGTGGTATAGAATATTCTATTTTTCTTATTCATTCAAGTTTCTCTTGATGCCATCTACTATTAACCTCCCTCTTTTTTTCCCCGCCTCTTCTCATCTTAGACCATTTAGTGCTCCAACCTCTCCCTAGAAGAATAATTCTTCTAATTACTATAATAGTGAATACAGTTTTTGAAAATTATGTAACATTTCTCTATATATGAATACAAATAATTTGATCTTATTAAAACCATTAAAGAGGCAAATTTAAAACTAAGAGTTTTCTTTCTTTCCTCTCTGTTTCTCAATTACCTTTTCATGTTTCTCTTCGTTTTTGTGGTTGGATATCGAACTTTCCATTTAGTCCTGTTCTTTTCTGTGCAAATACTAGGAAATAATGTATCTTGTTGAATGCCCATACTTTCCTCTGGAAGTATATAGTTAGTTTTGATGGGTAGGTGATCCTTAGTTGTAGACCCAGTTCTCTTGCCTTTCTGAATATCATATTCGAAGCCTTGCGGTCTTTTAGTGTGGAGGCTGCCAGATCCCATGTGATCCTAATTGGTGCCCCTTGATATCTGAATTATCTCTTTCTGGCTTCTTGTAATATTTTTTCTTTTATTTGGAAGCTCTTGAATTTGGCTGTTATATTCCTGGGGGTTGTCTTTTCAGGATTTAGTGTAGAGGGTGATCTATGGATCCTTTCAATGTCTATATTTCCCTCTTGTTGTAGAACTTCAAGGCAGTTTTGCTGAATAATTTCTTTTAGTATGGAGTCCAAATTTCTATTAATTTCTGCTTTTTCAGGAAGACCAATGATTCTCAAATTGTCTCTTCTAGACCTGTTTTCATTGTCTATTAACTTCTCATTGATATATTTCACCTTTCCTTCTATTTTGTCAGTCTTTTGACTTTGCTTTATTAATTCTTGTTGTCTTGTGAGATCATTAGCCTCTAATTGCCCAATTCTAGCCTTTAGAGACTGGTTTTCTGCTAAAATCTTTTGGTTTTCCTTTTCCATCTGGTCTATTTGGTTCTTCAAGGCTTCTAGCTGTTCATTGCTCATCTTTAATTTGTTTATCAATTCATTTGATTTCTGAGCCTCACTTTCCAATTGTGAAATTCTGCCTTTTAAACTGTTATTTTCTTGCCAGATCTCTTCCATCTTTCTCATGATCTCATATTTGAACTCTTCAAGATCTTGTGACCCATTTTCCTTTTTTTGGGAAGGTTTGGATGTCTTTAATTGTTTTTCCTCTGTTTTCTGGGGTTTTGTTTTCTGTGCAGAAGTTATCAATTGTTAGAATTTTTTTCTTGGTCTTCTTGTTTATTTCTTGATTGGCCTTGATTGGCATCATTATGTTTTATCTGCCAGAAGTCTGAGTAAGGCAATCTGATTCTTTTTGTATGGAGTTAGGGAGCAGTTTTTGCCTGAGGCTACTTTGTGAGTCTCTTGGCTTCTCTGAGGACCCTCCTGGGGTCTCTGGTCTAGCTGTTTTCAGGTTTGAGCCCCCATATTCCTAGCCAGCTGCCCAGAGCCCAGAATTTGGCCCATGTTTGCTCCTCTACCTGGGGTTTTCCCCTAAGTCTGAGCATGCTGAGCACTGCTGCTGCCTCTCTCAGCCCCACTCCTTTGTCCAAGGTCTGAGTTTTCCAGCCTCCTGGGGTCTCTGGTCTAGCTATTTTCAAGGTCAAGCCCGTGTGGTCCTAACCATTTGCCCAGAGCCTGAAAATTGTCCCACGCTTCCTCCTCCAACTGAGATTTTCCCCTGAGTCTGAGCATGCTGGGCACTGCTGCTGCCTCTCTCAGCCCCACTCCCTTGTCCAAGGTCTGAGTTTTCTAGACACCTCAGGTCTTAGGTCTTGCTTTTCTCAGGGGCAAGCTCCTAGTGGTGCCAGTTATTTTGTGCCCCCACTCACTCTTAACTCTGGACTACAGCCTCTGCCTCTGGTACAGTGGGTGAGGTCGGGGAAGGGCGATCTGCTCACATTTTTATGGGAGCTATTTCCCCCCTTATAGTGTGGAAGTGCCCAAATCCCATGTACCTTTGATACTGCGCCCTATTGTGTGTTCCCTTCTTTCATCTGGATTTTTTTTTGTCCTTTTGAGGTACTCTATATCCTTTGGTAAGGAGAGAAAGTCACCCTGCCTCTATTCTGCCACAATCTTAACCCAGAAGTCTAAGACCCCAACCTTTTAAATAGCCTTCTTGTTTACAAACTTGGGATGAGAGAGGTACTAACTTCAGTTTCAGACTCATCAAGATATACAAACATTCTAGGCCCTCTGAAGCCACTAGCACAGATGTGACAGAACAATTTAAACCAGAGAGGTTCTAAAATTATACCCTAGGCTTCATATATCCATTTACTACAAAGCCTTAGCAATAATACCAATTCCTTAATTTTTCAAAATAATTTCACATACACTGAACCTCAGAAAAACCCTGTGTAGTAGGTAGAACATTTATTATAGATAGCTTGATATAGATATAAAGTTTGATAATTTTTCTTAGCAATTGGATAGGAAATCTAGATACATTTTATTGTATTATACAATGGAACAAAGGTTTCTTCATTTTAATCATAAGAAAATTATAGCTCCCTAACTTATATTTAAATAACATAATCATTTACAAAGTAATTTTTATATTTTCCCTTTTGACACTACCAATTATCTAATTTATTATTATTATTACATTATTATTCTATTCTCATATTGTTACTCTAATTCTTCCATTTGGAAACAGATGAGAAAACATTAAACAATTTAGCTAGGGTCACCAAGGAAGACCTTAAACTTGAAATGAATGTCTCTTTTGAGATTCAGAGTTCTTTTCCATGATACTTCAGCTGCCTGTTTATCCTAAATTAGTTCAATGGCACTTAGAGCATTTTTAAGAAAGCTGTAGGCCTGTCAAATCTTATGTTTTATAAATGTAAACTCCTTGAGATATGGAACATACAAATACGTATATATGTATGTGTATCATATATACATAATTTTAACATTCCAGGGAAGAACATAGTGTATCTGGTACATTTTAGGTGTTTAATAAATGCTTATTGTTTGAGGAATTTTCAAGACATCTCACTGAGAAAACAATCTAATGACTATCGGGATAATTGTCAAGAATTATAAATAACAAAATAAAACTCAGTTCAGTTATATTTAATAGTCAAATATGATGAATAGTTCTTAAATATTTGTAAAATTGCTACCTGTCTTATAATATGGACAGAATATCTCTCTATTTCATTGGATATCTCTTCAAATAACTTGTTTAAGGCACTGTAGAAGCTTTGAGATAAAACTGCCAGAGTTATTCCAAGGGATGACAGGTTTGTTAACAACAGACTGCTGCTCAGATCACTTCCCTAGCCTCAGCTCCACCTTTGCTATGAACCACATATGGCTTCAGTCCTGTTTTCCTGAATTAACTCTAATTTCCTCTGCCCAAGGTCAGATGATTCTAGAGAGGGGCTCAGCTGGTCTTACCTAGCACATATGTTCCAGTATTGTTGATAATTTATTTTCTCTAATATAAAAAATTTAAAATGTAAACCAGAGCCAAATTCCCTTCACTAGTGTGGCCTTCACTGAAATGACTTATTAGGATTTATTAAGTGTAACATAGTTCATGAGGAGGTAAAAATATACTGATAGCTGCTTATCACCAAATATTTGAGGGAGCATTAAGAGCAGAATTGGTGGTCTAAGAGGGATTAGAAAGAAGCAATAAGAGGAGCTGCCTTCCTGCTACTAAATTTTCTTTGAGAGTTCAAATAACAGTTAGAAATAAGTATTAGACCTTTATATTCGATACACATAAGCTGAATTTCAGTTAGTTTCATTATTATAAGGGTTGTAAAGGATTATAAATGTTTATTTCTGAAGATATAGTATATTAAATAGCATTGGGAGAGCAGAGAAAGTGGTTAGTGAGATTTATTTTTAAACACAGTCTTGATTAAGTTACCTCAATGTGATTGTGACTTAAGTTTTAGAAACTGTCTAATGAGTGAGTTTTCTTCCAACTATAGCAGCAATGGAATTAATTCCATTAATGTGTACAAAAATTATATTACAAAATATTTCATGGACAATTTTCCTGTGGCTGCTAACATTGTGTGGCTTTCCTGTTTAAAATAAGACATATTCAGGACTCTTCATCAAACACATTTAAGTAAACTTTCCTTTTGGCCTTCATCTATAAATCTTAAATCCTAATTCTATCCTCAAGAGAGAATATAAACATTATAACAATTATTGTCTTTCTACTTTAGGATGTGGGGATTCTCTTTAATATAAAAGAAATGAGAATGTCCTTCAACTGACTTCCAAATTTTAATTTATATAGAGCAAGCAGAATGAATAAGGGTGATAAATTTATTCATCACTCTAAAGTAACTTGTGCTTTGGATATTTTATTTATTTATTTAGAATATTTTTCCATTATCATATGATTCATGATTGTTCCCTCCTCTCTTAAATTCCCCCCTCCCAAAGCTCACAAAGAATTCCTCTGGGTTATGTATTTATTACTGTTCAAAACCTATTTTCACATTATTCATATTTGCAAGAGTGAATCTTTAACATCAAAACCCTAATCATATTCCCATTGAAACACATGATTGATCATATGTTTTTCTTCTGCATTTTTGCTCCCACAGTTCTTTCTCTGGATGTAGATGTCTTTCTCATAAGTCCCTCAGAACTGTCCTGGGTCACTGCATTGCTGCTAGTAGAAATGTCTATCACATTCGATTGTGCCACAGTGTATCAATCTCTGTGTACAATGTTCTCCTGGTTCTGCTCCTTTTGCTCTGTATCATTTCCTGGATATCATTCCAGTTCACATGGGATTGCTCCAATTCATTATTCCTTCCAGCACAATGATATTCCATCACCATCAGAAACCACAATTTGTTTAGCCATTCCCTGATCAATGGACACCCCCTCAATTTCCAAATTTTTGCCACAAAGAGCATGCTTATGAATATTTTTATAAAAGTCATTTTCTTTATTATCTCTTTTGGGTATAGACTCAGCACTGGTTAGGCTGGATCAAAGGGCAGGTAGTCTTTGAAAGTCCTTTGAATGTAGTTCCAATTTGCCCTCCAGAATGGTTGGATTATTTCACAACTCCACCAGCAGTGTATTAATATCCCAATTTTGCCACATCCTCTCCAACATTTACTACCTTCCTTTGCTGCCATATTGGCCAGTGTAATGTCATAACTCAGAGTTTTTTTTTATTTGCATTTTTCTAATTAGGAGGGATTTAGAACGCTTTTTCATGTGATTATTGATAGTTTTGATTTCTTCATCTGAGAACTGCCTATTCATGTTCCTTGATGTTTTGTCAATTGGGGAATGGCTTGATTTTTTGTAAATGTGACTTAATTCCTTATATATTTGGGAAATTAAACATTTGTCAGTGAGTTTTATTATAAAAATATTCTTCCAGTTTGTTGCTTCCCTTCTAATTTTGGTTGCATTGGTTTTGTTTGTACAAAACGTTGTTAATTTGATATAATCAAAGTCATTCATTTTCCATTTTGCAATGTTCTCTTGTCTCTTGTTTGGTCTTACTTTCCTTCTTTCCCCACAGATCTGACAGGTATACTATTTTATGTTCACCTAATTCATTTATGATCTCATTCTTTATATTTAAGTCTTTTACTCAATTTGAATTTATCTTGGTATAGGATGTGAGATATTGATTTAGACCTGTTTTTTCCCATACTGCTTTCCAATTTTCCCAATATTTTTTATCAAATAGAGAGTTCTTGTCCAAAAGCGTGGATCTTTGTGTTTATCAAACACTAACTTGCTGAGGTCATTTACCCCAAGTTTAATCTATTGATCTAACCTTCTATCTCTTAGCCAGTACCATATTGTTTTGATGACCATTGCTTTATAGTACAGTTTAAGATCTGGGCCTTCTTTTTCACATTTTTCTCCATTGTTTCCCTTGATATTCTTGATCTTTTGTTCTTCCAGGTGAACTTTGTTATATTTTTTCTAATTCTATAAAACAGTTTTTGGTGGTTTGATAAGTATAGCACTGAATAAGTAGATTAATTTGGGTAGGATTGTCATTTTTATTTTATTAGCCCATCCTAACCATGAGTAATGTTTTTCCAATTATTTTTATCCAGTTTTAATTGTATGAAAAGAGCTTTGTAGTCATGTTCTTATAATTCCAGTGTTTGTCTTGGCAGATAGGTTCTTAAACATTTTATATTGCCTAGAATACTTTTAAATGAGGTTTCTCTTTCTAACTCCTGCTGCTAAGTTTTGTTGGAAATATATAGAAATGCTGATAATTTTCATTGGTTTATTTTGTACCTGCAACTTTACTAAAGTTGTTAATTATTTCCACCAGCCTTCTAGTTGATTTTACAAGACTCTTCAAGTATACCATCACATTATCTGCAAAGAGTGATAGTTTAGTTCCCTCATTGCCTACTTTAATCCTTTCAATTTATTTTTCTAGTTTCTAGTACAATATTAAAAAATTAAGGTGATAATGGGCATCCTTGCTTCACTCCTTATTGAACTGATTGCAAATGGTACTTGCTAATGGTTTTAGATATATACTATTTATTATTTTTAGGAAAGGCCCTTCTATTCTTATACTTTCTAGTGTTTTCAATAAGAATGGGTGTTGTATTTTGTCAAAAGCTTTTTCTGAATCTATCAAGATAATTGTGTGATTTCTGTTGGTCTGATTATTGATATGGTCGATTATGTGGATGGTTTTCCTAATATTAAAACATCCTTACATTCCTGGTATAAATCCCACCTAGTTATAGTGGATAATCTTTGTGATAACTTGCTGTAGTCTTTTTGCTAGTATTCTATTTAAGATTTTTGTATCTATGTTCACTAAGGAGATTGATCTGTAGTGTTCTTTCTCTGTTCTTCATCTGCCTAGATTTGGAATCAGTAGCATATTTGTGTAATATAATTTGTATAGTATTAGGATTACTTGTTTTTTAAATGTTTGGTAGTATTCACCTGTGAATCTATCTGGCCTTGGGAATTTTTTCTTAGGAAGTTCCTTGATGGCTTGTTCAATTCCTTTTTCAGAAATGAGATTATTTAAGTATTCTATTTTCTCTTTTGGTAATCTAGACATTTTATATTTTTGTAAATATTTGTCCATTTTACCTAGATTGTCACATTTATTACTATATAATTGGACAAAATGGTTCTTAATAATTACCTTAATTTCCTTTTCATTAGAGGTGAGGTCATCCTTTTCATCTCAGATAATGTTAATTTGATTCTCTTTTTTATTAGGTTAATCAGCGCTTTATCTATTTCATTTGTTTTTTCAAAGTACCAGCTTCTAGCCTTATTTATTAGTTCAATAGTTCTTTCACTTTCAAATTTCATTAATTTTTTAGATTTTCTGATTTAGTTTTCATCTGGAAATTTTCAATTCATTCTTTTTCTAATTTTTTAAGTTGCAAGCCCAATTCATCTCCTCCCTCTCGATTTTGTTGCCATATATATTCAATGATATAAATTTTCCCTTGAGTATTTCTTTGGCTGTATCCCATAGATTTCTATATGTTGTCTCCTCGTTATCACCTTCTTTAATGGTCTGTAATTGTCTCTATGATTTCTTTTGATTCACCAGTTTTTAAAAATTAAATTATTGAGTTTGTAATTAATTATAAATTTTCCTTCCATGCACTCTTGTTAATTATAATTTTACTACATCTTTTGTACATTACTGTATCTGGAAAAGTTAATTATTTCTGCTTTTCTGCATTTGTTTGCAATATTTCTATGCCCTAGTACATGGCTAATCTCTGTATATGTATCATGTACTGCTGAGAAAAAGGTATATTCAATTTTCTCTAGATATTTATTAACTCTAATCTTTCTAATATTTCATACACTTCCCTTACTTCTTTCTTATTTTTTTTTTAGTTTGATTTATCTAGTTCTGAAAGGGAAAGGTTGAGATCTCCCACCAATATGGTCCTACTATCTATTTGCCCCTTATGCTCCTTTAATTTCTTTTTAAGAAATCTAAATGCTACACAATTTGGTGCATAAATGTTTAGTAATTATATTACTTTATTGTTTATAGTACCTTTTAGCAAAATGTAATTTCCTTCATTATTTCTTTTAATCAGATCAATTTCTACTTTAGCTTTGTTCTGGTATTATGATTGCTACTCCTGCTTTTTTACTTTAGCTAATGCATAATAAATTCTTCTCTAGTCTCTTTTACCTTGAATCTGTGTGTGTTACCTTGCCTCAAATGTGTTTCCTGTAAACAACATATAGGATTCTGGTTTTTAATCCACTCTGCCATCTGGTTCCATTTTATCAGTGATTTAATTCTATTCACGTACAGCATTATAATTACCAGCTGTGTATTGCCTTCCATCACTGTAGTCCCTTTATATCCTGCTCTATTCCCTTTCTCTCTGTTCTTCCTCACCAGTATTTTGCTTTTTGTCACTGCCTCCTAATTCCCCCTCACTGCAATAATCTAACTCTTCCCTTGTCTTATTCCCCTTCTACTTCTCTGTGGGGTAAGATAGAATTCTATACCCCACTGAGTATACTTGTTTTTCCCTCTCTGAGCCAGTTACAATGAGAGTAAAGTTTAAGCATTACCTGTCATGACCTTTATTCTTCCATCTCTATAATGATTTTTTATACCTCTTTATGTTATATAATTTACCCCATTCTATCTCTCCCTTCCCTTTTCTCTCAGTGCAACCCTCTCTTTCATCCCTTGATTGATCTTTTTAATATAGCATTCATATGCATACATATCATGTCATATATACATAATATTCCATATCATCATATTTACATATACATATCATCATATATTATCATATACATCATATCATCATAATCAGCTTACTTCTGCACCCTCTTTCTGAGTAAATTCCTTTTATCTTCTCTACTATGAAGAGTAATTTTTGAGAATTACAAAAATCCTCTTTCCATATAGATATGAAAATATTTTGACTATAAGAAGTCCCTTAAATTTTTTCTTCTTATTTGCCTTTTTGGGTTCCTCTTATGTTTTATGTTTGGACTTCATTTTTTTTTTTGTTTAGATCTGGCTTATTCCTCAGGAATTATTGGAATTCTTATTTCTTATTGAATATATATTTTCCCCTCTAAATGAATATACTTGGTTTTGCTCAATAAGTAATCCTGGGTTGTAAATTCAAATCTTTTGCCTTCCTGAATATCATATTCCATGCCTTTTGATCCTTTAATGTAGAAGTCACTAGGTCCTGGATGTGATCTTGATTGTAGTTCCATGATATTTGAATGGTTTCTTTCAAGCTGTTTGAAGCAGTTCCTCCTTGGCATGGTAGCTCTTGAATTTATCTATGACATTCTTAGAACTTATTATTTGAGGGTTTGTTTTTGGAGGTGATGTGTGAATTCTTTCAATTTCAATTTTATTTTTTTTGTTTAAGGATCTCTGGACGGTTATCTTTGATAATTTCTTGTAATGTGATGTCCAAGGATTTTTCTTGATAATAGATTTCAGGTAGTGCAATAATTATCAAATTGTCTCTCCTAGATCAATTTTCCAATGCAGTTGTTTTTTCATTAATATATTTCATGTTTTCCTTTGTTGTTTTTTTCTTTTGATTCTCACTTATTGTTTCTTGGTTTCTCATGAAATCATTAGTTTCTAGATGGTCAATTCTAATTTTTAAGGTCTGGTTTCCTTTGTCAGTTTTTAGTTCTTCTACTTCTTGCATCACTTTTATTTCTCTTCCCCACTCTTCCTCTGCTTCTCTTAATTGGTTTTTGAAGTTGTTTTTGAGCTCTCCCTGAATCTGTCTCCAATCCATATTTTTCTTTTGGACTTTGCTTGTGTTTCTTTTGCTTTCATTGTCCCCTTCTATGTCTGTATTTTGCTCTTTGTCTCCATAAAATTCTTTAGAGTTAGGTGTTATTTTTGTTGTTGTTGTTTCCTTATTTTCCTACCTAAATATTGGTAGGCTCTGTTTTCTCAGAAGTTGGAGTACCTTCTTAAACTTCAGTCCTTCCTTGATGCTATTTTTAGCTTATTTTGTGGGTTTTTCTTAGTTTCAGTTCTTGGAAACTAATGTGATGGTCTAAAGGTCTGAGACTACCCTCCCCGTGCTGATTCAATTCACCATTGAGATGCTAATGACTTAAGGACTTGTCTCAGGCTTGGGCATAAGCTTTTTTTTTTTTTTTACATTTATTAATATTCATTTTTAACATGGTTACATGATTCATGCTCCTCCTTTCCCCTTCAACCCCCCCCCCCGCACTCCCCCTACCCATGCGCATTTCCACTAGTTTTGTCATGTGTCCTTGATCAAGACCAATTTCCAAATTGTTGGTAGTTGCATTGGTGTGGTAGTTTCGAGTCTACACCCTCAATCATGTCCACCCCGACCCATGCGTTCATGCAGTTGTTTTTCCTATATGTTTCCTCTCCTGCAGTCCCTCCTCTGAATGTGGGTAGCATCTTTACCATAAATCCCTCAGAATTGTCCTGGGTCATTGCATTGCTGCTGGTTCAGAGGTCCATTACATTCGATTTTACCACAGAATGTCAGTCTCTGTGTATAGAGTTCTTCTGGCTCTGCTCCTTTCGCTCTGCATCAGTTCCCGGAGGTCTCTCCAGTTCGCCTGGAACTTCTCCAGTTTATTATTCCTTTTAGCACAATAGTATTCCATCACCCGCATATACCACAGTTTGTTCAGCCATTCCCCAATTGAAGGACATACCCTCCTTTTCCAATTTGTTGCCACCACAAAAAGTGGGCATAAGCTTTTGATCTTACCCTGGACTTGATCAGGTCAGGGGCTGATCAAATTCTAGCCACAGGCTAAGCTCAATTTTTTGGTCTCCCAGTGCACTTGATTTAGTCAGGCATATCCTTGATTGCCCTGTCCTAGAGCTCCACCCTTAATTTTGGGCAAAAAGATCTGGGGAAGTTCTCTCTGAGAACTGTGTCCTCACCCCAAAGTGTGAACTATGTCCTCATCCCAAATCCAGAATGGAATTCTTACCTTTACTCTGGGCCTCCGAGAATCAGCCCACACTGCTCTGAACTGTGACTCTGGACTTTTCCACAGGTTTGAAATTTCAAGGTGTGTCGGTTGGTTTGTACCACTATTTTCCCAGGCAGGATCTCAGGATCTGAATGATGGTTTGGTCTTAAGTTTGGAACCTGGGACAACAGATGTGTGGTGGAGGGGTGTGGCTTGCTCTTGACTTGCTCTTCCCTCTTTGCTACAACTTCTTTTTGGCTCTGCTGTCATCTCACTTCAGTGCCCCAGATTTTTTTTGGCTACCTTTTGGATTTTTTTTTCTTGAAAGTTGTTTCACTCTGTCCCCTTCTTGATTCTTTCACTCCTATATTCATTTCATGATTTAATCTTAGTTGGAGAGGATTATCTTGGTGACACAGAGCAGCTCTGGTACACTCCAGGATCTTGGCTCCACCCCGACCCCCAGAAGTCCAAACTTTGGATAGTATTTTAAAATCCAATAAAATTATATTTTATAATCTTAATAAAATAAATAAGCTTCTTATTGTATGGAAATTATTATCCTTACTTTATAATAACAACATTGAAAATAAAATTGTACAGTGTTCTATTATGTGCAGTGTTTAAAGATATTATTTAATTTCGTCCTCACAATATATTTAATAAAGTCTCTCAAAGTCATATCATAATGATCAGTAATAATAACAATAACAACAATGTGATAACAACAACAATAATATCTCTTAAAGTCACCCATTGCCCATGCTACAATGGATAGACAACAGAAAATTCAGGAAATGGCTAGGATGATATATAATCTGATGATCTGATGGCTAGGATGATCTGATAGGACCTGTGATAGTAGATCTTCCAGGAACCCTGAAATGTTGACCACTAGGACTCTGCAGATATTACTGCACCAACAAGTGTGATTAAAATGCTCTTATGAATCTAAAAAAAATAGATAAAGTGAGCTGTTGGCTAACACTACTTAAAACCATTGTGATAATGAGCTTGACATTTAGAACAGTAGAGCTCCTTTGTGTTCTGATAACAAGAAATATCAGGACAAATCAGAAATATCAATGCCCTACTTACTGCACTGTTGTAGCTGGAATATCTAACATATTAACTGAATCATAGAATAATTTTTATGTTTTATGAATTGAAGAAGTAAAAATTTAAGACTCTTTAAAGAGAAGAAATGGAAAGTTGCTTTTCCATAATGAACAATGGAACAGTTTTGTCAAAGGAGAATGATATTTTACTCTCTATACAAAATTGGAAAGTGTCAGGGCCACATGCAATCTATAATTATTAACTCAAAATCTTCATAGAAATACATAAATTATTAGTTTTATGTTTTGGGGGTACATAAATGGGCCATGAGTAGGAGATTTGAATCAAAAGCTTTGTGTTTATCAACAAAAACATTTTAAATATTATGTCATTTTAATTATTGGAACTTTGTTTAGTGCATAAAAACATACATGCACATGTTGGAGACAGCTCATACCAGCTTGCAAGAGCCAACTGTTAATTCTGGTATGAGTTGTCTCCAACATGCTCATGTATGTTTGTATGTCTTAAACCAAGTTTTCATGTATTATATTATTAAAAACAACTGAGAAAAACATATGAAAAACAATACTTTGGATGATGAAGGAAAAATGGTATGTTCCAAAAGTATCATGGTTGTAAAGAGCAGCTTATTATTTATTTGGTTATTATTAAGCACAAAATACTTATTGACAATCACAAAGCCTTTAACTCAGATCTATACTTATGGCCTCTTTATGTATTCCAAACACATAAAATAAATCCAAACATAGAGTATTTTATATCCAGACAGAGAATTGTTCTCAATTTTAAAATGTATCACGTCTAGAATAATTGATATAAATATGACATTTTTTAGGAAGATAATTTAATCTCATACTGATTCTACCTACTTTTAAATCAATGATCACTTTGCCTAAATATAACTAAAGATGGATTTCAAATTAAGGAAGGAATTAAATCAATCATCTTTTTAGTCACTTAATGAATATGGATACCAGCAAGCTATATATCTCCATTTATACATATATATGTATATATTTGTATATATGCATACATTTGTTAAACAATGCTTTCATCCCATGGAATATTTCTTCAATTATATCAAGATGTCATTTAGAATTAAACAGTATAAATTATTTAATGTATGAGGAAATTTAGGAACCAAAAGATTTGGATTTTAATTTCTTTGAACTACTCATAGTTAATAGATACACGTATTTTGTTCTCTTCAAGCATGATACATCAAGCATGACTATATTAAAGAGAAAATGTTGTCACAATGGTCCTAACTACTACCATCCTGAAATCAAAACTGAATGGAACAAATGTATTTAAACCAAAGAACATATACACAATATCACTCGATGTATACTTTTGGAAGTATAAAATGAACCATAAGAATTTTGGAGATTATTCTCACAAAACACTATATAATATTACTGAATCCCCAAGTACATCATCCTGAGATCTATATTTTTTAAAAGTTCAACATTTCCTCACAAAAATAGAAGAAGAGAACTCATAGATATTCATAGACAACATGATACCTAGGGAAAACTTTGGAAGAACCACAATGTACTTTGTCAAGAAATAATGAAAGTTGATAGCCAATGTCATTTAATTTTTCAAAAATATGTTGACAAAGAAGCATAAAACAAATATCTGTAATATAAATTTGTAGACATGAAGTAATATGATGACAATTCAGGTTAAAGGAATTAGTACTGGAAACTATGAAAGCATTAACATTCAGAGACTAAACTGCCACCCAGGATAATCTGAATATAACAATTATCTAATAAAAACTTAAGAATAAGATTTTAATAAATGTCAATCACTATTTAAAATATTTATAATCCTCAAACTAAATAGGACAAAACATTTTAAATTGTAGTTGTAGCAGAGGATATAGAAACCAAATATGAAGAGAATGAGAGGTATTATCTATAATCATTCTGGTTGCTATAAAATTGTACTACTGATATTTTATCTTCAGAGATTGAGCTTTCATTTAATTAATTTTTTTCAACTACAAAAATAAATTATTTAGTCATCTATTTATTACATGAAGACAAAAGGTGGCTCAGTGCATAAAGCTCTTAACTTCTGTGTGTGTCTTAATTAACTGAAGAAAGAAGTGGCAAAGTACTCCTGTATCTTTGCTAAGAAAACCCTAAGTGGGGTCAAGAAGAGTTGAACACAACTGAATATCTGAGCAACAATGTGTTCTATGGAGCATTTAATATTAAAAAGTAATGACAGGGGGGCAGCTGGGTAGCTCAGTGGATTGAGAGCCATGCCTAGAGACTGGAGGTCCTAGGTTCAAATCCGGCCTCAGACACTTCCCAGCTGTGTGACCCTGGGCAAGTCACTTGACCCCCATTGCCTACCCTTACCACTCTTCCACCTATAAGTCAATATACAGAAATTAAGGGTTTAAAATAAAAAAAAAAAAAATTAAAAAAAAAAAAAAAAAAAAGTAATGACAGGATAGTGGTTTGTCCCAGGTCTTTCTTTTTTGGGGCTCTAACAAAAAGATGAAACCAAAATGATAATACATGCCACTTGTGTAATGTTTTAAAATTTGTAAAATACCATATATATGTTTATAAAACACTTAATATGTTATAGATGTGTACACATGCATATATATACATATATAAATATGAAATATGTTTGTATAGTTTTACTTAAGCCTCAAAACAACCATGAAACAGGTGCAAAAGGCACTTTTATCCTAACCTTAATAGGGAAGAAAATGAATCTCAGAGAGACTCCATGATAATAATAATTATACCAATAATAATATTTATAGTGTGTTTTAAGATTTGTAAATTGCTTGGCATTAAATGGCAAAGACAGAATATGAATCAGTGCAGTCTGCATCCAATATAAATATATACATAATCACATTTTTCTTCTCTCTCCTCTTCCTCTCTCCCCCCACCCAAGAAAATAAATTACTATAAAAGATAATGAAAATTTCTTAAATGCTGTAGACAACTGAAGGCTACAAAGATTCAACTTATTTCCATGACAAAAACAATATAAAGTTCTATTGAGATAGCTGGTAGATTAATATTATATCCATTTACTAGTTGTTTCTTTAAAGACTTAAATATTTAAGCTGAATTATCATGTTTCCAGAAACTAAAAAAGGTAAGCATATCTGTCAAATGAGAAAAATCATTTCCCATGTGCTGTGTTTCTTATTGCTTGTAACTCTCTTCTTGACAGCAACACCTTTCCTACCTTTCTTCATTTCTGCTCTATGGGCCATGAAAACTGCCATTACAAAGGAGAGAGTTCTATATGAATGGGTTTGATTGGTATGATGCTGATGCAGCAGAAATTCAATCAGCTGGTGCTCATGAGAGTTTACTAGGCTTGGCAGTCAGATAAAGTAAATACTTCCAGACATCAATATCCTGAGCCAATGGAATATCAGTTATATGAAATAAGGAGGTTGGGGAATAGAAATAAAAATTATTATTATCATGCTAATTATTCATTTAACAATGAGAATTTTAAGGCAAGATAATGTATAGACTAGAACCATGTTTATCTAAACCAGACAATATTTAATAAAAAGATGAATAGGTACTATAGACTTTTTTCAGTCAATGGTATTATTATTGTTGAAAGATTACATATAAAAACGGGACAAAAGACTACGGCTAGTAGTTTCTGTTCTCTGGTGAACTGGTTCATGTTCTTCATACTCTCAAGAATTTATATTATAAGACAATCTGTGGATTTACTAATTTATAAGTGGAAGTATACTATGTTTTAGATCAAACAAATTCTTTCCATAGAATTTCCCCTTGCTGGTGTGCAATTTCTACTTAGGAAATCCAATTACAAATCAGCAGGTGGTTAAGATAAGCCTAGAATGAGAGAAAGGGGAAATAGTTGATGTTAAGTAGTTTATTCTGTCAAAGAAAGAGCAAAAAAATTACCCTCTTTTACTTTGGAAACTTTTGTAAGTTTTTAAAAAAAACAAATTTGTTTCCTCGTATTTAAGAATTCTTTCCACTTAAATATCCATAATTTAATTTTTAAAAGCCCCAAATTCTTCTTTAGGCTTAATACTAAGTTTTAGCTTTATGTTAATGTCAGTTTCAATTTCATAATCACAAAGGATGAATTCTAGGTTCATGTTTGTTTTTAAATATTTTTTCATTTTATGTAAATATGTAAAAATGTTTATGTAAAAATTTCTCCCAGTATGCAGAGAAAGTGAGAAACAGTTGAAAAAAGGGTTGTAGAATAAATATCATTATAGAAAGAACATTTAATAGGACATTGAGACCCAATTCTTGACCACATTGTCCCACCAGCTAGCTCATCTTGACCAAGCAATTTTATTGGTCAGTTTATAATAATGGTATTATTAAGCTGACTTTAGGATCTTCTCAAGTTTACATATGCTTTAATAACAATGACTAAAATTTAAATAGTGTTTTTTCCAGGTAATTATTTTCTTAACTAAGTTTATTTCTTTAATTAATTAATTTAGAATATTTTTCTATAGTTACATGATTCATGTTCTTTCCCTCTCCTCCTCCCGCCCCCTCCCATATTATATAGTGTTTTAATGTTTACAAAATGCTTTATTAATTTCATCTTTACAAACCCCTGGGAACTTGGGTTGCTAACACTGTCCCCATTTTATAGATGAGCAAACAGGCAAACAGAAGTTAAATAACTTGCCTAGGATTACTAGTAAATATCTGAGACTAGATTTGAACTTGAATCTTTATGACTCCAAGTCCCACAAACATTCTATGTACAATGCTACCTAGATGTCTATAAGAGAAAACAAACAAACAAACAGACAACTAACTATCCTTTCTATGTGCTCCTATTCTTATACATGTTTGTTTTTTATAAACTCTTACTTTCCATCTTAAAATAAATACTGTATTGGTTCTAAGATAGAAGAGCATTAAGGGTTAGGTAATGGAGGTTAAGTGACTAGTCCAGGATCACATAGCTAGGATGTGTCTGAGGTCATATTTGAACCCAGGACCTCCCATATTTAGGATTGACTCTCAATCCACTGAACCACTTAGTTGCTCATTACATGGGGTTATAAATTAAATGCTTTCAGAGGTTATCTGTTCATGCAGAGTGACATTATAGGATCTAAAGTTGGAAAGAACTTTAAAGATCAGCTAGTCCAACCCTTGCATTTTGCAAATGGAGAAGTTGTGGACTAGAGAGGTTTAAGCGACTTTCCCACACTTCCATAGGTAGTAAGTAAGAAGCTCAGGCCAGCTAGGTGCACAGTGGATAGATAGCCCTGGAATCAGGAAGACTGCTCTCCCTGAGTTAAAATCTGACCTTAGACACTTGCTAGTAGTGTGATCCTGGGCAAGTCACTTAACCCTGCTTTACTGAGTTTCTTTATCTATAAAATTAACTGATGAATGAAATGACAATTGACTGCAGAATATTTGTTAAAAAATAGGATCACAAAGAGTCAGACATATGTTGAAAATGACTAATCAAAAATAACAAAATAATGAACTGATTTAAACCATGATCCTTTGACTTAAACTTCTACATTCTATTAAACCACATTCCTTCTCTAGCATCTGGAATCTATTATATAAGATGTGGAATGAGTCTATGAGTCTGTGTTGTAGCACTATCAGGCCAAATTAGTCATTAAGAAATCTTGAAATGTTTGCATAGATAATCACTACTATCTATCTATCCACCTATCTATCTATCTATCTATCTATCTATCTATCTATCTATCTATCTATCTATCATCTATCATCTATCCTTCCACTCATTCATCCATCCATCAGTCTATCTATCTGAATGTCTGTCTATCAGTCCATCTATCTATCCTTCTATCCATCCATCCATCCATCCATCCATCCATCCATCCATCTTTCTATCCATTTATCTATCTACCTACCTATCTCTATCTGCTTTTCTGTCTATCCATCCATCTATTTATCTTTCTATCTACATTCATACACTATATATATATATATATATTCATTTAGCATGTATTAGAAAATTGAAGTGAATAAGATCTTGTTCAGTGCCCTTTTAACCATCCGGTAATGAAAATTTATACAATTTCCACTGATGCCTTATTTTGGTGCCTTTTTTGGAGTGACCCAGGATTCTTGAGAATCCTGCCAAGCTTCAAAAGTATAGATCTTGTAATCTGCTGTATGGCCAAGGGCCTGTTTACAAAAATTTAGAAAGGCTTATCTCCAGCCAAAATGGGAACCCTTTGGTCATAACAACTCTTAAAACATTTCACCTAAATTGGAACCAAGTTGTGATCTGTGATCCTTGAATTCTGACTTGGATTAAGCTTTGGGTGAATTTTTTTATAAATTGTACCTCTCTTTCCTTTCTATGGAATCACGAGGTGAACAGCAAACTCAGATTAGCAAGGTGCCAGGCTACGTGATGATGTGCCTTTTCTCTCTCCAACTCACTTTCACTATCTAATATATAATTATAAATTAATATAAAGTATATATAGAATTTTAATCATAAATCAATTTTAGGAGAATTTGTCATAACTTTTATTTTATTCAACTTCTCATATTTGTCCTCATGATCCTTCTTATATAGACTAAAGTCATAGAAAGCATCTGCGGTAAGTAGTCAGGTCTTATATCTGTTCTTTGGCACAACTGTTTCCTTATAATATAGTAACCTCATTTGTAAGAAGGAAGGTATTTCACAACCTTAGAGACCTAGAGATGGAAGGGCTTCAGAGCCAGCTTGTTCAAGCTTCTCACTTTACAAAAAACAAAATTGAGATCTAAGGAGGTGAGGTGACCTGCTCAGTCATTAGGATATGAACCCAAGATCCTTTGATTGTCGATGAGAGCTTCTTCCACTGTGTCCGGCTGTATGTTTCCACCTTTTCCCAGTACCCCTGTAAATCATGAAAACTAGAAGAGATATACTCAGAATATTTTTCTCTCCTTTGATTTCCTTTTGAACTGAAGGTATCTGATTCCCACTGGTATTTCTTAAGGAAAATCTTTAAGAAACCTTGCCAATGAAGTGCACTCAGGAGGACTGACAAATTTATAATTCTGCAGAAAGTAGAGAAGAGGTCTTGACATGTCAATTCTGAATCATTACAGTGTCACTTAGTATTGGGAATGGGATGGAGCAAAACTAAATGGAAGTATACAGAAGTATAAAAAATTATTTCTATCAAGGAGTTTGCAAACTTGTTGGGAAAAATAAGGCATAAATGGGATAATTAATGGTTATATTAAGGAAATATATGATAAAGGGTCTAAATTACTATAGACAATAATTGCTAAAGGAAATCTGAGGAAGGAAAAGATTAATATTGTGAGAAAGACATTAAATGATTTTGTATGAAAATAAATAAATTCAATAAATATTTCCCTTTTTTCCAAAGAAAGGACAATAATGGCACATATCATTAAAATATAATGCACAGAAGGACACTCGTATATTGATTTCTTTCAAAGTGACAGCATTTATAAAGATACCAGTATGAAACAATCCTTGATGTTTATGGGTTTTCAATTGTATTTGAAATTAACATCTTTGATAAAAGTATCCTTTTTGGGATTGTAATGACTAAGTGTGAGGAAAGTTTTTGTAAACAAACATGATCCCAACTTCCTCCTCAAGTAAATAAGAAAATGCAGAACATAGTGCTTATTGTGTCTTTCGTCTAATATTGCCATAATATTATCATTTATGAAAATATCCTAGAGTCACAATGGATGGCCAGCCATGGATTAGTTATATGTTTTGCACTATTAGAGAAAGTTCTTGGGCAGAATTTTTGAATTATATAAAAATGGCACCCAGGAAAGATATTTTAATGAAAAAAGGAGAAAATAAAGCATCTGATTTTATATTAAGAGGAGCAGAATTAATGTAATCTGTCACAAAATAATCTACCAGATTTTCAATATTTTTCTTAACATTATGATAATTTTCTTTTAAAAGACTATAATCCATAAAATTGTATTACTGTACTATGATTTGGTGTTATATAGTTGTTGTTTAAGAATATTGATACCTTGACATTTAGAAGGGATAATTTCATTTAATTTTTTTAAACATACTAGTTCTATAGTAATTTCCATGATGCAATGTGTTACCTGTATGTTAATTCTATGAATATAAATTGCTTCAAATGTAAGTTTTTAAATGGCCTTTATCTTAGTAATTGTTTAGTCTGTTAGGTATCTAGTGTATTCAACCAGTAGTATTTTTCTTTGAATTGACCTAAAAAGAAATAATTTTTATTTAAAGTATTAAGTCGATATTGTATAGATATAATCCCAAGTGAACAGATAGAAAGTATTTTCTTTTTATTCATTTATTTAGAGAAATTACTTTTTTCCTCTTCATCACCATTTTAGAATCCATTTCTTAGTGAAGATGTGATTTTCCTGTTAATAATGATGTTCTCCTCTGACCTTATTATCATGCCATTCATATATCCCACTGATAGCAATTTTACCTTCAAAGCCATTATACTTTTTTTTAGATATATACTATATATTTTTATAGATCATACTTATTCATATATATTTTGGCTATAACCATGACCAGTGTTACATGTAGCATGTTAGAAAAGTAAAAGGTTATAAAAACAGACTTTTACAAAATATAAGGAGGGTTACTGAAAGGTCACATTTTTATAGTTAAAAAGTAACAGAGTTTTGAGACTAATATCCATATAATTTGGCAATATTTTGTTCCACATACTACTAATCTTTAGTTTATAGTACTGTACTTAAGTAACAAAAATTACATTTCCCTCTTTCATGAATAAGAATGTGATGATATTAATTATATAATTAGTATATACCTATTATTTTAATGCCACTTTCAATATTAAATAATTTTCTATCAAATGATCTGGTTTTGAACTGGTAAATCTCTAAATTTAAACCAAAATAAACATTAACAAAGCCTGAGTCATTTGTGATTGTGTTTTGGATCTCATTCCAAATTTTTCTCAAAATAGATATAGTTTATCTAAAGCCTTCTTTCACTATCCATTCTACTAGGGAGATTTCATTGTAAGTATCATCCTTAACTTCTAGAATTATGAAAGCAGAATCCATATATATTATTTAGCCTTGAAAATGAAGTTAAATTTTTCTTTGCTTTTCTCTCAAAATTCTCCTTATTCAGGTCAATAAATGAATAAAGATAATTTCTCATTACTAGTTTTAATGATTTAGATATAATTCCGTCATATCTTGAATCAATTCCTTTAATTTATTTTTTTACCTGTAGAACTTTGGTTCTTTCTAGATAAAACTGGCATACTTTCAAATTTGCTAATATCTGTCATTTTAGTCATTTAGTGTAGATCAGTGATTCCCAAAGTGGGCGCTACCACCCCATGGTGCATGCTGCAGCGATCCAGGGGGAGCGGTGGTGGCCACACTTTTTTTGTATTACATTCTATTCTGAGTTCAATAAATACTTTCATAATTTCCAGGAGGCGCTAAGTAATATTTTTTTTCTGGAAAGGGGGCGGAAGGCCAAAAAAGTTTGGGAACCACTGGTGTAGAAGCTTTCACTATCTTCTTTCAAACTATGAACTCTTATATTTTCTATATGCTTTGGTGCTTGTCTGGATGAAGTATTTACATTTATAGTATCTCTAAGTCTTTGTTCTTTGTAGAAGCATCCATTGTGTACTTAATTTTATTGATTTGGTGATATAGCATTATTTTTTATACTGTCATCATTAAAATAATGACAGCATTCTTTTGGGCATATTTTTTCTCCTGACTTTTCAGGAGTGTGATGACAATTCAACATTTATGAACTAGACTTTACAGAAATGAAAGTATATCCAACTCACCTGTATGTTTCATATAATTTCATTTATGAGAAAAAGGTTTGCACTTTTGAGCATAATATCATCAATCCTATTGATAAGGATGTGGTATACAGAAAAAATAATTTTTACTATTTTGATATGACATGTTGTCAAGGATAATAATGAGCAAATCAGTCTTCAGTGAGTACGTATGAACTAATCTCTTCAAAAGTATATTTTATGAATGTATTCTGTTGTGCATTATGAGTGCATCTTTTTCCAACTTTAACAATGAAAACATAATAAAGTACCCATGAGATTTTGTCAGTAATTATATACATACATACATATATTTATATATAAAGAATCCCTTTTATTTGTCCTGCTATTGTGGCTATTTTTTTAAAGCCCAAATAAAAATCTCTTTTTCTCATATTTCTGTTGGTTTATTCATTTTTCAGTTGTACCTCACTCTTCAACTCCAATTAGGGTTTTCTTGACAATGATGCTGGAGTAGTTTGCCATTTCCTTCTCCAGCTCATTTTACATTGCAAGCAGAAATAAGCTTCATGATAACTAGATTGTGTTCAGTGGTGATGTAAATTCCGACTTAGAATAATTACTACTTCCCTCTTTCACATATACATAAAAATCTATATCACTTCATGGGTTAAATTTATAGTTACTATAGAGCCTCCTTCATTGAAGAAAATCCTGCAGTATTTTTCTGGGCCCCATTTTCTTCCCAAAGTTAAAGAACAGTGAAGGCTAAGAATATACGTGACATATTGCCTGAAGATTATATGTACATACCTCTCTACTAATTTTGTTTTATATTTTCCATTTTATCATTGCTACCTTCCAAATAATATTAACAGACTATATTAAAGTTTATTAGACCATATAATTTTCAGGAGGAAATTTTTTTTGTTGTTAAAAATGGTTTGTAAAAGGACACAATGATATCCACTGACATGTGTATATATACATATATAATATTTTAAACGTAAGTACATAATACAATTATCTTTATAACAATTCCATTTTGTTCTTTCATATATCAAATATAAATGTTTTTTTAATTTTCTATGTCATTAGAAAAATATTTTTCCTCTTTTTTCTTTGCAGAAATCAAAAATCTCTACTTATGACAAAATGTGGGCCTTTATGAGTAGCAGGAGGCAGTCAGTCCTTGTCAAAAGTAATGAAGAAGGTATCCAGCGTGTACTCACCTCTGATTATGCCTTCCTAATGGAGTCAACAACCATTGAGTTTGTCACACAGCGGAACTGTAACCTGACACAGATTGGAGGCCTTATTGACTCCAAAGGTTATGGCGTTGGCACTCCCATGGGTAGGTTGTATGTCAGCTATTTGTACTTTGTTCATTAATCTTAGTTGCAGCAAGAGGATGAGAAAAATAATGATTCCATATGCCATTAAGGATTTTCTGTTTGACTGTCTGCAGTGGCTTTGCTCTTGGAGTAATTAGAAGCAGGGCAATATTTACATGTTTAAGTTTGAATGATTGTGTGGAAATGGAAAATGAATCTTTACACAAGTATCAGATATGCACATAAGTATGGCATATTCTTATTGCCTATTTCTTTCTAAAAACTAGGCCATTAAAGTGATAATTTTATCTACCGTTTACTACACACAGGACAAGTTTACCTGAAATAAAAGATTGAGCTGTGAAACCTATGACTTTGTCCCAGTTCCTATACTGAATAATTGAGGATGCTAGGTAACTCAGTTGATAAAATGCTAGACTTGGAATCAAGAAGACCTGATTTCAAATCCACCCTCAGTCACTCACTAATTTTTTGTCATTTAAGCTCAGTTTTCTTTAGTTTCCTCAACTGAAAAATGGGAATAATGTTAGACTGCCTCTCAGAGTTGTTGTGAGAATTTTATGTGATAGTATTTGTAAAGCACTTAGCACAGTTCCTGGCACTGTGACAGCAAGTTCTTCCTTCCTTGTTTCTTTGGTTCATTCCTACCTTTTCCCCTTCCTTCTTGTATGATCTTGAACAAATCACTTTATCTCTTTGGGGCTCAGCTTTCTTTTTTGTAAAAAGAAGTCAAGGTGGTTTCCAAAGACATTTCTACCTATAATATTCTAGAGAGAAAATCTTAACAGCATAAAATTGAAATTTACTTAGAGTCAAAGTCTTGAAAGATAACTGAATAAGGTTAGAGACAGAAGAAGATAATATATTTGTATTGTTAAGAGATTTAGAGCCAGTGCAAGTTTTCTTAAATTATAAAAAAGAAAAGATACTTTTAAAAAAATGCTTATAATCATAGTCTTCTTAGATGAAAGTCAAGGGCAAAATATTTAAATCATTGTAAATCTGTACCATATACCTAAAGAAGGAAGAATCAAATAGACTACCAAGTCAAGGTCAATCAATAAAGAGGTGCAAACAGGGTATGAATTTGTCTAAATAACTAATTATTTATACTTTGGCTTAGTTTGTGACAATATTCATTTTATGTGTCAAAAAAGGGAGACTGTTGCTAGTTCTTCAGATAAAACAACAATTTACTATAGATATTCCTCATTTTGAATAAACCCTATAAGAATATTACTAGTTTTAAACACAGAGTCTACAACTACTTGATTGTAAATTTCCCAAATCCTTGAGTTCATACACTTCAGAGATTTTTGCCAGCATTAATGTCAACATTGTTCTTTGTATTCTGTCCAGTCCTTTGGCAAGGCTAAGCAAAAGACAAATTTCAATAATTCCTGAAAAAGTTCTCAAATGTTTTTGAATCACTTCGCATATCCCCTCACCCTAGCCTCAATTCTCTATGCACCTTTAAAAAAAGATATATTTTTATTTTAGTACCTCTAAAAATAAACTAATTTTCCCCTTTTTTTAAAAAGAGAGACTTCTAAGATCCAACTCTAACTGGTCATATTTTGTTTGGAATTCTAGTTCATGAGCATGTCACAAATAAACTCTCTTTTTCAAATACATGGAGACATACAGAGACAAGACACACAGACACACATAAAATATTTTTTGAATACTCCACTAAAGAATATTTTCCAATGAGACCCATTAAATTTATATGCTTCAGATATATAATTCAGGAAATTAACACTGTAGAGTTTAATTTTACATGTATTTTTCAGTAGTCTTTTATTTTATGTTGACATTTTTCTGTAATCTCAATTCTGAATATAGCCTTAAGGTGACAGGTTAGATCTTAAAACAAATGAAAAGGTAAAGACTTAAATCTGGACAACTCTTAATGCCTCTCCAGAGAAAACAAAGTTATTAACAATATCTCTCAGTGACAAAGTAACATTGCAATGTCTCACAAAACTGAACCAGGAATCCAGAGATCTAGATTCAGATACTACTTCAGAGGTTTATTATCTGAAGCTAGACAAATCATTTCTTTTGCAAAATGGATATAAAAAGAGTTTTCACTCATAGAGTTGCTGTGAAGAAAACACTTTGCAAACCTGAAGGCATCATATAATTATGAATTATCATTATAATATTTGACAAACTCTGAGCAACTTCAGCTTCAAAAACAAACATGCAATAACTTGTTTCTGTGATTGTAATTCTAGATAGAATTGCCAATATTGAAGTCTCCTGGGTATTTTTTTTTGTTATAAATCTGATCTTGTGTAGGAGGAGTGGGGCTCAAAGCCTGCTAGTAGAGTCTCCTGGGACTTTAGTGGAAGAGATCAACATATACTCATATAAATTCTAAAGATCAAAATAAAATCCTGAGACTCACCTGGTATTATTTCAGGATGATTATTTTCATTTCATTCCTATATACTTTCAGTTCTAAAGCCACTATGACCACAATGTGTATCATAATGACATTTTCCTCTTCGTCTTTATAACAAATAAATGCCCAATACAATAATTTTTATTCCAAAAAAGAATATACATTTTTTAATCTATTGCTTTTGTATTTTCAACATAAATCTAAAAGGATCTCTTTTTGGATAGGATAATTTGAGTGCAAAGGTATTCCTATCTAGGTCATTCTCCCAATGAGATCGATCTTGGGATTATTTTTTACTCTTCCATTTAAAGTAATTGTTTTTCTCAAACTTAACTTATAAACATTAAAGCCAAGGTTTTGAGGGAATAATTTTTATATTCATTCATAACATAGAATGCAATTAAACATTATTTGGAATAGGCAGTTTTTGAAAGAAGTTTGTATTCGTAAAATTTCATCAAAGAAGTGTGATCTAGAAAAAGGTATTTCACACTCCACTCCCTTAAATTAAAGACTTCACTGCAGAGAAAAAGGTTTCAGGCAATAATTTATGATCTGCTATTTCATACCTCTGCTAGAAATATGACTTCATGAATTATTTATATTTGGCTATGCCATTAATAAGCACAATACCATGCAGTTCTATAGTAGTTGAGTATGAGATACTTGATTTAAAAAAATAAAACAAAAAAATCTTTAGGCAAACAGAATAATCTATAGCTGCCAAATATTCTGTCAGCATACTCTGACCAATTATACTCAATAAATATTATCATCTGTTTTTTTTCCTCTTAAAGCCTATAGAGTTCATTTAAAAATGAGAAAGAAATTAGACACTTCTTAATCCAACATCCTAATTTAGAGAGGTAAAAACTAAGGCTTACAGAAATTAAATGATTTGCCAAGACCATACAAAATCAGCTCGATGGTGCAGTGAATAAACGTGCTGAGCCTGGAATTATGAAGATTCATTTTCCTGAGTTTATATCTGACCTCAGACATTTACCAGCTGTGTTACCTTGATCAAGTCACCTCACCTTGTTTATGTCAGATTCTCAGCTGAAAACATGAGCTGAAAAAAATGGTAAATCACTTCATTGTATTTGTCAATATAATCCCAGTGGGATCATGAAGAATCAGATACCACTGTAACAACTCCACAACAATAACACAAGTAGTAAGTTACACTACCAGGATAGAAAATAAGATCTTCTTCTGGCTAAAAAAGAAATACTATTCCTACTGCATCACACTGTTTTTTTTTCCTCACCCAGGAATAGGGCAGGAGGGAGATTTGAAAACAATATTTTTATTAAAGGAGAACACAGTAAGATTTTTCTTCTTCTCCCTCATCAAAAATGAATCTGCTGTACAGGTCTGGATGATGACAAAGTTGGAACCAATTCCTGGAAGACTGAATCTCACAAATTCCTCTTCTGAATAGATTGGAATAGAATTCTCAGACTTTGCCAACGTGGGAAATGTGAAGAGCTCTATTTTAGTGTAATGTCCATGATGTCAAGTTTTAGGATCATAGATCTAGAGCTGGAAAGAAAATTCTAGAAGTTATCAATTACAACACCCTAATTTTACAAATGAAAAAACTGAAGGTCCAGGGAGAAGTGACTTTTCTAAGGTGACACAGATAAAGATGTAAAGTTGCTGAGATTCTAACTGAAGTCCTCTGTCTTGAAGCTCAGGGTTCTTTCCACTGCACCATGTTCTGCGTCTTTAGGGTCAAGAGGAGGCTTTTTTAAAATATAAATCTTTTGAAAGGAAAATCAGAATAAAGTGAAATAAAAATCAACAAACTTGTTCAATTTTTATCCTCCTCCTTTGGCTTATTAGTAAAGGCTAAGTGTAGTTTTGGCTGCCAGGGTTTAGTTATGTACTGTAATTTTTTCTGTGTGATTCATTTAGTGTATGTGTCATCACAATTCATCAATGGGAGTGTGAGTCTCATTGCTGTTTTGCTGGAAAAGGGAATGTGTCAGAGGCAAACTATTTAATTAGGGAGGTTCTGTTTACACCAAAACACCTTAGTGGAGTAATCAGCAACAAATACTAGGAAGGTAAATATTGGGTAAGCATCAGCTAGTTTAATTATGTTTGGGCAATATTAAATTCCTTCCAGAGTTTTAAGCCTATAAGGATCTTTCCCCACCTTTTATAAATAAGACGCATTTACTGTTTTGGTAGTTTGTCAAAGACATATGTGTTCTGATTCCTAATGAGTTAACTGAACTTTGCATTACCTTACATTTGGAAAGAAGGATAAAGAAAAAAAAATCAGGTTGGTGAGAGGAGAATGGCAAATCACAGCAGTTTCCATTAAGGAGTATTTAAAACGAAGCCACGGAAGTGCGGTTTCTTTGCTTCACCATAGGCAATAATCTATTTTATCAGAAAAGGGAACATTGCTACCTAATGATGTTTTCTGCAGCATTGCTTCCCTCTTTCTGATTGCCAGTGTTAAAAGCCTATTTATTCTCTCCATCTCCAATGTTGATTATATGTACCACTTTGTGGAGCAGGGCAGGAAGGCCCAGCAGGCCATGTGCTGGCAGGAAAGCCACAGCATGGGAAAAAAACATCCAGGCTTGTGGCTGCTATTTTGTTCCGGTTTAGTGTCATTTTATTTTTCTTTCCTTAGGAAAAAATTCAAGGGGAAGAAAGGTTTGAAAAGTGAAGCAAATATTACTAATGAAAATACTTTTAAAGATATTATAAGCATGAAGTTTTATTCAAGCAAGGTATTCCCCCCCAAAAAAATATTATTTGTTATTATCAAAGTTAGGGTTTTACAACTGAGTAATCTATCCTTTTGTCTATAAATATTCACATTGATATAAAATTTTACTTTAAAAAATAATTTTCAATGAAAAATAGCTCAATTCTTAAAGATAACTGCCAGAATCCTGTCTAATGGCTTATGATTGCAATTCTACTAGGAAAATCATTTGTATTGGGAACTTTAGAATTTTCACATATTTTTTTTAATTGAGGGAAAGAAAAAAGAGAGATATAAAACAGAGAGAGATACAGAGAGGCAGGAGAGGGAGAAAGATAGAAAGAAAAGTGTAGCTTTGAAGCTTTAAAGCAAAGACTAGCTTTTGATACACTGTTCTGTGACCCTGACCAAATGACTTATTTTCAGTGCTATATTCTTTACTTTAAGATTTTAAGTTGTAGAGAAAGTTCCTAGTTATATTAGTAGACAGAATTTCTTCTCCTGGGAGGGAAATCATTATATCTAAAACTGTCTATATTTCTTCAAATAGACTTACTTAAATATACATATATATGTATGTATTTATACATATACTTGTATATTTGCATAAGTTGTATAAAAATGTATATACATGAGTGAGGGAAAAGTAAATTAAAAGATGAACAATTAGAAATATATAGTATACAAGCAACTTGAAATTTTATCCAGTTTTGTCTTTTTAAGCATGCAATATAACTGTAGTTTCCTCATTATTTGATTCTGAAAGACTTATAATTGGTAAAAGAAGAGTCATGCGATTTGTTTAAGATAAATGACAGTGTTTATAAAAATAGAAGTCAGTAGGAGAAGCAATTTTTCCCCTTCTTTGCTCACAGTCCATCTCCAATATTCCTAATCCATCACATAATAAGCTCTGTAATATTCATCATTATATATGCATAAAACTGCTGGCCTTCAGTTCTTCAGTTGCTCTAAAATGAATGAATACATTTGTCTTCATTAGTTGAACATAATGCACAAAATGGATGCAAATTATGTATCCTTCTACAGGTCAAACCTTGGATAAAAATGAATTCCATTCTTTTATCACACGAGCAGAATTCTTTAAATGCTGGGGAAATGATTTTGTATTGCTATGTTTAAATTTTTAAATTTGAAAGATTTTTTAAAAAATAAAATCATTTTATGGTTCAATAAAAGCAATTTATCCCTGGGGTGATAGGGAATTGGGGGAAGGGGAAAGATAGTTAAATACTAGGCTTTGTGTCATTATAAATTTTAGTCTTTTGGGATCCAAGCTCACATAGGATTCTTTTTGAAACAGTTAGTTATAATATATTTGACTTGCAAATAGTTGAGATGGGTAACTTAGTTAACATTTTGGGTCTGATATGCTTCCTTCAAAAGAAATTTATTTTTTAAGCCAAATAAAAAGGGATCTAGTCTCCAAAAGAAAACATTGTCACAAACACATGCCTTGGTTAATTTTCAAAATAAGTGAAAGTGTAAGACACAGTTGGGGAATTATCTCTTCATTCTAAGAATACTACATCACTGAATTTTAGAGTTGGGATGGAATACTTTTAAAGATTATCTCAACTGCCCCACCCTGCATATTATAGATGAGGCAAATGAAGCTAAGAGAGGGGTTATTTTTACCCTGACAATAGAAAACTACGTGAAAGTCAAGTTAAGATTCTACATTCAGTTTCAAGCAGGTTAAACCTAGGCAAAAATAATGACCATAATTATAGAATCAATGGAAAAGGACCATAGCAATCATTATTACAGGGTACTTATGCCATAGGACATAAAAATAAAAAATAATCTGAAAGTACTTTCTTATTAATTGAATAACTTTAATTTTAAAGTAATTATCTATAATTTAATTCCCTTTGTTCATAATCAGCCAATGGCAGAGAATTATAAAATTTTGGAGGTAAAATGGACTTTGGACATTTTCTAGTCCTATCAAATTTTACATAATGAAGCTGAGGCTTTAAGAAGTAGAGTGAATTTCCCAAAGTCACAGAGCAGTAAGTGCTAGATCTAGAACCCAAATCTTTGGATTCCAGGATGAAAGCTATATCTATATTTAAATTTTAAATATTCAACAAATATTTTAGCATCTTGTATGTATTCAGTATTATGGAACATGGGCACAAGATGCATAACAGTTCCTGCTGTCAGTGATCTTAAAATGAAGTTGAGAAGGAAAAAAAATCCCTACAAATAAAGGAAGAGCAGACATTACAAAGCTCTTAATTATCTAGGGCTACAAAATAAGTCAACCATGTTCTTACTGGTCTGATTCAACTTTTAAGTGCTTTTTGGAGGAGATGTTAGAGATCAAAGGAGATAGGGAAGATGTGGGACTTGAAGAGGAAGTAGGTGTATTTTTTTTATCTAGAGAAAAACTTTTCTTTCACAAATTTTGCTTGACAAATCAAATGATTATTTAAAAGCATTTCATCTAAACAATTATGCAACTTGTAAACCTATTTATGTACAACTCTGAACATGAATTAGAAATCTCAAGCCACCTAAGAATCATGAGATTTAGAGATGGAAAGAAACATAGTGCCAGGCATTTTATATCCATATCTTACAGATAAGGATTATCAACCTCCAAAATGTTTATTTAGAGCCATAATTGAATATAGGTCTGTTGATTCCAACTTCAGGACAATTTCTGCTGTGCTGTTAAGCCTCTCAAATGAAATGTGAGTGCTAGATTCCCAGGTGCATTGAAGTTCCAATTCAAATATGGCAATATATTCATGGTAATACAGTTAGCCTTTCCAGGATAAATTATTTTCTTCTCTGTTAATGGCTTCAACGTTTTGATCTAACCACTTTTTAAGGGAAGTTGACTGCCACATTGATTTGAGCTTCTATTATATATCATTTTATACCATGATGTTCATCTTTAGTTTAATAGAATGTAAACCCCCAGGCATCAACAAACATTTAACTTTTGAATTTATATCTGTAGCACCTATTAGAATGCTAGAAATGGAGGAAGTTTTTTATAAACGCATGTCGATTGACTACATATAAAATGCAGAAACAAAAAAAAAGTGTAATTCCACTAGTTGTTGCTAATGCTCATCCACCTTTCCCTCATTTATCTGTATTAGTCAGATGGCACTTAGACAAAAAATGCAAAGGATGAATAAAAGACAACTGCCGAGATTCATCCTATGCAATTTGCAAATGTTTCTGTTGTGCTTTGTATACTCTAGATCTCTTATTTAAGCAGACCTGATATTGTCTCAGAACTTGAATTTTCTATTGTTGTTGTTATTTGGTAATCTTTCAGTCATTTCCAGCTCTTTTTGACTCCTTTTTGGAATGGTTTACCATTTCCTTCTCCACCTCATTTTACAGATGAGGAAATGAGACAAAAAGGATTAAATAATTTTTCCAGAGCCACCAAGTTTGTAAGTGTCTGAAGCAGGATATGAACTCAAACTTTTCAGACTCCAGTGCTATATTCACTGTACAATTTAGATACCCTTGACTCTTCTAAGCAGCCTGCAAAAGTGTCAAGTAGAGGGTGTTTCCATAATGCATCAAAAGACCCATTTACAGAAGAGAGAAACAAACTCTGTTCAAAACCAGAGTTATTGGCTTTGAAAGTAGATATTAATCTACATTTCATCAATTTACTTGAATTAGTCTCTGACAAATCCCAGATTTTGTTAGCTCTTAATGCTTTTGTGTTAGCCTGGAATTAATCTTGGTGGAAAATGATTACACACCAATTTAGGCAAATGCATCACAGATAACAGAATTAAAAGAGGTTTTATTTAAAAGAAATTCATTGATGTAACATCTTTCACTCTTAATTAAAATAATAGCCAAGCTATGCAGTGACATGAAAGTAAGAGAATTTCCTCTTGCTTCTACATATGCCTCAACTAGGTGCTCTGTAGTCCATCAAGAATGCCACATGAAGATATGTATTCTAAATAGGTAAAAGGATTGGATCTATTGTCATAGGAAACTCCTAGGTGAGGAAACTCCCTCTACCAAAGCAATAGATATCTTCTCTATAACTCATAGTCTTAGAAAATTGCTGGGTCACTGAAAGTTTAAATAACTTGCCCAGCACCATGTATCCACAGTGTACTAGAGATAGAACTTGAACCCACATTTTTCAGGTCCTGAGGCTAGCTCTCTGTCAACTACATCATGTTACTTCTCATCTGAATTATTATAAATCTTAATGTCATATAAATTTAAAAGCAGGAAGGGAATCTGTTAGTAAGGAACATGTAGGCTTTATTTTTAGTGTTTTTTCTTTAGTAATATTTTATTTTTACCAATTACATGAAAATAGTTCTTAATATTCACCTTTTAAAATGTTGGGTTCCAACTAATCTTCTCTTCCTCTGCTCCTCCCTCCTTAAAAAGGCAAGCAATTTGTGTCATTATGCAAAACTTATTTCCATATTAGTCATGCTATGAAAGAAAACAACAAGCAGATTTCACAAATGCTGTTTCGCTGTGGCCCATACCCTTATGAATTCATAATTCCCTGAAAGATCTCCAGTATTGCATAGGATGAGTTCTAGAGTAGTTGTGATTTATTCAAGTAGAGGACATATCCTAACACATGGAGTTTCCAAAAATGAGAGAATACTCATATTTTTGGAAGAAAATTTATAACTGAGAAAGCATCTATAGAAAGGCAATTATGAAGTTCTTTTAGTCCTTGCCATGTTAAAAAAAAAGTTAAAGGACTAAGGATAGTTAGCCTAGAGAAGAGAAATCTCAGGGAGAACATAATCCCCATCTTAAAGTATTTGAAAACTTATTGTGTGGATGAAAGATTACATTTTTATTTTGCCTCCAGATGGCAGTAATAGGAATAATAAGTAGAATGTAGTGCAGAGGGTGCAATTAACCCTGCAGAGCCTTACTGCAGAATTTCTGACAGTTGAAAAGGGTTTAGAACCCTGACTAGTGGCAGTTGATGCTGGAGACTGGATGAGAGTAGGAGGGTCAACTGAGCTCTATCTCTGGACTGTAACCTAGCCTTTATTTCTGCAGCTTTTCTCTTAAGATTTGTTAGCTTAGCTATTCCCTTTGGATTTCCCTGACCTTTCCTATTCCAAATCATCACTTTCCCTTCCTGAATTTCTGTGGGTTTTTGTAAGGAGGGTGGATCTGGGTGGTTTTCAAACTTTGTAGATTTAGTTTCCCAGTAGTCAAGTAGGGCTTCCCTGGATACAAATTATCTCTTGAATCATTGTATCCAACTTTCCTACCCCTTTTAGGCAACAAAACCTCTCTGGGCTGGGTTAGGCAGGTCCTTTCTCAGTCTCACATTCCTGTTTCCCTCCCCCACCTGAAGCTTTCCCTAGGCGGCTGTTAGAGTTACCTTGTATCCCTCTGACCTTTACAATCAACCCTGAAACTCAATATACCCTGTTTGTCACTTAATCAAACCTTTGGCTAATTCAGTAATTGATTGATAAGAGAGGGAGAAGGGGAGAAAGGAATAATATTCTCTCTGGGTCCTGAGGGAATTGGAGATGTCCATTTTGAGAGGAAGTGGTAATCCCTATACTTCCTCTGGACTCTTCCTTTGTGAACCTGAGAAACTGAAAGCCATTTTCAAGCCATTTCTGGCTGGCCCTAACATTTGGCTGTAGAAGTGCCCTTCCTACCTGAAGGGCTCAGTCTATTTCCCTTCAGTGTTTCTGTCTCAAACCTGTGAACCCAGTCTGTGTCTCCCTTTGCTCCACTATTATATCCTCCTTATCCACTTTACTGCCTTAGGGATCCACAAACCCCTATCCACGGTGCCTTGTCCCCTATTACAACTTTACCTGACTATTCCCTTATTACCTCTAGCCTATTCCCCTTACCTGCCTTTAGACCCTTATTATTACCCTACTTGCTTAATTCCCCTATTACAAGACGTAGTAAAGGGTTAAATTTAGGCTTCTAAAGGAAAAAACAAAATAACTAAATCCATCCTAACAATTAGTACTTTCCTAAAACCAATGTTCCCACTTACTGGAGGTCTTCAATAAGCTAATTCTTGACACATAGACACATATCTCATTGAAGATATTCAGATAAAGACTTGAGGGTCACTTGGATTATATGTAGTAGGATTGTAGTGAGGTACTTAAGCATGTAGTAGGTGTTTACTAAATGTATTCCAATTGACTGCATATAAAATGTCAGCAACAGAAAAAATAGTTCTGTTTTTTGTTGCTAATATTTATCCACTCTTTCTCTATTTTCTGTTTCAGTAAATTTCTAAGTAGTAAATGCAGAATATTAACAAAACTGCTGAGTTTCATTCTATGCAATTTAGAAATTATTCTGATACCCATTTTTATATTTCAGGTGAATATCTCTTCTTTAAAAAAATCTGCTATTATCTCAGAGATCTTGAATCTTTTTAGTATCCTGTAAAAGTGTATTCAAAGAGAGCATGTTTCCATAATGTAATAAGGAATTTTATTCATATATGGTTTAGACTAGTTACTGAGATTCCTTCCAATTCTGAAATCTTTTGATTTTATGATAAAATCATAGCTCTATTGCAGCATTACATTCAGTGATTCAAAGGAAATAGATTTTTGGCTAGATCTTTGAAAATTTGATAGGTTTTTCAGTTTCGTTTAGTAAGGTTAGAACTAAAGTTCCTTAAAACAACAATTTGGCATTAATGCAGGCTGAGAGACTCTTATTCCAAAGTCTACAGAGATGACTAGAAAAGTGGTAAGCCTGAAAAAACTAAATAATTGATTACTTATAGCCTACACCAAGGAAAGTAATATAAAGCTCTCTATATTATTCAATTGGACCATCTTAAAGTAAGATCATAAAAATATCCCCACCAAATTCCATAACAATATGAGAGCATCACTTAAATCCATATACAAATCCGACTGAGGGATGAGAAAGATGACTTAGTGCATTGAGAAACAGAACTAAAGAGAGGAGGTTCTGTGTTTAAATATAGCCTCAGATACTCCCTAACTGTGTGACCCTGGGTAAGTCACATAACCTCTATTGCCTAGCCTATACTGCTCTTCTACCTTAAAACCAGTGCTGATTGATTCTAAGATGGAAAGTAATGGTTTAGAAAAACCTGTTAGAAGATGATAAGCACTAATAATAAGTCAATGGAATATAAAGAAAGTGTTCACAGTTCCCTGGGTTCCAATTCCACTTCTGACCTAGGGAAAATTAATTAAGCTCTTTTCCCCTCAATTTCTTTATCTCTAAGATGAAGGGGTTGGACTCTATTACTATCCCTTTCAACTCAATCCAGATAGTTTTAAAAAAAGAATTTGCCATATAACTAAAATGGGAAGACAGATTGGGAAAAATCTCATTTTTTGAGTCAATTCTCTTCCCTAACATCATAGAACCACAGAATTTCAGAGCTGGAAAGGACATTAGAGTTTATCTAGGGTAGGCAGCTGCATCTTTTCACAAAAGAAAGAACTGTGGACCATAAAAGTAAAGTGACTCATGAAGCCACAGAGCCAGCATAATCATGTAAAATGTCCTAAAAACAAAATAGTATCGTAAGTAAAAGATTCAGAAATGTATTTTAAAGCAAATAATATATATGTATATGCATACACACACACACACACACACACACACACACACACACACACACACACACACACACATATATATATATATATATAATATGGGGAGGGGGTGTCCGTGTGTGTGTGAGTGTGTGTGTGTGTGTGTGAGAGAGAGTTTTAATCATCCTACATAGATGTAGGGAGCATAAAAACCATAAAAACACAGAATAGTAATGAGCATTAAAAATGAGAACATGAATAAAATATGCTTCATTAGTTAAAAGCAACTTGTTACATTCAAAATGGAAAGAGAAATATCAAGACTAGAGTGATAGCTTGAGATAGAAGGCATTTAAATATGATGTTCAGGGACTGGGCAGTGACTCCAGGATGCACAAAATATTTCCATAAAGGAGGATGCAAAAATTACTTTTCCTTCTGACCTTTTAATTGATTTCAGACTGCAGAAACAAGGGCTGAAAGTAAGAAAAGCTTTGACAGGAAAAAATGAGAGATGACCACAGCATGGTTAGGACAATTTCAGTGAACTCTGCAGCAACTTTAGAGCTCAATAACTTGCTGTGAAACCTTTTAAAAGAGCCATTCACTCATCAATAAGCATTTACAAGAAGTAAAAAAACAGTGTTCAATGTTCATTTCATTTGTAACTTTTGTGCCTTTCTAGTGGTTAGAAGCAAAATAAAAGAAAAATGTTGAGCTAGTAAAACAAATGAAACTTGATATGTTTTGGGGTTTGTTCTAATGATGTAGGCAAAAAGACAAAGTGGAGGTGTTTTCTTAATATAAAATAACTATACTGAATATCACCTAGTGCTGTAAAAATATGAAAATTTAAGTCTAAACAATAGAATATTTATAATTGTCAACATCATCATTATAGCTAACATTAAGGTATTGCTGTTTGCTTGCTATGGGCTAGGACTGTGCTAATTGCTTTGCAGTTATCATTTCATTTGATCCTCACATAACCCTAGGAGATAGGTGAACTAATTCTCCCATTTTATAGATGGGGAAACTGAGGCAAATCGAGGATAAATGACTTGCCCAGGGTCACATAACTAAGAAGTGTCTGAGGTTGGATTTAGGCTAAACCAAGGCAGGTCTCTTTCTCTTACTACTCATGCTATATTGTGGCTAAGTTCTACTGAGGCTTGTTCAGTGTTTCTTCCTTGTACTCCAGTGAGATGAGTCCTCCTTGCTGTCTCTCCACATTGTTCTGGGCCAGAACACTGCCTTATTCCTTATTCTATTGGTACAGTATTTGTTTTGAGGCATTTTTGCTCTTTTGTAGTCATTTGGAGGGAGATTGGCAGGTATTTTCTTCTTTGCTTCCTTGGCTTGATCTGCCACTGCCACTACCCCAGTAAACAGTATTCCGGAGACTGGATTTAAACTCAAGACTTCCTGACTCCACTATCTCCATAATCTTATTTGGTCTTCATAAGGACCCTGAAGGGTAGATAAAGCCTTATCATCAAGTCACTTATCATGAGCAACTGAGACTCATACAGGCTAAGTGATTTATTGAAGGTTTCTTTCTGCAGAACAGGCAGAATTCAAGTTTTCTAGCTTCTTGTCCTATGATCATTCTACCATATCATGGTTTCTAAAATGCTGGCTTAGATGGTGGCTTAGAAACAGCAAAATTTGAGTCCTCCGTGAAAACTCTTCAGCACCAATCAAAAACAAACAGCTTTGAGGTGGACCCAAAACCAAATCCTAAAAGAGGACAGAGCCAAGACAGAGCTTGATTCAAGTTAAAAGGCATGTAGAGAAGGTTGGATTCTTAGGTATAAGGAAAAGGAAGAAGGAAGGTCCTAGGACCCTTCCCCCACCTACTGTACTGAGACAAAGGTGGTTGCTGGGATCCCGGGGTGAGGGCTGCAGCCCAGAGGGAGTGCCTTGCTACTCCAACTGCTCAATTATTATTGTACATATCATATAATATTATACAATCATTATAGTGAATAAATCAATTCCTTGTTAATCAGTATCATAAAATAATACTCAGTATTTGAATTTAGAAGTAATCTACATGCACTTAGACTTCACATAAAATTAAGTTTGACTATGTCTTAAAATGAAAATCTTATTTGAGATAGTGTAGATCATATTTGGTCCCTTAGTCAAAATTAACAGTATAAATATTTTAAATTAATTACCTTGTTTGTTATATTAAAATTCTCCCTCCCCTCCCCATCCTGGAGAAAGAATCATTTGATGAAAAGATATAAATATGTAAACAATTATTTTTTTGTTTATCAGTTCTTTCTTTGGAAGTGGATGTACACAAGTTATTCTTCAAACAATATTTCTGTAGCTATATATATACAAATACATATATATATACACACATTATATATAATTGTTTTCTTGGTTCTACTCATTTTACTCTTTATAATTTCATATAGGTCTTTCCAAAACATTAAACTTTTTATATGATCTGTTTTTAAACTATTCATTTCATTCAGACACAGTTCATAAGGCAAACAAGGGAAACAGGCATTAATATCAAATTTTCCATGAAGGTTGATATAAGAAATTAGAAAATAATATAACAGGCAACATGGAGAGATGAAAACTGAAGGCTAAATACTTATGCCAAACTACATCAAGTAATGTCTAAGTAAGCTTTAAAATATTCATTGGCTGACCAAGATTAAAAGTAATAGAAACATTTCTTTCAAATAAAATGCTACTTTGTGGGAAGGTAGAACTTTTGAGTTCATCAGTACAAGAAACTCTTTATGTATAAAAAAATCTGTCTACCAATTCCAATCTACCACTTACAGCCTTAGAGATTTGACTGGTGGTAATTTGTCAATTGTCATTTACATAGTATATGTGAGAGACAAGACTTAAATTCAAGTATTTTTAATTTCAAGATTTTTCCACTAGGCCATACTACATCCCTAATGAACAATAAATTGAGGTGAAAATACACAAAGAGTCATATATCGAGAAATTATAGGATCATAGGAACACAGATCTACACCTGAAAAGTCACCACAGCAGTTTTTTAGTAGCTAGTCCAGACTCCTTAACTGAGAGATGAAACTGATACCTGGGAAATTTATATGGCTTTTCCAGGATTAAAGAGGAAGAAAGACTCAGAGCTAATCACAGTACTAGTTAATTTAATTCAACATGCGTTTATTCAACACCTACTATGTGCCTGACACTGTGCTAGGTATTAGTGATACAAAGGTTTAAAAAATGATTAATCTTCAGAGAGTTCATAACTCCATGTGACAAAATCTGTTTTGTAATATAGTATATGTTTGGAAATCATTAGTCATGTTTAAATTTTCTGTTCTTTGTCTTAATTGTTATCACTCACTTGGAGTTTTACTTTTCAACACTTTATGCATTTTTTTGTGGTTCATTCACAAAATTGTTATCTTAGTCTTATTTTTTTCTCTCCCTTGACCATTTCATTTCTTTCTCCATTGGTTAAAACTATCAGATTTTTTGAGATGAATAGTAATCTATTTGCCCAGTCCTTAGCTCTTTACTCTTGAGTTATAGATCTGCATTTTAAAATGTCTAAATGACATTTTCATCTATATATCCCACTTTGAATTCAGAATATTTTAAAGTTTATAATTCACAACCAGAACATCCCCTCAAATATCTGTTTTCTTCTTTAGATTTCACTATTTTTGTCAGTGGCACCATCCTTCATTTTATCATCCAAGTTCAGATGTTTGGGATTGTCTTCGATTTGTCTTTTTCTCTCACCTCTCATTTCTTATTAATGACCAAGTCTTGCCAATTGTACTTTTGTAATAGCTCTTATATACACACCCCTTTTCTTTTTTATTTCATTGCTTTCATTCTAGTAGGAATAGCTGTCATTATTTATCCGGACTACTTTATTAATTCCCAAACTTCTAGCACTTTTCCTGATCTCCACTCTCTTCTTCCTCAAATCTATTGTTTATCCAGCTTCCAGAACAATATCATATGTGCATAGTTCCTTATACATATATCATTTCTCTGCTCCAAAGCCTTTAGTAATTCCCTATTGCCTGTGATTCTAGGGTCTAACCAAGAGCCACATCTTAAAAGTCAGTAAAATATTATGATATCTATTTTGTTTTTAGTGCTATGGTTAGTGATGGAGTTGCAATGATATGAAGAGATGTGTTGTTTTTTTCCCCTACAGAAATTATCGTACTATTTTAGGTGAATGTTCCTGAAAATCCAATCAGCAATAGTCTGCTCAATTCAAACTAGTTTTTACTTAACTGATTAAATATCTGATCAAAATGAGTACATAAGTATACAATATAGAAAGAAAATATATTATTTCTCTAATACTCAAGATTTTTAGTTTTATTTAACTAAAATTGGAAGATGTTCTTATACAAAATAAATTATAAGATCAAATTATTATGCCTAACATTTACCTACCTAAGTCTTTGAAAGATAGGTTCCAATAATGAAAGCATTCTATAAAATATATTTTATTTTCAGTTCAGAAACTTCATGTGACACCTGCCATCAATGTATATAAGTTGAATATACCAAATAAGCTTTTTAAGGATATTTTCTGCTCACCAAGAACCTTGTGTCAGTTGTTCGAAGGAATCATCTCTATATGGTAGTACCATGTAGTTGGTATCCTAGCAACTCATTTCTTTTTAGTTGAATGAGATGTAGCGGAACCTTCAGTATTAACCTAAACCTGAAGAATATTTTGATTGTTAATATGACAACTATGTATCAAACCCTTTGCTAAGTGTGGGGGATATAAAAACAAAACAAAATGAAGCCCAAGATTAATCTCTGACCTGAAGAAATTCATTCATCACCTGGGAAGAGGAAGATATAATATACAAACATAAAAATATACAGAATAATTCTAATAAATCAAGGGGACTTAACAGCAGAAGCAGGACAATTTGTCTAAAGGAGATGGTATATGAAATGAGTCTTAGAGAAGCTAAGGCTTTGGAGAGATAAAAGCAAAGAGGGAGAATATTCCAGGCTTGTTTGGCAGCTTTCAAAAGCACATATCAGTAGGAGATGTAATGGCAATTTCAGTGAATAAGTGGGGCTGTTTTGGATGGAGCATAGAGGACATGAAGGAGTCTGGACAGGTGGATGAAGCCAGTCTATGGAAGTCTCAAATATCTGAGGAGTTTGTAGTTTATTCTAAAAGTCACTGAAGATTCTAGAGCAGGAAACTGACCTGTGTTATTATTTTTGCTCTTAAGTAGAGGATCGTCTGGAAATTAGAAAGACTTGTTTGTTACAAGCTGGATTAGATGTGGCAAAGGATGGAACTGCAGTGGTGGCCATGTGAGGGCATTTTTAAGGCATTTCATAGAAGCACAATTGAAGAAATGTGGTAACTTCGTTGACAGAAGGGGAATGAGGGAGAGAATGGGGTTGAGTATGACTTCAAGGCTAAACTGTGATATTAATCTGTGAAAATTACTTGTAAAATATATTATTTGCAGCAAGAATATAAAAGGACTTTGCAACAAACACTTGGTTTATCTTAAACATGTCTAGATCTATATATTTTTAAGATTGGTATTCTCTAACAAGTAGGAAGGCTCACGTAGTTTACATTTATATGTCTCTTTCCTAAAGAGACCTTATATTTATCACTCCAGGTAGCTAGGTGGCTCAAAAGATAAAAGGCTGAGCCTGGAATCAGGAAGACTTGAGTGTAAATACAGCTTGAATTCAAATCCCACTTACTAGCTATGACACCCTGAACAAGTCACTTAACTATTATTTGCTTCAAGTGTAAAAATAGGAATGATAACAATAACACTTACTTCTCAGGTTGTTATGAAAATCAAAAGAGATACTATTTGTAGAGAGCTTAACACAATGTCAGACACATTGTTGAGTCTGACTCTTTGTAACCCTGTGGACCATAGCACACACACTGATGCTATCCATGAGGTTTTTATGGGTTGGTATATAACAAATCCCTCTTCTCGATTCAGCCTTGATGTCTGCAGCACAGCTAAATCTGTCATCAAGTATCTAGCATTTCAGCATCCCCTCACTCCCCCAACCCTTTGCACTTCCTGGCATCCTTGAAAATATTGCAAATAGGAGCTTACTGGGCACAGAAACACTCTTTACATATCTAATTTTTTGGCAAATATTGTTTCTACCTTCACAACAACTCTTGTACTTTTGTGTAATTTCTAAGCACAAAAATACAAATGAGAGAATCAAAGTCTCCAAGCTGAAAAGAAATAGGTTTATTGAGAGAGGGCCAGTCTCATAATAAAGCTGGACTTCGGGTCAAGATCAAAAGACCCAGAGCCTTGTGAGAAGACTTCTCTTATGACCAAAGAATTAGACAGCTTATATACCAGTTTAAAAATAATTCAGGATAGTGATAAAAGTAGAGAGATGTGGCTTGGTTGAAGTAATCAGGAAATACTTCTCATCAATAGAAGAAGCCACTTGATGATGACTTGCAAGTCTCTTGATAGACAAAAGGGAAAGCTGGGGAGCCTGAACTGATGATGTAATTGATAAGAGTGGGTGGTGCTGGGTGGTATCAGGCTTTGAACTCTGGGTCAGGACTAGAGATGTATATTGATCACAAGTTCAAGACCATAATTATTGCTGAGGGTGCATAATGTAACAGATTTGAAGGCTAAGGACCAAAACTCAGGCCTTGCTAACAATGATTACTTATGCTAAAACAGTTATTTACTTAGTTCAAAACCTTAATACTTATACTAAAATAATCACAAAGACCTAGTAAAATTATCATTTATACTGACATTATTTAACTATCTTAGTTAGAATTACAATTATGTTACCTCAATACTTCTGCTAATTAAAATCTAAACCTCATAAATGGTTAGAGGATTTCTCACTCACATTATATATCTACTTCCTTCTGCTTACTCATCTACTACCATAATTCCAGAACTTGTCACCTCAAACCTGGACTATTATAGACCTAGACTAGAGTCTCCTGATTGGTCTCCAGGCTTCAAGTCTCTCTCCTCATTCCAAACCAGCCTTTTTTTCAGCTACAACAATAAGTTTTCATACAATTTTGGTCATATCACCTCCTACTCAATAAACGTCAGTCTTTCCCTACTGCCTATAAGAACAAATATAAAGTCCACTTTTTTGGCATTTAACATTCTTAAAAAGCAAGTCTTTTCCTATATTTCTGTCCTTATACTTTTCCACACTTTGAGATTCAGCTGTATTAACCTATTTGCTATTCTCAAACAAGATACTCCATCTCCCATGTCACTGCCTGTGTAAGCTTGTCCCCAGTGCTTGGAAGACTCTTTCTCCTTATTTCCATCTTCTAGAATTCCTGGCTTCTTTTAAGACTCAACTCAAACCCTACCCACTCTCTGTCAGATGTCTTTCATTGTCCCTAAAAGAGTCACTAGTGCCCTCCCTCTCTCAGAATTCCTTTCTATCTGCTTGGTGCATATTATATATGTATCTAATTATTTACAAATGGTCTCTTCCATTCAAATTTGAGCCCCTTGAGACTATTAACTGCTTTGTTTTTTGATATCCATAGTGCTTAGTATGGTCCTTGAGAAACAGTAAACATTTAATGAATGCTAAATGACTGATTGATTCATATTCATACCCTATTCCCCGCATTAAAGTTAAGTCTTTAATGATTCAAACCACAGGGAGGAGTAAAACCTCCTCTGGGCCTTTATTTTTTTTAATAACTGAGATTGTCCTACAAATTTTCTCTTTACATGGTTGACATAGGAATGAAACCAGTACCCACATTAAAAAAAATAACATGACTTTCCCATGGCATAACAAAGAAATGAGAATTCATTATTATTTTAATCAGTTTCTTATTTCCTACAATTAAAATGATAATGGAGTATAATTAGGAAGTAAAACATATCTTGTTTCTTAGTGCTTACCCACAATATACTCTCACCAATTCCACATTCCAATTTCTATTTTCAAATTGCTATCATGTTGCTTCAACCCCCAGAAAATGAGGGGTATCATTGATGTCAGATTTATTCAAATAGAACATCAGACAGAAAACATTAGTAGTTTATTTCATGGGAATATAGCAGGAGTGCCAGACTTTACTCACAATGGCAAATTATGATATTCACAAGCCACAGTGGGACTAGTAAGAGCACCTGGCAAAGGATCAAGTTGCACCCATTGCACATTTCCTTAAGTTTGGAGGTCTTTTATTATTGAGAATGTAAGGCAAAAAAAATAGCATTATTGAAGACATTGGAATACTTCTGCAGTTCAGTAGGGATGACAGGCTAGCAATAAAAAATGGTGATTCTTTCAGCATAGCCAGGGAACAGAAATGAGCTGGCACAAAATATTACTTGGCCCACTCCCAACTTGGTACATACTTGCAAGTCTGCTTTCCAAGTAACCACCCTGTGAAGTCATGCTTGGTAATCACACCTCCAGAAAAGCAACCACATCAAGCTTTATCAGCCAGACATTGTCATTCTTACAAGTCCTGTCACTGCAAGAGTTATTGCAGAGATGGTGGAGTTGGCTTTTTTTCAGAAGGACAGATGGGGGAAAAAGAAGACTTTTCTATTAGAACTGAAGTGAGGCTGTAATTTCAAAGCATCTTCATTTTATAAGGAAAATGCATGACTCAGCAGATGATTAATAGACTAAAAAAAAAAAGTGACCATATCTCTGGTCAGTAGAAGTCAAAATAAGATGTGGTGAACGATCCGTATCTGGATTCCACTGAATTAGGGAAAGAAAGGTGCACTTCAAAATGTTGAGTTTGGAATTGGAAACTAAATTTTAATAAAAATAAATGATAAAAGCTAGCATTATATAGCACTTTGAGGTTTCCAACACACTTTATATATATGGTCTCATTTGAGTCTCACACCTACCATGAAAGGTAGATGCTATTATTATCCCCAGTATGTAAATGAGAGGAAGCAAAGAAAGTTATTAAGTACCTACATAATAGTTTCTTTATAAATATTATCTCATTTGATCCTCAGAGCAGGTCTGAGAGATAGATATTATTTTTATTCTCGTTTTATAAATGAGGAAACTGAAGCAGACAGATTGAGTTAATTGCTTAGGATCACAAAATTAATAACTGTATGAGGCAGCCTTTGATATCAAGTCTTCCTGGCTCCAAGTCCAGGATTCTATTAACTATACTATCTAGCTGCTCCAAGCTTTGTTTCATACATATCTCATATTTCATACTATCTCATGTGACGTTGGGTGAATTTAAGCTCTTTAGGTCATAATTTCCTAATCTGTTAAAGGAGCTAATTGGATTAAACAATTTGTAAGTTCCCTTCCTGCTCAAAATCTATGATCCTGTAAATGGACAGCTCTTGATAGGACAATAGAAACTTAGTAACATGTTAATAAATTTGTGCTCATCATCAGTGAATTAGAATGCTCTTCAACAAACATTTATTGAGTGTCTAATATATCTACTAAACACTTGGGAGACAATAACTTGGCCCTTCTTATTAAGAAGCTTGCCATTTAGTTGGGGGGTAATGACAGAGTGTACATGGAAATCATTCATGGTAGTAGGTTGGCACTGCTTTAATTCATCTGTGATTTCACCCACGTGGGCCCTCCTCTGGTGGTGGAGATGACAACCCAGACTCTTCATGACCCCATTTGGAGTTGGATTTTTTTTTGGCAAAAATACTTGAGGGGTTTGCCATTTCCTTCTCTAGTTCATTTTCCATGGGGAAACTGAGGCAAACTGGGCTAATATCTTGCCCAAGCTAGTTAAATGCCTTAACAGACTTAAGACCTGCCTTTAAGTCTTTTAATATTTTATGGGAAGCAGCTTTGCAATTCCTCCTATCACTATATGACTGGCCCACGTCCTTTTGCAATCATATGTTTCCTAGACAATTATAAAGTAACCTAAGTTAAATACCAAAGCACTGTTGGTATAAGTAAAATGGTAATTTAGAGGAACAAGTGATCACAAAAGGCAAAAACAAAAGCATAATGAAGTGAGGAAGATTTGAGCTTGAATCTCAGCTGTGATAACTTACTAGCTAGGTGACTCTGGGCAACTCACTTCACTTTCCTGTACCTTTCTTTACTCATGTAAAATAAGGGTCTTGTGCTTAGGGATTTTTAAGGTTCATTCTAGCTCTAAATCTAAGTTTCCATGAGTCCTGGAGGAAGGATTTGTAGAAAAGGTGAAACTTAAAAGATGTAGTAGAACTTAAATAAATGGAAAGGAGACTGGAAGATAGCTGGAAGGGAGAAAACTATAAGTGGAACTGGAAACCTCATTTGAGGCTACTAGGTTTGTTTAGGGGGAAAATGTGAAAGACAGATAAAACTTAGTTTGTGTTTGCTCTTACCTGCCAGATTAATCATTATAGAATTTAGAGTAGGAATAGACCTTATAAGTCATTATCTAGAAGTAGGATGATAGTTCTACTATATAGTAGAATCCCTTCATTTCATAAAAGAGAAAGGTTAGTTAAGTAACTTGTTCAACATTGGGTCTATAGCCACAGAACTAGCATTTGGATTCCTATTGTCTAATGGAATATTTTTTAAACTAAAGGGGCTTTTATGCTCTCCTGGAGGCAATAGGGAATCATCATATAATAGGAGGATAACATGTACTAAACAGTCTCATAAGAAAATTAATCTCATACTAGTGTGGTCTCATAAGATTGCAGTATTTACTCATATCCCTGCTTTCTTCACATATTTCTCCCTCAAAGAAATGTGTGATGTGCACACTCAAATCACACACACACACACATTTTAAGAAGATAATTTTCAAAGGTTTATTTCCCTCTCTAATTCTTCACTCCACCAGTTCACAACAAAACCCTTCTTTTCTACTGTGAAACACCAATTTTCACTGCACATACAGACTTTTCTAAGCAGAATATCCCTTGCCCTTTTCAGAGCAGACAATGGATTAAATTAAAGGAGCATTCTAGCTGTGGGAGTGGAGAGAGGAAAGCTAGTTAGCCTCAAGGCCTCTAACCCTGCCCAGCTGCTATTGGCCCCCTGTGATTCTTGAGTTTTTCCTGCAGAGTTGTGTATTCTTGACCAGTAAACACGTCTGAATTTGTCTTATTGCAGCCAGTACAAAGAAGCAAAATTTTCAGCAGTACCATTAATAAATCTGTTCTGTTTTCTACATCAGGTTTGTGTACAATTTAAAAATCATCCATGTTTTCAATATATTTGTTGACTGGCACTGCTTTGTAGAGAAAATAGGGCTAGAAAAATATAGACAAGGCAGTATAGAGGAGCCACATGGGGTAGGATATATGCAACTTTTATTTCCACTTTCTTCAACCTTCTTGAAAATAATATAAAAAGCTTTTCTGATATTCCATAGCTTTTTTTTTTATTCTGATGACCACAAACCACATGTCAGCACATAACATTTTGAATATCTACAGAATCAAAGGAAAACATTTATAGTCAGAGAAGACCTCAAAGACCAGGCTCACCTTTTGGTACCAAGACTAAGTAACTTAACTCAAAATCACTCCATTAGCATAGCTTAGGTTTGAAACCAGGAGCTCCAATTCTAAATACATTTTATTTTCCATTATATTTCTCTCTCCCTATGATGATATATTCCCTAAGAAAAATTAAATTAAATTTTAAAAAGAAAACACATTTCCTTACTATTTAAAATCCAATCATATTATCAGTTCACTGTAATGATATCACTGCCTAGAAGTAGTATGATATTGTGGGTCTTATTTAACTAAAGGCAAGGAGAGCTCCCACAAATTTGAATTACATGAAAGAAGTATGAAGGAATCTCTAGTATTTAAAGATATTAATTAGTGCATATATAATAATTGACATGCATTCTTATCATTTATTTGCTTCTACCCTTTAGAATATAGTGATAAATAAAAACCCTGATGACTTCTTCATAAGCTAAACAGGGTTGCCATGAATTATAAACAGCAAACACAAGTTCTGAATTATCAGTTTGTCTTTGTCAGAATTTATGCTGACTTGTGGGATTTGAACTTGTTTCTTCAGTTAGAATCAAAGCTCTTTCCCTATATAATGGGATTGATCATGAAATGTTCATTCATTCATTCATTCATTAAACATATGTTCAAATTAAATACTGACTTTATATAAATAACTATTCTAGGTGCTGGCAAAGATATAAAATTTAAATAAGGAAATAACTGCACTACAAACATATAATACAATGAAATATCATATAGTTGTAATGTTAATGTGCAAGACCAAAGGTTTCTGCTCATTGGTATGAGAAAATAAAGTTTTCTAAAAAAAAGTGGCATTTGACTTGGATTTTAAAGCATGATTTTAAAAATCAGAAATAGGGAAATAATTAGTTTCTAGCTATAAATAATAATGTGATTGAGGCAGAAGTTGAAAATCACAAAGCATGTTAAAGGGACAGCAAAATAATTTTATTTTCGTGAAACAGAAAATATAGTGGTATAACATGATTTATGTCTGAAAATTTAGAGTGTCAGCATGTTTCAGAGAGTTTGTAGGCCAAGCAAAAAGCAGTTGAATATTACTCATCAGGCAAAAGAGAGCAACCAAAGATATATGAAAATAACATAAAGGAGAATATATAGATATTTAGAAGAATAACACCATAAGTTATTTCTAAAAGGTTAGTCTGGTATTGGTATAAGCCAGTGATTCCCAAAGTGGGCACTACTGCCCTCTGATGGATGCTTCAGCAATCCAGGAGAGTGGTGATGGCCACAGGTGCATTTATCTTTCCTATTAATTGCTATTAAAATTAAAAAAAAATTAATTTCCAGGGGGCTAAGTAATATTTTTTCTGGAAACGGGGCAGTAGGTCAAAAAAGTTTGGGAACTACTGGTATAAGCAATTGAATAGAGACATTAAAATTAAAAGGCTGGGAGGATGATATTTCAGTAGTTCATCTGGATGATCACAAGGGCTAATACTAAAGGGATTGAGGTAAGAATATAGAGGAGAAAAATCATTTAAGACATCATGCATTGAAATCAGTGACATGATCACTGATTGGATATGGTAGGTAAGAAAAAGGAAATAATCACATATAAGTCTATGGTTTTTAATAACAGAAATGGAAAATTGGGTGAATAATAGATAGAAATAATTAAGACTAAGGGAAAAAAACCCTTCAGGATAATTCTAATAATTTCAGTTTGGGAAATATTGAATTTGAGGTGCCAATGGGACATCTGGATTGTGACAAGGATCTGTTTCTCAAAAGAGAGGTAAAGAGGAGAGATCTGAAAGACAAATGCATAAAGTAGTCATAAGTATGGAAGTGAATGACACACCAGGGAGAGATCGTGGATAGGAATGAGAAAAAAGACCTCAAAAGCTCCTTTGGGGACTCCCATATCAAGGCACAAGCAAGATTGAATGAGATGGAAAAGAGAGTAGGTAGTGAGGCATTCAGAACACTGAGTATAAATAACTTTGTTTTCAAGAAGTTTAACAATAAAAGTGAGCCAAGAAAAAAACAATTCTCTCTCTCTCTCTCTCTCTCTCTCTCTCTCTCTCTCTCTATATATATATATATATATATATATATATATATATACATATATTATTATTATTATTATTATTATTATTATTATTATTATTATTCCTATTGACTCCCAGAGGAGCATAGGGCCTCAACCATCTCACGCCAACGGACTCTGTTCTGGGCAACTTCCACCAACTGGGCATATCTTTGCCAGGTCTATTTTGGCCTTCCGACTTTTCTCCTCCCTGGTGGGTTCCAGAGTTCCCAGAGTCTGGTATAGATCTTTTCAGGCCATCTGGTGTTCAAGATTTGACGTAGGCCTGGAGTTTGTTGGCTTTTGCCAGCATGCATCGTGGACTCTGTTGGAGAGCAATCTTCCAGACTAGGCGATCATTGGTTTTGTTGGTTTAATGAGGTTGTAGTTTCTATAGCAAGTGAGATTTTTACGGGGTGAGGTTGCTAGCCTCGGGCCCAACCCTCCTCCTTTTTCAGCCGGGCTTGGGACCGTCCTTGGCAGATATATATATATATATATATACAAACATGCACAAACATATATATGTGTATAAAAACATTCTCAGGTGTATGGGATGTATCTGAATGGTAGGGAATGAGAAAGCTGTCTATATATATATATATATTTAGAGAGAATGTCTCATTAACTGGAGGCATTGAATACAAACACATTTTTAAATTCATGTTTTCTCTATATATATTTATATGTGTATATAGCCTTAAAATATGCTGAGTACTATTTGTAAGTCTCTTATATAGTGTTTATATAATATGATATATTCATTTATATGATTATTTTAGCATATAATTTCATTCATATATGGGAATTATGGTAAAGAAACTCTTCTTGATATATGCTGTCATCTGTTCTGCAAATTAAAGTCTTAGTTCACCAAGAAGTTATAATGCTAATGTGTCAGATGCAGAACAGGAAATGCAAGTTTCCAAATTCAAAGTTTAGCTCTCTATCCACTATGCCTCTATCCAGCTCTTTTTTTTTTTCTTTTAGGGAAAATAAGGCATATATAAATGAGAAATTTAAGGAAGTACTCTGTGAGCTAATCCGCCTTTATTTTCTCAGTTCAACTTTCCCATGTTTTATATACACACATAGATGAAATAAAGGCATGAACATAAATAGACAAAGGGAATGGACCCAATGGAGCAGAGAGTGGATGTATATGAGATGAAGACATTGCGTGTTTTTTCTATTTTGAAAAGGAACTAGGAGAGCATGTAAGATAATATCGAACAGTTTTGTATAATAGTGAAGTTGGCATCCAGGTTACTTGTTGTATGCGGGAGGGTTAAGGGGTGCCTGTGATGGGAGAAGGAAAAAGTTGGAATTTGTAACAGATATTGTAGGGAATCTATGAAAAACACATAGACCTATTCATCCAATAGTGTGATATAAGAGCACCGAAGATAATTTATTCGAGTTATAATAAAGGAGATGTTTCTGTGACTTGAGAGATGATTAACACTCCTATATTTTTTTCGTTGTCAGGCTATTTCTGGAATATTGTGTTTAATTCTTTGGGTCACATCTTGAGAAAAAAAGTTATAATCTGTAAAGTGACCAGAGGAGGAAGGAACTGTGTGACATAGGGAGTCAAACTTATGCCCATTGAGAATAAGGAGCAGGCATTTGGACATTTAGCCTAGAGGAAAGACAATTAGTAGAAGACCTACACTTATAAAAGATACTTTTAAAGGCTATTTTAATGGCTGTCTAGAGACAGGATTAGACTTGTTTCTTCTGCTTGGCTTCAGGGTGCAAATTTTAAAAAAGGGGGAGTTTAGATTTGATCTAAGCAAATACCTTCTAACAATTAGAGCTTTCCAAAATCAACTGACTGCCTCCAGACACAAACAATTCTACCTTATTAAAGGTCTTCAAAATAAATCCCTATATCTTTTTTTCTGTTATTTTATAGAGGACATTTGTATTGTTATGGGTTGGAAAAGATAAAGTCTGGGGCCTTTCTAACTTTGAGATTGTGTGACTGACTCCACCTTTCTCTTACCTTGCTCTGAACATTGGCCTGTCTAATCATCATTATCTAAGAACTTCTTACCTGCTAGCTATGTTGATGATTCCTAATGAGTCACTCAGTGCCTTATTTCCATTTTACACAGACTCTTAGAGTCTTCTACTCTACTGGGGAGAGTGCTTGCCTTGCAATTAAAGGTCATCCCTTCAAACTTAGGTCTGTCACTATCCTCCTGAGTGTGGAGTTGGACAACTCACTTCAAGTCTCAGGATAGCATTTTTCTCATTTGCAAAATGAGGAGAATTGATTTAAATAACTATCAAACTGCTTACTCCTCTAGTCATGATGATTGAGATATTTTATCTCATTGCCATTTTCAAGCTAACCCCATTACTATTGAGGTGTAATTTTCCCCTTTTTAAAAAAAATGATATCCATGTTAAGAGATTCTGGTTTATTATCTCTGTAAATTCATTTTCTTATGTTCCTATTATCTATTTCCATTATCTTTTCAAATCACTTTGCTCCAGTGAAACTAATGCTTTATATTTGGGAAAATAGAGAACTACTACCTTTTTTAAGAAGGACAATAGCAACTCCCAAGCTAACTCTTCTTTATGAAATTATAAAGGAAACACATAATTTAAAATGAATTTGGAGGGTTAGATTTTTTTTTAACAAATTCTCTCTGATGTTGTAGGTTCTCCGTACCGAGATAAGATCACTATAGCAATTCTTCAGCTCCAAGAAGAAGGCAAGCTTCATATGATGAAAGAGAAATGGTGGCGTGGTAATGGCTGTCCAGAGGAAGAGAGTAAAGAAGCCAGTGCTCTGGGAGTTCAGAATATTGGTGGCATCTTTATTGTTTTAGCAGCTGGTTTGGTGCTTTCAGTCTTTGTGGCAGTGGGAGAGTTCCTGTACAAATCAAAAAAAAATGCTCAACTGGAAAAGGTAAATATTGTTCTTTTGCCATTTATACCCACTGTTGTGGGTTTTAAGGAACCCATGCTTCATGATTTCACCAGCCAAAAGTTTTACCTAGTCCTGTGGCTGTTCATAGTCTTGTCTAATATTAGTTATGTGACAAAGGTTCACAACAACGAGTGTGAGGCATCACCTTTTGCAATTTTTAATTTCTTTTTAATATGTTTAATTGTAGCCAGCTTTCAGGACAAGTGACTATTTCTCCTCTTATTCAAGCCTGAAAAAAGAAAGCTTTTTACTGCTGGAAGTTCACTGCAGTTAATTTAATGGAAGAGGAAGATACTTGAAACTGTAATATGGGAAACAAATTACTCTTCTACTGATCAATCTGGTATTAAAATGCAAAACTGACTATCAGTGTGGAGTCAGAAACCTTAGAAATGCTTGTGAAAAAGATTACATTCTGACAATATTTTCCTTTAAAACATTTCTTTGCTCATATTTTAAAGGGCAAAATCAATATTATTGCTGTTCTTCTACTATTGGTTATGATTTAATCTTCTGTAACTTTCATAGATTTATGGAACATGGACATTTTTTTTTGTTTTGCTTAGCTAATATAATCATTTCTACATTCAGTATTTCCTCAGCAAACTGGTAGATGATATAGAGTTTTACACCAATAGAATGATATGTACCTGTAAAAGCTAAAGAAAAATATTGAGAGGAATATTTGTTGAACTTTATTACATTGAATATGCTATTTTTTACGACAGTTTTCCCCAATCAATGGAACAAAAATGTATTGTCTTTGCATTCTTGAAAAGTTTGTGACCTCAATCAGTCCCTCAATTTATGGTGCTATATCTTTTCATACAAAAATGAGTAGTAATTCCTGAGACCTTGCTACATGTAGAATCAGTTCCTTTTCATTTATTACAATATATCTCTTTATAAAGAAAGAAATTGTTTAGGAAGCAACCATTGATACCTTTTAAAAATAGATATTTTAACAGTTCAGAGTTTATATTGATTCGTGTCTTTGTCTTTAAATAACTTCTTTTTGGTAATACTAAATATTGCTTTTAAAAAGGCTTAGCTGTCAAATATTGAGGCAGAGTGAGGTCACAAGGTCTTTTAATATTTGGAAAGCTTTATGAAATTATGTTGGTCAATATAAAGTAGATAAGTAAGATCTAAATATTACCCTTCATTAATGCAGGGTGTCTAAATTCTGTCAACCTTTTGGAACCTTTGTACCTTTCAAGTGACTTTTTTTATTTGTTGCTAAAAGCATTTTCATTTCTTTTAAATAATTCATGAACATCACAATTACTTGTTCACCCTGGGCCTATATTCTTTAACAGAAGTCCACCACATTTTCATTTTAATGATCTAAAATAACTCAGTACCTTTGCTTTGCAAATAAAAAGATAATTTGGATCAGTTTTATTATATGTATATACATTTATACTTACATATACAGATACAGATATACATTCACACATATTTATAAGCATATATTTATATATGACACCTTTGACACCAAAACAAACTATTGAAAAATAAGAAATTCAGCCAATTAGGAGGATATATTTAAACACTGCCAATCAAATATTTTTATGGTTTTAACTTGTTTAGCTGGTTGTATTGATATAGAATTATAGTCATAATATCCATGTATAGATTTTACCTTAATTAACTTTGTTATAAATTCAATTCTATGCCCTTTAAAAAATATGTCAAGTACTATATGCACAAGGTAGATATATCTCTTACCTCATCTACTTCAGTAATCTTTTCATTAAGGGTGAAGTAGTCTTTTTTTCCCCTTTATGATGAGGACATTCCTGAATATTAATGCCTAACATTTATGCTTCAGAACATAAATAAATAAATTTTTTGAAGTTAGGATTCATGCTTTGAGGTAAGGTATTGAATGAATGACTTCTGAGGGCCGATATACATCTATAATTCATCAATACCAAAACAATATCATTTTTTCTAATAAGGACTTATGTTTTCATCTATATTGTGTATACAGAAATGTGACAATTTGACAAATAGTTTTATGTTTAAAAAATAGAAAGAAATTAATGAAAAAGCACTACTTAGAGTTTCTTTCTATCCCATATTAATTGGTCTGTATACCTTTGAGAGGCAATTGATATTTGTCAATGATAGGAATAGTTTAAAAAATGAGAAAAAATTCTAATTTCACTTAATTTAGTCTACATACATAACAAAAAGGATGTTTAATCGATTTAAATAATTTACTCCTTTCTGCTGAGCCAGATAAGAATGATTTTCCCCAATGACAAATTTTTACCAGTCACAAAAAATTTTGCTTTGTTTTTACCAGAGTATTTTAACTTAGTAAAGGTAAAGATAGGAAACATCTCAAAATATTTAATTCATCGATTTTTTTCCTAACGAAAAAGCATATCACATTTATTTCTATATATTTTTGGAAGAGATATACTACATAGTTGAAATTGGCTTGGAAGACTGAAACTTGCCACATATTTTGCTTCAGTACATTTCTATGTGCCATCCTGAGCAGATGCAGCAGGGATTAGAGGAAAGTACACTGGCCTCCAGCTAGAACACCTGAATTCTATACTCAGATCTTCCTTTAGGAAATAAAGGAAGAAAAAAAGTCTCAAAGCTATTGTAAGGACAAAAAAAATGAACTTCAAAAAGAGGGGGGAAAACCAATATACATTTGCAGTCTCAGTAAGAATAGAGTAATGTAGAAACTAAAAAAATTATTTCACATGTAGAGCTTATTCAATAACAGCTGTTAACAAATGTAATATACTAGTTCTAGCATGGAGAGAAGTACCAAGACTGATATAGCTATGGAGCTGAAGTAAAAACAAAAGAAAACATTATTTAAAAAAGTGAATTTGTCTTTTTTCAGTCATATTAGTGTCTATAGCCCAAATGATAAAAAGGAGTAGGCAAAACAAACAAAAGCCTGATATAAGAATTGCCATTCACATTATTTATTATGAGACAATTAATCTTTTGACCTTCATTATTTATTGGTTTTTGAGCAACAAATATTATATATTATCTTGTTCTTGGCTGCCTATTCATAACTTACTAGATTTATTAAAACATACTATACATTTGCTATTTGATTTCTATCATAAAAATATACATGAGACCAGAATTAACAAAAAAACTAATTAATGATTTTATAATTTTTATTTAAATTAATATTCTTAGCATTCAATATGCAACCAAAGCATTTATGAATATTCGACATATATGTGCTCATTCATTTCTTCAACAAATATCTATTGAGTGATTTTATATATATATGTCTATATATAGTATGTTTATACACACACAAACATATATAAACACACATTAGTATGTACATCAGTGTATAATATACAGTTTGGACCCTGAGAAAACTTATTTTACCTATCCATCTATCAACCTAATTAATTCACTTATAACTTATCAATACATACTCATCAATAATATCTAGAAGTGTAGCTGCAACAAGGTCATGTTTTTGTATTTATTTTTCAACTGAGAGACAGAAGTCAATACATGCTCAAAACATTGCAATCTCACATCCAAGTTTCATTTCGAACTGTGAATTAATGCTATTGCTGTGTTCATAATTAATACTTATTTCAATGGTATGATGATGATTATTTATTATTTATAAATTCAACAAATCAGGTGAACCTAATGCTTCATATATTGTAAAATGGTGGGTGAAATAAACAGTAAATTATTTTTATATTTTCTATTTGTGTAAAAATTTTAAGTATTCAGAATTCAAATGTGTTTATTCTATGAGGTCAGGTTTAAAAAGGATTGAAATGTCATTGAAATGTGTGGACACTGAAATTTTGGGGAACATGAACTGCATTCCTTCTAAGTAACCACAAGATGGTGTATTACATTATAATAAATCATTTAATTGTTTGGACTTTTAATTTAAAGATTAATGTGCTGAAATGTCTGTTATTTTTATTGCATTTAAAACATTTAAAAGATAAACATTTTTATAGTGCCTGTGAGACAAATAATGGTGTCTTTTAAGGAGTCTTTTGTTCCCTAAAGCTATCTTTCCATAAAATAAGCAAGTGTTACTTATTTGGTAAAAGATGATATTTATTGTATTATTTTGAGTCTTAGAGGTTATTTTTGGAGGAAACTTGAGAAATAGGAGTTCTTTCCAATAATCTTTCAGATACTTGATACATTTCATTACCCAGTAAAACTTAAGATAAAATACCTTCTCTATATTATGGGAATTTACAAACCATTCCTTATTGCACTTCAAAAATTTTTATTTCTATTAAATATTTCATTAATCATAATGTCAATTTATTCACTGCTAGTTAAATATGTGGATGTGTCCATCTCTTTATAAATAAATATTCAGGGTTGTCCCAAAAGTCTTATCACTGAGGATCTGTATATAGATATAGATACAGATATATCTTAAAGATCTTAACAAAATAAAAAGTAACTTCTCTTATCTATACATGTAGATTATAGATATAGCTGTATCTATTGGTATAACTAAAAAACAATTCTTAAGACAAATTCACATTTAAGTGAGGAACATCATTTAATCCATGAATATATCTTCTTTTTCTTTCATATTAGAAAAGCTAGCTAGCTAGCTAGATGGATGGATGGATGGATAGATGGATATATAGACAGACAGATTGGTAGATTCCTGCTTTGTCTTGATGTGTAACAAAGTAACTCCAAGGATTTAATTTCTCCTTAGGAAATCTTAAATATGATTTTTTTAACCCACTTCTGTAACTGAAAATTTTAGAGAGATAAGTTGCTCATCTTATTTGAACTGTTTTGACCTCGAAACTGTAATTCCAAACATAACAAGAGCCAAATTGTTTCCTTTGTTCTTTAGTGTTTAAACATAAAGTAATTTCAAACAAAGTTAATGACCCATCAGATATATAAAATAAATAGACCATCTCTTCAGACTAACTTTAGGGTCCTTTCATTCTTATTGCTACTCTGACCTACATTTTTACTGACTCCTTTAAAATTATTTATAAAAATGAAGAGACAGCAATTTTTGCAGAACATCTCATTTTACCTTATTTTAATTGACATTGCCAGTTATGTCATCTGCTAAACCAAATCTAAGATAATCCATGTAAAGTCATTTTTTTCAGAAATCAATGTAATATGTAAAAAAAAGGAAGTTACTCCTTAGATCATGGCTAAATAAAAAATGTAGGAGGTGGTGCTAAATCAAAGTAGGCACAATAAATGATGTGTTCTGAAACACTGCTATTTGGGAGCTGATAATGAGAAACTTCACAGTGGTGCTGATATAACATGCAGTTTGGAAAAGATATTAGGTCAGGTGTGGTGTGTCAGGAAGCATTTTTCTAAGATTACCCTACCTTCATTCTATGCAGACCCTGCTTGAATGCTGACTAGTTGCTCATAGATTCCTGTACATATCACTTCATAAGTATTTTTTCCCCTGAAGGAAGCTTGATAGAAGAGCAGTGTGTATTTAAATACCTTTTCAAACATTGCTTTTGAACACTGACAAAAGATTAATTCTCACAACTGCAAGATAAGAAAATTTGAAGTAACCTTACTGTAGTTAGGGTATGAATATTTTAAAGTGTTAGGACCTTGCCAATTAAAATTGTATGTTTAATAATATATATTTTTTAAATAATGACTACTTGCAAAATTTTAAATATCTTTTTTCTTTCTTTCTTTCTTTCTTTCTTTCTTTCTTTCTTTCTTTCTTTCTTTCTTTCTTTCTTTCTTTCTTTCTTTCTTTCTTTCTTTCTTT
>NC_058133.1:350056212-350069411 GCF_016433145.1 Gracilinanus agilis
TTCCTTCCTTCCTTCCTTCCTTCCTTCCTTCCTTCCTTCCTTCCTTCCTTCCTTCCTTCCTTCTTTCCTCTCTTTCAGCAGAACAATGGTATCTTTGATTTAGGAAGCTCTATATGTAATTGCCCTTTACATCCAAATGGATACATTCTTTGCAATTTATAGTCTCAGGGAGTTACCAGTTGCACTGATGAATTAAGTGACTTTGTTGGGTAGTCTAATAAGTATGAATAAGGGATGTGACTTGAACTTCAGACTTCTGGATTCGTACATTAATTATTTCTTTATCCACTAGACCCAGCTTCTTTTGAGCTTATGCATACTGGATTTAATATAAGCATAAAACAGACTATTATGGCATTCCTCCTTCAAATTTTAAAAATTTGGAATAAAACCCAAGCAATAGTAGACCTATAGATCTCTCTTCTATTATGGTATTTCTTTTGAAAAAGGACATCTATTCTCATTAATCCTCTATTCCCATTGATTCTCTACTTAAGAGCTTATGGCAGCTATGTGATTCAATAAATAATACTCTGACTTGGAATCTAGAAGACCTGAGTCCAAATTCTATCTTAGACACTTACCAGGTGTATGATATTGGATGAGTCACTTTAACCTCTTTGAGTCTGAGTTCCTTTTTCAGTAAAATGAGAAGGTTGAGGAGAGGGACCTCAAATTTATTTTAGTTCCAATTCTATAATTCTGTGATATTTTCATGCTTATATACCCTTTCCATATCAATTAAAATGTAGATTATAAAATAAATGTGTTTAATTAAAACTATATATCCATAGGATAATGACAACATAAAAATATTTAATAAATTCTTCCAATATAATTTGACTATATTTTTGATATATGCATGAGTCCCCTTTTAGGCAAGGCTTTAATAAATAAATATGCAATCTAGCCAAACCACTCAGGTAAAGCTTCATAGATTACAAAGCATTATCATATATACATATTGTCTTGCTTGACTTTCAAAATATGCCCATGACAGGTATTATTATTTTTGTTTTACAGATATGAAACAAAGATTCCCAGAGTTTAAAAGACTTTCTTAAAGTTTCAGGATGATGGAAGAGCTAGGATTAGAATTCCCATCCTCTAACTCTCAAAACAATATTCTTTACTCTACTCTAGCATACTTTACAAAGTCAAGGATAAAAGACATGAGAAACTTCTAGTTAATTTGGCTCTAAGACCTCTTATTGAGAGAAGAGGTTTGGGGAGATTAAATCAACTAAAATGTGTGTGTAAAAAGGAGAAAAGAAAGAAGGAAGGAAGGAAGGAAGGAAGGAAGGAAGTAAGGAAGGAAGGAAGGAAGGAAGGAAGGAAGGAAGGAAGGAAGGGAAGGAAGAAGGGAAAGAAAGGAAGGAGTGAGGGAGGAAGAAAGGTAAGTAAAAGGAAATGAGAAAAGAAGGAACAATATATAGGTCATACATCAGATTAACCCCAAAATTCCTTACTTATCCTCACACTTTTCCTACACAGACATACTAATAAATATTCTGCTTGATTTTCTTTCATTTCCATGAATAAATATTTTTAATTTAGAGCTAAGTGCATTTATTGCTTTATAAAGTTAGATGTATTTGACAAATTGATTTGTAACTAAATTATGCTTCAGTTATTTGAATTAGATTTTTATTTCCTCTTCATCCATCCACAAGCCAGAAGGTGGTGATTAGCAGTGCTTTTTTTCTCAAAATATGTTTCATAGTCATTCTGACTACTATGGGGTTGAAGAATGCCAGACCTTATTATTGATTTATTTTTTACAACCCCAAGTAAGGAAATGTAAAAATGGATAATGATGCTTCATTTTTCTCTGTCTCATTATATTTGCAGAATTCAACATGATTATATAGAGCTACTGTTATATGATAAGCAAGATTTCAGGGACTATTTTAATCATTCGCTTATGTATTTATCAATATGAAAATGATAGGGCTAAAGAATAATCAGCTGTCATTTCTGGTTCACTAGGCTCCACTTGGTGAAAAATTAACTTATCTCTTTCCCAGTTTCCTCAGCCTGACTGATGATTGAACATGAAGGGGAAAAAAGGTTCATATTTTAAAAACTAGCTTTCAAGTAAATCATCCTGGGTTTTATCTTGTAGGACTCACCCTGGTACAATGGAAAGACCATTGCCTTTCAACTACAAGGTCCTGGATTCAAATCCCAATTCTTACTCTTTTTATCTGTTACTATGGGAAAGTAAGTTTGATACCTTGGATCTAAGTTTCCTCATCTCTAAAATGAGGGAGTGGGAATAGAGAGCCCTAAAATCTTTTTTAGAAGAAACAACATCATTTTTCTCTTGAGATAGTAATGATATTGTAGGGAAAAAAATAAGAATAGAAGTTAAGAGACTTGAATTTTATTCTTAGATCTTCCACTAAGCACTATGTGCTAGGCACAATGTAATAGCATCCATTTTGCCTTTGTGTCCTGGGATTTAGTAAGTACTTGATGAATTGAATTGAGTTTTGAAGGCTAATAGCTTTCAAGTGATAAAAGTTAGAGCAGGCAGTTTCATATTAAATATACATATTTTAACTTTTCCCATTTAAACATCCCAAAATTTTCATATTAAACTTGTCATATATATATGTATATATATATATATGTATGTGTATGTATATATGCATGTACTTAGTATATCCATCCATCCATCTGTCTTATCTAGCTAACATTTATTGGTTTAAAGTCCAATAAGGAACATATATCTTGGTATTTATCTTTCCTCATCAGGGCACAGTGATTAGTTTGAATACCTTACTAGATAATATTCAGAATTCTTGGGAGGCATTTTTCCTTTGTCCTAATAGATATTAGGACAATGGTCTAGAATCTGTTTTAAAGGCAAGAGAATAATGGTTCTCATTTTTTAAAAAATTTTAAACAGTAATTCAAATATGAAATATGAACCTAAAGCAAATTAACTTCTGAATAAAAAGGTTTTTTTTAATAAATAAAATAAACAAATGAATAACATTTTTAAAAATCTATAATCGGTTTTATATAGTTTTCTCTGAAAAGTCATGGAAACTCATTAGGAAACTTTTAAGAATAAAATATAATAATAAGGAAGGGGGAAGGGAAGAAGTCTTCTTTAAGCACCTATTGTGTGTCATGAGGTATGCTAAAAGCTTTCCAGATATTCTTAATTTATACTAATATAAAATGCTATCAAGTGTTACCTGCCATTCACATTTAACAACATAAAAACATCTTTGTGGAGGAGGGCAACATGTTGGTGGAAGCTCTAGACAATGGTTCCCAAACTTTTTTGGTCTACCGCCCCCTTTCCAGAAAAAATATTACTTAGCCCCCTGGAAATTAATTTTTTTTTTATTTTAATAGCAATTAATAGGAAAGATAAATGCACCTGTGGCCATCACTGCTTCCCTAGATTGCTGCAGCACCCACCAGGGGGCAGTAGCGCTCACTTTGGGAATCCCTGCAGAAGAACATGTAAGAATCTTTGGTGACAAGAACTGGCTGAAATCTTAGATTTGTCACATAGTATTTTTGTAATCTTGAGGACTCAATACCTCTAAGGTTCCTTCTAATTCTAAATCTCTGACACAGACCTCACTGCATTGACATTCAGTATAATAGAGTGGGGAGGGAACTCTATTTAAAGTTAGGAAGACAAACTCAGATCTCAAAGATTGTTTTTAAATTCGACTTCTGTGAAGACTAAAATACTAAAGCTCCTAAAAGTCATCTTTGACTTGACTTATTAATGAGGATATTTCTTTCTTATAATCAGTAGATCCCACAAAAGTCTTTGAACTTTCAACTTTGTATTTATTTAGAATGTTGACATTGTTTGTGATACAAACATTAGAAAACAAATATTTTTGACATAGCCTATCAGCAAAGACTAAATTTAGAAAACATATGATGGCTACATTAACATCTCATTAAAATAGATCTTATTAAAATTGCTTAAATAATGTGTCTACTATGTTATTCAAGTGGGACATAAATCTTCCATTTTTTTAAAGATGAGAGCATACTGCTCATTCCTTGAGGTATAAATCTGTTTTTCTTTTTGTTCTATGGATATGTCTTTGCAGCAGCAAAAAATTGACCTCTCTTTGGACCTCAGTTTTATAAACTTTACAAGGAGGAGTTTGGACTACATGACTTTAAAATCCCTTCTAATTTTAAATCTACAATTGTATCATTAGTTCAGGCAATAGAGGTTCAATTAGATATTGACCATTTTTAAAAAAAACCTGGACTTACAATTTCAAAATATAAGGATTTCTCAGTGTTTAAATGTTACTCTGAATACATATTAGCAAGTCATCTGGAATTTATAGTCAAAGAAAATTACCCAGGATATTGAAAGTGTAAATAACTAACCCATAGTCACAATGTGAAAATATTTCAGAGATAGGAGCTTAAATTTAGGTTTTATTGGGTCAATAGCTATAATTTTAATAACTAGATGAGGATGCCTTTCAGTAAGCTTAACAAGTTTAACATTTCATAGAGGAAATGATTTTTGATAAAAAGTATAAAATTTTACCACATATATTATTTGGCTAGCTCAGATAGAGCCTAAGATGCACTCAATGCAGTTTTGATATTAACAAAAATTTTAGAAGATGGTATAAAGTTATATGTGATAAAATTTTAAAAAATAATGTTAAGTATTAAAAATGAAAATATATGTTCTTCCCCTGGGATTAAAATGAAACATGTCTAAGTTTGCATTACTTATTATTGCATTTATATGCTTTAAAAATAATTATCATTTTATGTAAAATTTGGTGAAAAGAAGTACTTTTGTCCATGTCTTCCAGAGTAAGTATATAATTATAATAGACCTCATTGCTTTACTGCACTAGAAAGTGATTAAAAGCACAGCAAAAGAAATTTGAGTGGTTTCAATGTGGAACTTGGAAGTATATTAATGAGAATAATTGGTTCATTATAATCAAATGCCTAGACCAGTCTCCCAGTGTGGACTAAGATCAGAAGTGAATAGAAAATACTCTTTGATAATCTTTCTGAGAGAAGAATATTGGAGAAGATAGCTGAAAAATAGAATTTTCTGTGTAATACTTGACACGGAATTTAACTTTGGAAGTTTTTTTAATGCCAATTTAATTTTAATGGACAATTCAAACAGACACACAAGGTTTTCAAATTTACCAAATATTGGAAATCTATAGTATTAACTTTACCATAGCATGATATAAAGTGAAAGAACAATAGACTTAAGGTTAAAACACCTGAGTTTACGTTAGCTCTGCTACTACCTGCTTGTGTGACCCCGAGAAAGTCTTCTATCTTCTCCAGCCCTCAACTTTTTCCCTAGTAGCTGAAAGTCATGGATTACATGACCTCTGAGACCTCAGTTTTCATTATATCACATTTAATTCTATAAAATGACTCAACAGAAAATCAAAGCTAACTAATTTGAAATCTTATATTTCTCGCCCACTTGTGAAGCAGTTTCACCCATTTCTTTAATAATGATAAAGAACACTAAATTTGGCAATTGAAAAATGGAATTAAATTCAAGTCCCAACCTAGCTATTATATGTGACATTAGGCAAGCCACTTCAAAGTGGACATTTGATAAATCACTGCCCTATTCTCAACCTCGGTTTTGTCATCATTAAAATGGGACTAACTATACTACTTTCCTCACATTATTTGTGTGGCAAAATTGGGGACAACCATGGTAAGATACTACAAGAGTCATAAATGATTGTTAAATTTATTATTAACATTATCATAAACTTTGATACTTTGTAGTATGATTTTATTGTTTGTTTTTTGTTGTTATCTTTTTCTATTTTTGTAGGCACTTCCTCTGCCAATGCAGATTTTGCCTTATGCTTTTGTCTTGCCCTCTACAATTCTTATTTATGATCTAAGTCCTGGATAGCTGATCCACCTTTGATTCTTCTTCTGGTTCTTTTAATATCTCAGTAGTATTCCTATGTTATGGTTAACTTTGTGCTCTTACTAAGTAATTATTAAAAGCTGACAATTATTAAATACCCACATACACAAGTGACACATCACTGGGTGTCCTATACTATTTGAATCCATTAAAACTGACAGACTATCTGACCCTCTGAGGACCTATTATAATTCACTAAGTAATCATTTATGGCATTTGTTCTTTGGATAAATAGGGTCCTAACTATCCTTCTTCTCCCTCACAAATATTCTCAAACTAGGAAATATCTTCATGAATTTGATTTCCATGAATGATAAAACAAGTCTAAAAATATCTAACGTCAACCCTGTCTCTGTTGTTTTTGTGTAATAAAAAATAAGTAGTTCATGCCTAATTTTAGATTTTCCCCCCTTGTTTTTATTTTGTGTCCTTCTTGAAGCAGAAGCCCTGCTAATGTGGCCTCCTTTATCAACTAAATTTACAGAGCTATCTGGTGAATGAAAACTAAACAATATTTGTATTTGGCCACAGTACTCTTTGTACAGAAAACATATTTTAAAACATATTTCATATGTATGATCTTGGTACTATGAAAGATGAAAAGGACTAAAAGAAATGGTCTTTGCTCTTTAATAGATGTGATGTTGGAATACATGGCAAAACTAGAGGGCAAGCATTTGCTAAGGATTGATATGCTTTGTGAATGTTAGCTCTTATTGTGAGTGTGTGCTAACATACACTATACTATTTTAAAATATAACATGTAAAAAAGTGATCAGCATGGAACCCGCTGAATTACACAAAACATTCCAAAGAGACAAATGTTTAGCCATGTCTTGAAGGGAAAGATGTATAGAATCGATAGAGAGAAGAAATTGAAGACAGAGAACAGAATGAGTAAAGTTGTACAAGTAGAAAACAAGAAGTGTATGGAGAAGAGGAAAAAGAATAAACTGAGTAGAGAAAGTCCATGCAGAGTTAAAAAATAAAGCTGGATTCCCATTGGGGTGGGGTAGAAAAAGAGACAATACTGGGAAATAGGAACATAAGAGAAGAAGGTTCTCATAAAATGGCTATATGATTATAAGCTTCTTCAATGGCAAAGGCTACAATTATATTTTGTAACTCTTGCACATAGATGCTTAATACATATTGAATTGAACAAATAAGGCAACTGTGGATGACAGTCTGAGGGAGAGAGTTAAATCACACACATTTGTGCAGTAGAAAGAATTAGGTTCACAATAATTCAGTTCAAATCTAAACTCTGCTCCTTATTAGGCGTGTCACCTTAGGCAAGTAACTTTACTCTCTGATTCTTAGTTTTGTCATCTAGAGAAAGGGTATAATACTTGCACTGGCTAATTTACATTTCTTTTATGAGGATCAAATAAGAGAATATAGGTAAAGCACTTTTTAACTACAAGTTTTACCTTGCTAATAATATGATTGATATTATTTGTCAAAATTAGAATCTATGCATATATTCAAATCTTACCCAAAGCAACATAATTTAATGAAAAAAAAAAAAAACAATGCCCCAGGAGTCAGAACACCTATATTTTAGCTTCTCTGTTGTTGATTTTTTATGTGACTCTAAATGTGTCATTGAACCTTTCTGGGCCTCAATTCCTTCATTTTAATTACATAGATGGAAATGCTAATAAAACCAAGATATTTCAGAGTTTGTTGTAAAGATCAAAAGAAAAAATATATGCCAAAATATTAAAGACACATACTATAAACTATATATTTTACTTTTTATTGGGGAAATAAGAAATATCAAAACAACTGAACAAAATATTAAAAATGAGTATACACATGTATAATATATATACACAAAGTTATGTTCATATATAATACTTTACTTTCAGAAGTTTCACATTTTTATCATGGCTTAATTTTCAGAAATTAGCATTCTAACATACTTAAAATATCATGTTATTATTTGGCCCACTATAAGGTTATGCCACTATGAAGCTCAAACAAATAAGAGAAAGGAATATGTATCTAACTATCTTTGACATTTAAAAAGACTGCGGCATGGAGTCTAGGCTTGTACATTAGAGAGACTCCAACATATAGTGTCTGATCCATTAAAAATGGAGAAAAAGGAAAAAAATTACATTTCAGCACCTTGATTAGCAACTATTAGCAACTTTCCCCCTCTCTTTAATGTCAGTGGTATAAGGATTTCCAAATCAAGATACTTTGTTTTTCTGGTTGAAAATAAATTTCAATTACTATTAATTTAATATAGGCATAAATATATATGCATATACCTCCCATATACACATCTATTCACAAACACACAACCCCCCCCCTCCAAGTGATAAAAACATCAGGGGTCAAACTGAAACCCATTTCTACCATCGTTTTGTTTTTGTAACCATATTAAGAAAAAAATACAGTGTTTTAGTTAACCTTAACATATCAGAAACCAAATGTTTATTATTTAAAATTCAATCCGAAGGAAGACTTTTTTGATTTATGTGTATCTGAAATTCAATGAAATTTTTAAAAAACCCTTCTGGTGAATCATAAACTATTTTTACAGACCATCTGCCTAAATCATATATATGATTTATATATATCCATATCTGTATTATATACATAACTAAGCACTTGTTTTAATTCCACTGAACAAATATTTATTGAACACATATTCAAAACATTATACTAGCTTTTGGGGGGGGGCAGTGAGGCGGGAAGGGAAGGGTGGCCAGTGCCAAGTGAGGGAAGACTAACTTTGCCTACAAAATAAACAATTTTAGGGACAAAATTTTCATCAGGTTGAGCAATTTTTAATATTATACGATGCATCTATAAAAGTGACAATTCTTACAAGCTTCAGGCTAAAATGAAACAATCTTCTTTGAGTTGCCAAGTTCACAAATTTGCAACATTATACTTGGATGATTTCTTGGTATGACACATTTATACTTCTAATGGTTTTTCTAACTTTCTTCCTTAGAGGTCCTTCTGTAGTGCTATGGTAGAAGAGCTGAGGATGTCTCTGAAGTGTCAGCGCCGGTTAAAACACAAACCCCAGGCCCCCGTTATTGTGAAAACAGAAGAAGTTATCAACATGCACACATTTAACGACAGAAGGTTGCCAGGGAAAGAAACCATGGCATGAAGCTGGGAGCCCCAAACGCCCAAGCACAAACTGTCGTCTTTTTTTTTTTTTTTTTCAAACAACTTTAGCGAGAATGTTTCCTGTGGAAATATGCAACCTGTGCAAAATAAAATGAGTTACCTCATGCCGCTGTGTCTATGAACTCAAGACTCTTGTGATCTAAGTAGTTGCAATGGTCAGACTCGATTCGCAAGCACCACGGATCAACTAAGTTCTGCGGGGTTACACTGTTTATCATGGGTTCCACCATTCTTCTGAATGAATGTGATTATATGAGGTTTGTGGCTGGTTTCAAATGCAGTCCAGTGAGATTACAGGTTCCTTTGGATGTTCAACTGTGGCCAGGAGATGGAGTATTTTTGCTCCGTGGGGCAGTCATTGAAGGAGGCCATAAAAAAAAAAAAAGAAAAGACTTGAAATCAGCAAAAACTGTAGTGTAACAAGAAACAATATGTTCTTCTGAACTTCCAGATATAGAGGTGGTGAGGTTACTGGCCCCCAACTGCGCAGTATAATAATCATCTGAATAGACAATACATGTTTATTGGATGTGAGAAAATATTGTAACACAAAGCAAATCTGAATTTCAAAAAAGAGGAATATAAAGTGGACTTCCGTCTGCTTTGTGGACTGTCTGTGTCACTGACTGAAATAAAAATGTCGGTAACCGAGGCAATAATGATTTTCTTAAAATTCACCAAGCCAGGAAATGTAATGTGAGATACCCCTTCCCCAGTAATATGAAAAAAAAAAACTGAAAGCCCAAAGTCAAACAGTTGACCTAGTTTTCCTGCATTAAAAGGAATATGTTTTGTAATATTTCACTATAAAAGTGATCTTGTTTTAAATTGTGGAAAGGGGGAAATAGGGGTGGGAATTTGGTGGTCACATGGATGATTGAAGGCTCACATTCTAGCATCTCGTGATTTCCAGACCTTTGTTCCTGCTGCAAATTGAACTCAATGGAGCCTGTGCAGTTCTCAACAATAGTGGAAATGAAATTAGTCACCTACAAGAAGTGAGCGGGGAGAACTTTTATGTGGACTGCATTTATCAATACAGTCACAGTGTTAAAATGAACAAAATTCTTGAGCAGTTTTTTTTTCCAAAAAAATGTTCAGGTTTATTTGTGGAAATGCAAGATTTCTATGAAAATAGTTTTTGTATGGAAATTTTTGTAATACTTTTTATCAACAAAAAAAAAAGAACACGCGTTACTGTCAGGGGTGTGATGTCAAGCATGAATGGTAGTGCGTGTGCACCACCAACGTTTGGTGAAAACTATTTTTATCAAGAAAAGGAATCATAGAAGAGAAATATTTTCAAGTTAGATAATATAAAAGCTAGGTGCACTACCAACACTGCTTACCATGCTACACCCCTGGTTTCCACTAGGCTGATGACATTCTGTAATGACCAATTGTGTGTAAATGGTAAAAGACACAGACCTCTTGACCACATTGTGATAACAGTTGAGTGCACACAGTTTGCTGTTTGAATCCAATGCACAAAATTAAAACAAAATCATTAAAATTATGTCCATTTTACTTTTAGTTTGGACTCTCTGTTCTTCTAGAAATGCAAATGAATCAAGAGCCCCACTACACTTGACTAAAAGCCAGATTTGGAACAGTCACTGTTGCTTGATTTGCAGGTCCTAAAAGTCAGGATCCAATAGGAAACTTTGACCAAATAGGGGAAGTGTACCTACCTGCAGACACAACCCCCTCAATATCTCATTTTGTATTAATAGATAATATTGTAAAATTAGATTTTACAGCAGAAAGTAATCTTGTAGGTCATCCAGTCCAATTACTTCTCCCATTTACAAATGAAGAAAGTGAGACACAGTCAGTAACTAGAATTCATGTTTCCCAATGCTACTTCCAGAATTTAGAATAGGCCATAACAAGTGATTATAGTGGTCTTCTGACCTGTGTTTGAGATTGCACTTCTCTCACATTAAGACAACTATTTGCTTCAAAATGATGGCATAACCTCAGCATGGAAAGGAACAATTGGATTTAATCTTCAGATTTGATGTGTGTTTATTTACTACCACCTTCCTAATCAATCTGGTTTCTAAATGATTCCAAAATATAAATTTAGATATATAACTTTATTGCTTTTCTTTTCTTTTGAACCCTTATATTCTGTCTTAGTATCAATTCTAAGAAAGAAGAGTGACAAGGATTAGGCAATTGAATTCAAGTGATTTATTTAGAGTCACACAGCTAGGAAGTGTCTTGGGCCAGATTTGAACTCTCCAGCATGCTATCTATTGTGCTACCTAGCTGCCCCTACTTATTATTACCTTTCTCAAAAAAATTATTCTTTTTCTTCTTCTTAATTATTTTCTTACAAACATAGAACGACCGAATACCTGAAAATTCCAGGATCAATTGCACCCTCTTTGAAATTTAATCCTTGGCAGACTATAAATTCCTTGAGGATAGGGACTAAGCCTTATTTTAACTAAAATATGAATACTCCCCAGTGCCAAGAACAATTGTACATATTCTGTGGATGTTTAATAAACCCCAGATGGATGAAAAGTTAGCAAGATGGCTTGATAGCCTGATTGACCCATCCTTCCATCTATATATGTCTAAAGATAGATCTATGTCCCCTATAGAATGATAGATAGATAGATATGTCCATCTATATATTTGTATCTCTGTATCTTTCAATATCTATACATATGCCTATATATGTATGTAGAGACATAGAGAGAGATGAATGAATGATAGATAACATTCATGGATTTATGTAGGTATCACACAAATTGAGTTTATTTTATGATCATTAATAATAGATACAAATAATAACAATCTCCCATGCCTAAATTATATACTAAAAATATGGGTTAGGTTTGAAGCAAATGATACTTTTCAACTACAAATTAATTATCCGTTATGGGACAGAAAGTGGGATGGCAAAATATATCCTAATATTTGGGGATTTTAGCAATAAATCAGAAATATAGAAACTCTGATTTGGAAGGAACTTAAGAGATCATCTAGCCCTCACCATACCTGAAGAGTAATATTCTTTATAACATTCTTCCAAGGTATCCTTTAGTATTTGGGAAGCCACAGGAATCTATACCACTTTGAGATATGTCTAAATTAAAAAGTCATTTTACTCCATTGCAGTGTCCCAACATGTTACTCTACAGTTTCCTCATATTAGATGTAATTTTTCTGTCTGGAGGCAAAAAAAACCAACAACCTCAGGATATTCCTACTCACACATGATAGCCCTTCAAAAATATAAATGTAGTGCTCATCCCACCTCCCATTTTTTATCTTTTTCATTCTAATTGATCATATTCCATTAAAAAGCCAACTTTTCACTGGCCCAATCACAAAGTCTCTCTCACCTTATTTCTGTTAGCTTTCTCTTCCTGCATTGTATCAGTTGCAAAATAGATAATAAGCATGTTATCTATGCCTTTACTGATATTATTGTTAAAAATTAAATATATGATATGGGGAAAAGAACAAGTCCCTGCATATATCTACTAGAAATATATCTGCAAATTGTCTTTAGCTTTTTAAGAACTAATCTTTAAACATGATAATTCAACTAATTTTGAAATCGCCTCAGTACAATATCATCTAGTCAACATGTCTATTTCATGCTCATAAAGAATTTCATGAGATACTTTGTCAAACTTTTTCCAAAATGTAGGCCAAATATAGTACATCTTTTCCATTCCCCAATCTACTAACCTAGTAATTAGGTGAAAATAAGGAAATTAGATTAGTCTCCTACTATGAAGCTATGTTTAATCTTTAAAATCATAGCTTTTGTTTTCTAGACACTCCCTGACCATTGCTTTAAAAATTGGCTCTAGATACGTATCAATAATTGAAGTCAGGCACAGTGGCCTATATTTTGAAAATACTTATCTTTTCCCTTTAAAGGATGTTGGGAAATGAGCCCTACTCCATTCTTGTGACATCTCTCTCTGTTTCTGTCTCTCTCTCTGTCTTTCTCTCCCTCTCTCTGTCTCTCTGCCTTTGTATCTCTGTCTCGCCCCTCTTTCTCTCCCCCATTTTTCTTTTTCATTTCTCTCTCTTTCTCTTTCTCTCTCTCTCTCTCTCTCTCTCTCTC
>NC_058133.1:350069800-350213892 GCF_016433145.1 Gracilinanus agilis
TCTCTCTCCCCCCCTCTCCTTTCTCTCTCTTTTCCCCCCTCTCCCAGACACAGACACACACACACAGATACACACATACATGCATACATAGTTATACACTGATAATCATCTCCTATGAGATTACATTTTGAAGTAGTTGACACCCACATTTCCATATCCATTTTGTATCTTCCCTGGATTCTAGTCCCATATCACTAATTGGATATTGAATATTTTGAACTAGATATTCCATAGACATCTCAAACTTAATATATTTAATAGAGAACTCATTATCCTCACAAAATTCATTCCTTTTCTGAACTTAAATGTCTTACTATCCAAAGGCATCTTTTATTTACATGACACTAAATATGTACTTGGAATTGCGCTGTGCTTTTCAATTGTAATCTCATCTGAATCTCATAACAACCCTGGAAGGTCAGTGCTATAATTAATGCCATTTTGCAGATAAAGAAATGGAGGCAAATAGGTTAAATGACTAGCCCATGGTCACATAGCTAGCAAATATCTGAGGCTGGATTTGAATTCAGATATTCTTGACTCTAAGTCTGATGTTCTTTCCACTCTATCACCTAGTTACCCCTTTTAATCACCTCGGTCCCATATTCTAGTTATTCTTAACTCTTTATTCTTCTTCAAGTCACAAATTTAATCAATATCAAATCTACCATGCTATATTTCAAAACCATTCCTTTATTTCTACTCACATACTGTAAGGACCAGAAATGTAAGGGGCAAAAATAAAAGGGTTGCACTAAATTTATAAGAATGTGATTGCCAGGAATTATCACTCAATTCCAAATAACTTTTTATAGTAATTTATTTACAAAAGGAGAAAGAGTGAAAGTAAGGAACTCAGACAGTGTAGATATTTACTCTGGCCTGGTCAGAACAAGGCAGGGTTTAAAAGGCCCCAGAAAAGGGGTCCAAAGGAAGGGTTTTAGCCATGAAGCCTCCTCCAAGACAAGGAGCCTCTCCTGAGACTAGTACCTCCAGAACAAGGCAGGGAAAGGAGGTCAGCCTTTTTCACTCACCCATGTGGTAGTCTTAATAGAAAATAGAAAACAGTCCTCAGCAGGAGCTCCTCCAAGGTCAAGTTGAAGATGAAGGAGCCTCCTCACAGGAAGTTCTTGCCACTTTTAAAGAACATTCCTTTTGTCACTTCCTATGCCTTCCTTCCACTTTCTGTGGATCAATTACAGCTAAAGCTTTGCTTAAGATTGCCTGGGGGCAGGCACTGGGTTCTGATTCATCACCCACTTTCACACATGTCACAGACCTCCCCACTCTTAAGAATAAATGGGCTGTATATGCTTTTGGAGATTAAATCTAAAAATGGGCAGGGGAGAATTAATCCCACCTTCACGATACCCACCATTCCAGTTCAAGCTATCATCACTTTTTTACCCATACTATTAAAATAGTTTCCTAATTTGTCTTTCTATTACAAATCTCCAGTCCATCTCCTCTTCCCCATAGCCCCAATCCAGGCCATTCTCTTTGAAAAATTTAATTTAATTTAATTTTTAAAAATTAGCAAGAAGTTAATTCCTCTACTCCCTACCACCTCTACCCAATTGAAGAATAATAACAAGACTAAAAGGAAAAGAAAACATTCATTCTTAGGCAAGCAAAGCAAATTCCCACAGTCAAAATATGTATTTAATTTTTAACCTTGTATCCATTATACCTCTCTCATTTTGTGAATAGAACATACTTCTATATCAGCCATCTGTAAAGTATGTTTTGTCAGTGCATTGGTCAGAGTTTTCATACCTTTTTAAGTTCTTTTTTCTTATAATGTTGTGATTGTATAATTTTTTCAAATGTATCTGCTCAGTCCACCCTACATCAGCTCATACAAGTATTCCTAGGTTTCTTTGAAAACATTTTATCACTTTATATCATACAATATTATCCTATTATATGATTACATAGCATGATTTTTTTCATCCATTAAACAGGCACTCCCCTAGTTTTTAGTGTTTTTACTACTATATATATAGTATGTGTCCTTTTTCTCTTTCTTTAATCTAGAATATAATCTTAGTAAGATTAAAAACTCTTATATGATTTAGTGTTTTTTTGGACAGAGTTCCAAATTGCTTTCCAAAATGTCTGGACTAATTCATATCTCCAACAGCAGTGGATCAATGTTCCCATTTCCCCACATCACTTTCAACAACATTTTCCATTATGTGTCATCTTTTCAAATATGATGGGCATAACATGACGCCTCCAAGTTGCTTTAATTAACACTTCTCTAATAATTAGTGTTTTCAAGCATTTTTTCATTTAGCTAATTGTCTGTTAATATCCACTGACTATTTATGGAAGAATCTCTAGTGCATACAACTGCCAGTATTCTTCAAGGACAGATTCTTCCTGTCACTTGCCTCAATAATCCCTAGAGGTGCTCTATTACTCCTAACATCAAATATAAACATGCCTATTTGACTTTCAAAGGCCTTCACAATTTGACCCTGACCTATCTTTACAAGTCTAAGTGAGATGATTTAAACTTGTCCAGAGCAGCAAGTGTTCCTTATAAGTCTGCTTTTAACCATTGTTGTCCCCCACCATTCACACATTATTCTCCTTACAGAGAAAAGAGGTACTAAACAAAAGTTGAGTAGTGCTACCTCCTTTCCCTCAACTATTATCACTATCCCATCCTCACCAAATAGTAGTCCTATTCAATTTGTGATCATCTTTTACTTTCCAAGATAATTTTAGGAGGAAAAATTATACTTAGACCTTCCTTGTCAGCCTCAGTTGATTTTGAGCTTTAGGTATCTAGAAACTTTATTTCTAAGGACAATGATATTATTTTATATTCATTTCTGTTACTTGCCTCCAACACAAATCAAATTGAAGTTGGTTGATAAATTCTCTATAGATTGATATCATACTCATTAGAACACTTCATTTTATTCTCCTCATCAAAATTGTTTCTCCTATCATCAGATTTTCTATTGAGAACATCTATTCATTTTTCCTGATTTTACCCACAGATATTTAGGTCAGTGATCACATCTATCCATTCTCTGAAATCTTTCCAAATCTCTTCTTTCTGAACCTAGGATGCATGCCAGACTATATCTGGCTTTCTAATCATTATTTGTTATGTGTCTTAGGTTGACTTTTTTCTTCCTGCACCCACCCCATGCTCTCCCAATTATCAATTCTTCTTTACTTCAACAATTCAGTGACTATGCCATTTAGTATATATAGATCACGGTCCAATTCTGTATTGACTAGATCAGCAGAGTTTGAGATGACAAAGGAAAATTAATTTTGTTTTCTTTTTTGTGTCCTATAGAATATTCTCTACTTCACTCTCCCCTAAATTGCCAGACTATGCACTTCCACAGCATAGCTAGGTGGCATACTAGAGTGCCAGACATAAAGTCAGGAAGATTAATCTTTCTGGGTTCAAATCTGACTTCAGGCACATACTAGCTGTTTGATCCTGGGCAAATCACTTTATCCTATTTGCCTCAATTTCCTCATTTGCAAAAATGAGCTAGATAGATGGCCAAATACTCCAATCCAAGAAAACTTCAAATAGATCCATGAAGAGTTGGACAGGACTGACATAACTTCAGAACAAAGTGAACTTCCACAAACTTCCCTACAATTATTATGTGGTCAGTCCCTACTGAAGGATAAATCATAAGTTCATTTCAACAACTACAAGAAGGAGAACATCAATCAACATGTTTTAATAAAATGGATTTGCCATAATCCTAGAATTAATTTGAGTAAGAAAATGGTATCCATCAAGGTTTGTAGCCACATATTTAATTAAAAATGAATAATGGGTGGAATAAATGAAACAATGATATTCCTTAAAAGTATTTGTTAAATACACTCATAAAAACTTATTTTAATTTAATTGTTTAATACTCTTCTCTTAAAAAAAAGCTTCTTACCTCAACTTCAAACATCTTTTTATTTCAATTTTTAAATCTTATTCCAAATAGATTTCAAATTCAGCTTGGTATTTTACATCTTTGTTACGAGAGAAATTTTTGTTATGAACGTGTCACAAGGAAAGACAAATCTTTAAAAATATTTTTAAAGAAGTAGAGAATTAGTGTATTTTGCTCTTTGAAATAATATGTAAATATAGGAAAACAATATGCTATGGGAGGCAGCATGAAGTTATTTGATGGAATGCTTTGGGTTCAAATCTTGCCACTGATGTTAACTATATCTGTGCTTCCATGAGTAAGTCATCAATTATTTAACCATTCTATGCTTCAGTTTCCTTATTTGCAAAATGAAGGGATTTTACTAGATGGTCTTTACTGTCCCTCCAAAATCTAAACCTGACTCTATATATGTGTCATAACTTATTTTGTATGACAATTACAAAATTCAATTCATTTCATTAAAAACAAATCAAATATATAAGAGATTATAAAATTTTCTGGTAATTTGTAGAGAGAAAATCAGCATAATTAAATAACTAAATAAGCATTAAGTTTTTTTCTATTCATAGGATATTATAATCAAAGTATATCTTTCCTTATTCATTTTATCTTTAACTACACATGGGGTAAAGGCCTTGCCTTCCCATTCCAGTGATATCCTTATTTATTTTAATTGGAGTTAGGTTTGAAAGATATAAAGAAAATGTTCAGTATAAAAATCAGGTTAAAATAAAAATATTTTTATGAATAACAAATCTTCAATTCACATTTAATTCAGTGAACTATCAGTAATGCAAGACCGAACTTTACAAATCAACAGATCTATCTTTTTGAATCTATAGATAAATACATTTCCCACTTTCTCTTTTTTCATTAGTTATATTCAAAGAATTACTCTTCTATTTTTATTCTTTTCCTCTCACACTAAAAAAAAAACACACATTTCAAATCTATCTAATTAAGTTCCTAATAAAAGTGAATATGTCCTTCATCAATACTATTCCAAAAAGACTTCATGCACATTCCTGGAAAGGGAATAGTTTCTATTTTAGAATCTGTCAAATAAATGTTGAATTCTGAAGTCATTGCAATCTACACCCTAAGGGCTCAAGTCTAATTCTGAACACTCCAATTGCTGTTCTATATAGAATGAGTAAAATAACTTATAATGGAGGTAAGTGCTTTCCTGGCTAATCAAGCTGAACTTGAAGAAATGTAAAGGCTCTTTCACTAGTTATTGTCTTTTACTTTGCTTTCAGGATTATTAAGTGAATCTTAGATAGGAACAGAATTAAAAGATCATCTTCCTAATTCTCTGCCAAAGGGAATTGGTACAATCAACAAGAGCGTTCAACCCCATTACATTTGCAGAAGGGTAATGTGCAGAGTAATATCACAACACTTCAAAGAAGGACAAACTCAATATTTGGGTCAATGTCCTAAATAAACTTCTAAGCATTTTAAATGATGTTATAACTCATGTTCCACAGATAATCTGCACTCACTTACTCCTCCATATCTTCCTGAGTTTTCATTATTGCAGGCCCGTGCCCCTCAATACCACCTTTACTCTTTCTGTATTCCTCTACCTTCAAACAGTTATATTATGAAAATGTTATTCAAAATAAGGCAACTACATCCAGCATCATAAAAGATCTACCACCCTTCTGGGAATCTGGCTCCAAGGACATGCCCTACTAATGGCAAGACAATAATTAATAAGATGGTTGATTAGCACTGTGGCCAACATTCAATAAATATTTGATGATTGACTAACTGATAAAGGCATATGATCAATGACTCATGTAAACAAGCATCATTATAATTAATGGCAGATCCTAATCTAATTAGGTTACTTTTCATAATCAAATCTACATCATGTATTCAATAAATGTTTTTGGGGAGGCAGCAAAATTGAGCTCTGTTCCTTATTAATAAAGGATGGTGGATAAAGATTGGGGCAACTGGATTTGCTGGCAGAAACCATTCCTGAAGCTAGGAAATTCTTGAGTGGATGTCAGAGTGCAAACCTATGAGCATGGTTGGACAGCCCTTTCAGATCTTTTGGATCACTGAGAAATAGTTGCCGAATGAATACTTTAGGGAACAACAGTTAGCTTTCTCTGATATTAATTCATCAAGCCCTTATTAGAGTTCTTAGTGTCAGATTGTAGAAACAATTACAACTAATTTGGATTTTTTGCATGATTCTAGTTTTGGAGAAGTGTGAGAGGTTGAGGGGATCACAGAAGATTCAGTTAATCAATTGTACTAGTCGCATGACTAATATGTTAAAAATCTGCATTGTTTGCAAGGCAATAGACAATTTGAATCAATCATTGTTCCATTTGTACACAATGGCAAAATACAACTTGAAAACTTAATTTTTTTAGGCAATGCCACTATAACATATGTTGAGGTTACTGGAGGGAAAATGTGCTTCAAGTACCATTAGGTCTTCTATATTTACATTTTGTGGTAGATTGTACAACCTTAAGGAACAGAAAAGAGGGGAAAACACAGGCATGTACTAATGGATGAGCAGATAAAGAAAACTGGAGATGCACGTGAGAGTTAGGAGAAAGCAGACCCAGAACAGCAAGGGAAGACAGGGAGGATAGCCCTTCTTGCTGGGGTAGGAGGGAGAACATGGGCTAGTGCACTGGGGAGGAACTCAGGTGCTATACAGTGCAAGCAGCAGGACAAAAAGCACAGCTGAACTCAGCAGAGTTTCAGCAGAGGAGAGTGCAAACCAACGTGATGCAAAACAGATGGCAGTGGGAGGAATGCAGCCCAGCACAGTCCATCTATAGGAGACACTGGGTGCGACCTAACGTGGGCAGCAGGGGAGGAACTCAGCCTAACAAGGTCCAGCCTCAGTGGGAGAGGCTGGAATCCAACATAATCTAGCACAAGCGGCATTTGGACAGAAAACACTTGCAAACCTCTTCACAGAAAAAGGATAGTTGTTGTTTTCATAGGGAGGTTTGAGGTCATCAAAGGAACTTTGCAGCTTCCTGAGGGCAATCTGGGCCAATCTTCTCTTTGTATTTAGTTCTGAGCTCAATGCTTGTCCATTTTCTTTTTCTGTCTTGGAAAATATTAATAGACACCGCATAAAACACATACCTATATACATATGTGTCTATAAACACAAATATAAATCATAGAATGCATAAAATATACAGGTCAGTTATCTATAGAGGTTGTGCATTTAATCATGTATCAACGCCTGGACAATAAGTATTATACATCCTCTTGGATTTTGTTCTGTGGACAATCAGTCTATGTCCTTTTGAATGGTTAATAGATCTCATCCAGGAGATTGTATAATTTTTCTGGTTTTGATATGATCCCAACACTTTTATCTGTAAATAATGCCTAACTATCAATAGGGAATCCCTATTCAACTTGGAATCTGTACTTGATATCTTCCTTGATAGCAGCTAGCTCCTTTCTCCTTTGCTTTATCTCTCTTCTAATTCTTTTTTTTTTTTTAACCCTTGTACTTTGGTGTATTGTCTCATAGGTGGCAGATTGGTAAGGGTGGGCAATGGGGGTCAAGTGACTTGCCCAGGGTCACACAGCTGGGAAGTGGCTGAGGCCAGGTTTGAACCTAGGACCTCCTGTCTCTAGGCCCGACTCTCACTCCACTGAGCTACCCAGCTGCCCCCTCTCTTCTAATTCTTAATGATTAGTTATCAATAAATTATCTTAGTTATATTTTTCAAAGACTCTTGCAATTTTAATGTACAAATAGGAGTATTCTTGTTGGAAAAGAGCCATTTTGTCTTAGAGAAACTAATGCTTTTCTTACAGTCTACTAAGAAATTCAGGAGGATAATTCATTCTAGACATTTCAGTAAAATATGTGAGAGTAAAGATAGAGTTTATTGTGGAATATTGCTAAAGAACAGATATCTTTTCTCTTGTAATATACTTATAGAGGATTTTCTGGACAAATGCATAATTTTTATTTGAAATAGATTGAAAAATAGGTATACGGGAGTATGGAATGTGCCTTTTTCAACAACCTTTTAAAATAAAAGTATCTATTTTCCCCACACCTTTGTTTTTTTTCCTTCTTCAAACACCTTGAAAATCAATTCCTTGTCATTGTGTCATTGTATTACCTCTATTTTAACTCTCTTCTGGGTATACTTACTTCAGTTGTGCTGCTTTTCTCATCTTTATTCTCCCACACCATTTCTGCCTCTTCTATAAACACATTTGAGACTTAATTTAGAATCCATTTGATCATTTTACTGTTTTTGACAGTGAAAAGAATGTTATAAAATCTTTGCAGAACATTTCCATTTTTCTTGTGTTTATTTTCTTCCATTTTCATTCTTAAATACTCTTCGGCTTACTTGAGTCTTTTGTCAAGCTTTCTTTTTATTAGCTTTATCCTCTTCTATACTTGCTAAGGTAAAACTTGGTAATCTTCCCTCATTACTCTCTGTTAAGTTTTATGAGGAAGTTTATTGTCAAACTAGCATTGTCTTTGAATGCCAAGTCTTTCTATTTAAAAAAAATGCAAGATATTTGATGACTAGGATGCTTTTTAGAATCATTTGGTCTTCTTTTAATGTTAATTGGTTTAAATTGTTTTAACTTTATGATACTTTCTTTTTGCAACTTTTGGAGATGTTCTTTCGATGTTTCATTTTTCAGGATCAATAACATCTGAATAGGTCAGGTGGAAATTGTTTAATCAAATACCATATCTTTTCCTTTTTTTTTACATTCATTTTGATCTTTGGTCAATCAAACCAGCACTCAGGTAATATACAGAAAGTTGATTCAGGAATGGCACTCAAATAATTACTGAGTCATTTAATGTCTATTAAAATACTCAATTTAATTTTTGTGATATTATTTGAAGTTGGTCATATTAAATACCTTCTTTATATAAGTATTCATAATATAAAGCATAAGGTCTTCATGTGATTTGTACACCTTTGACATCCTTTATTACTCATTCTAGAATTTTTTGACCCTTTTTTTTGCCATTCTCACATATGCCCACCATTGCATTTGAAGTGTTTAAGTATCAAATTATGTGGTTATTTAATTTGTATGGTTTTATAGAGATCTTCATAGAATTCACCTCCCTCTTTATCCTCTATGCTGCATTTAATTAATATATTAATGTTTTTTAGAAGTATTTATCATGACCACCGAAATATGAGATAACTAAATGTTACATAACAAGATGGTTCTTCTTCTTCTTCTTCCCTTTAGATACACAGTAAAATGTTTCTCCTGACTCCTTTATTTCCTTTTCCCCAAAAGATTTTGTGAGCCACACTTTCATTCAGCTACAACTTCCTTTTTCTTTGTTATTATACTTATAGGATGAATGTTATTATTCATACAATTCAGTGCTCACTTAGTCATTGACTCCATGGTTAAGTTAAAGTTTATAGATGTGAATGTATTATTGATGTCACTTCCTGCACCCTTTTCTGATACTATAATACTTTGACTCTAGGAGGAGAAGGAAAAGAGGACAACAAAGGAAAATGAGGCATATTTATTTTTTTCTCTTTTAGGCAGAAATGGTCAAGTTGATGTTGAAGACAGCCCATAACCAAAATAATCTGAATATCTTTGTTGCCCAAAAAATCTTGAAAAATATTTTGGATTTCATTCATCTTGAGTGGTAGACAAACATTTTGTTTTTTTCTAGATTATTCTTTTCTTAATGTTATACATATATAATATTATAATTGAAGCTCTTTAGTCATAGAAAAGATTAAAAAATAACACTGGGCTCTGTTGCCATCAATTCAGGTGAGTAAACAGTATTTCTGAATTTCTTTAAGTTACATTCTGTGTTTCATAGAAAGATTCAGGCTTATACGGGAATTTTCATAAAACAGCTTTTATAATCAAGACATTCCTATACAAATTAAAGTGATTATGCTTCTAAATACAACTTAAATGAGACCTCTCAATAATTAATGTAATAATATTCTTTTTATTGAAAAAATTCAACTATTTTCAGTATTTAAACAATGACCAAGAGACTATGAATTATTAGACAAACATTTTTTGGTGATAGCATTTAAAACAAATTAATATTACTGTTAAAATTCAGTTCTGGCTGTAGACATTGTGCCAGAGGAGGATATCTTCTTCATGGGATCTTTGTTCTGAGTGATTCTTCAAACATATTGATTAGTCTTTGGGGAGAATGTTTGAAAAAGAAGATAAAATATATGTCATTGTGAATCTCCTTGAATGACAAATGTTTCCTTAGTTCTGTTTCCAAATTACATCAAGTTTTTAAAATGCAATCAAATCATGAGCAAGTGGTTGGTTAAAGAGTTCATTACTTCAATCACCTTGAATTTCTTGTAACATTTTCACTTGATTATTCATAATGACAATTGTCCCTTTTCCTTTATTGGTTTAATTATTTTAAAAAATCCTTCAGATTGAATTACAGCTTTTTTCTGGACTCAAATACATTTTGACACTTGACTTGAAATTCATAATTTAAATTATGGGTTTATCTTGAAATATCCAGATACCAAGGAGCCTCAGTGGTCTATTTCTTTCCTTTTAATTTGTTTTTTATGGGAAATCTATCCAAAGATTTTTTAGAAAAATATGTCCTTGACATAACTAAGGGAACTAAAGAAAAAAAGAAGTTGAATAATTCCGAGCTTGGGCAGGCACTTTTCAGTAGCTTTGGGTAAGTTGCTGTGTAGTTGGGCCTTAATTTCTTCATGTATAAAATGAGGGGTGTGTGTAAAGTTAGGGGTTGAATTTGATTATTGTAAAGATACTTTACAGTTCGAAATTCTAGATCTAATGTATTTCCTAATGTTCTCATTCTGATTTTTTTATAGATTGCATTAAAACCTTTTCCCTTTATGTAATGAAAAATTTAACATATTATAAATTGTTCATATATCATTAAGTGATTGCTAATAATATTAGCAGTGATCAATAAAAACTCAAAAGTGAAAAAAAGAAACTGATGTAAGCAAATGAAATAGATGCAACATTACATCTTCCTTTACTAATGCCTTTAAGTCTAAAAGTATAGCTCCTAAATATGTTACTCTGACCTTTATTAAAATCACCAGGTACCTGTACCATAGACAATATTGTTCAGATGATTGAAAAAAGATGTATAAATTGTTATTGGCAACAAATTCTAACCACAATTTCCATACTTTCAGAATAAAATTTCCTTGAGCCAACTTCATTTGAACGAGTAGGGAGAGCTTCTCCCCCCACCAAAAAAAAATCAGCCAAAGAATTTTAATTAAGAAGGAATTGCATTTGATAACAAAAAATACAAAAGACAATACTTATAATTGCCATCAAAATAGTACTTTGCATTTTACAAAATTATTCACATGAATTTTCTCATTTGACCTCACAACAGTCCTGAATTTTTATTGCAACATTACAAATATTGGAACCTTGGCTCAGGAGTTTAAGTGACTTACCCAGCATTATACAATTATTAAGTTTCACTGGAGAAATTCAAATTCATTTCTATCCTTACCAAGTCCAATACACTTTCTACCATGCCACTGAGAAGTGGGATAAGAAACAGAGGGATGATTATATGTGTCCTTAGCAAAAGTATATTAAGCATATTATCACTAGTAGCAGGCAATAGAAAGAAAAATTCTCATTTTTCATAGACATTACTTATAGTGCATATAGAATTAATAATAATAGATCATATTATATAAAATTTTATATGTCTTTTGATCCTAGGCTCACAAAAGCCCTAGGAAGTAGGTGTTATTAGTATCTATGTTTTACAGATAAGGAATTTTCATTACTATTCACATTTTATGCAATTTCATGCATTTTGAAGATAGCCTTAAATTCATCTAAACATTGATTTCCTTGTCATATTCTAAAATTCTTGGTAGATAAAAGCACATAAAAATATATTTTAGAGTGCCACCCCATTTGAGTTGCTCTATTCCTACCTCTGCAGATTTTGTCACTAATAGGACAACTACACCACATTTAGAGAGTTTCTTTGACTTTCTCCAGCATCATTCAAGAACATATGAAGACCCAAGAAAGCAGATATTGGAAGTAATCTGAGGTTGGAGTTTGGCAAACATGAATGGTAACAGGACAAGGGAATAAGTGATCTAAGAAAAGAGGACAGTGCAGAGTAGAACTGATTAATGATAGGGCCAAGATTACAAAAGCAGATAAGTGAAATCAGGGCAGGGATGGGGACAGAACTTAAGGAATGAAGGAAGTGAACATGACAGTAGGATGAAGAATGGATTTAAAATAATTAAGTCTAGGGAGATGGAAAAGGAAATAATTATACAAGGAAAGGGTGGGGAATAGGCACTCAACATAAGTATATTGGAGATGAGGAAGAGAAATACTATTAGGAGCACTCCATCCAATTAAAGCTGAGTCAGATTCTCATCAGGAATGTATCAACAAGGCAATCATTCATTATTTTGTAGATTAAGGCAGAAGTCTTCCTTTGAAAAAAATTCTGAAGAAAATTTTGCTTTACCTATCATATCACATTAAATCTCAGGGTACCTAGGAAGTGATCTGAAAAGAAAGCAGATCAAGGAATATAGAAGGCAGGAAATGTCTAATTCAGTTCTCTTATAGTTACAATCCAAATCTCTGGAAATATATATCAAGGGCCTAACTGAAATATTTTTACAAACACTCTTGTCTGTCAGGTAATTAGTTTTCCAATTTCACTAGGAAGAATCAGTTGAGAGACAGGAAGGAGCAGGATGTTGTCCCAATAAATGCACAATTCAGCTGGAGAGATGACATTTGACCTTTTGCCAAATAAAAAAAAAAGATTAAAACAAACAAAAAATACAGTTTCTGATTAAAAAAAAATCCAATTTGAGAAATGGGGGCTATGTTTCAGGTGAGTCAGAGAAGTGAAGTTAACATGCATTTAGCAAAATAACTGAGGAAGGAGCTGGTTTAGGGAAGAGAGTCCTAATACTAATATCCTAATGCAGTAGACCTGGTGCCTCAGCCTGACCCATTATAACAATGGGCAAAAAACAATATTTTCCTTGAATGATTATTTCTTTTTCCCCCTACACTAACTGCTTTATTATATATGTGATTTAATATATTTTCTTTCTAGAATTTCAGTTCAGTGTGGCATTGGAGAAATATTTTGAAAAAACTCACTTCATTGTGCTAGTAAATGAATAGGCAGGATGTGAGAGAGCTGTTGAAGATGCTGAATATTATCAGACGTGGTTGATATGTTGGTTAATTTTGATGGTCTACTTCTTTTCCTCTCACTTTTTATTTTGTATTATGGGTGATGGCTTTCTGAGTAGGAAGATGAGAAAATTATATAAAGCCAAAAGTATCATTAAAATTAAAAATGAAAAAATGAAAAATAGACTTGAGAGTAAATTGAAACCTCAAGCTGTTGTAGGCTTCCGTGAAACTGGTAAGTTACCATTCAAAAATTAAATCTCATTTTTAATAATGAGCAAAGAAGAGCTCATCTGGTTTACTTGTATATTTTATGAGACCTACTTTTGATGTATGTTGAAAAGGAAGGATGTTTCCCCCGTATATTATTAATGCTGCACCCACTGAAAAGACCTACAAATTCTGTACAAGTCTTTTGAAATTTGGAGGCTGCTGTGCCTCAAAGATAATATGAATGAGCTCTATTCATCACTACCAACAATTCAAAATTGAGTGCTGAGGTTGTAAAGCAACACTCTACCTCAGCAAGTGGCACTGAAAGAGAGCAATACAGATAAGAGAACACGGACAAACTAACTTTAGGAAGAATTGTCAGCAATAGTATCACCAGGAAAGAGAGACAAGAGGGTCATTGTTACTGTGAACTCATAAACAGAATCAGGAAAAAGAAAGAATAGAAATAGAGATAAAGCAAGGAATCATTATTATCAACATAACATTCTTGGAAGAAGCTGCCTAATTTATTTCCAAACCCTACACACAGGACCATTCTTGTAATACTGTAAAAAAGATCAGAATCCATCAGTTCCTATTGTAATCTTGGGCCAAATCACTCAGCCAAATCCTTTCTCTGATATATACTGTCCATGGGTTTTTTTTTTCCTGCCATTTAAACATTTAAGTCGTTAGGCATCCCTCAGAAGCTATCAGTTGCAGAGAAGCTGTTGACCTGAAATGATGCTTCCTCATGTAAATGTTCCATATAACAGTGAAATCAGAAGCCCAATCCTTAGGCTAATCCTAATGACTAGTACAGTTTCCCAAACCTGAAATCATCCAATATGAACCTTCTCCAAAAAAATTTCCCCTTAATGGCACTGTAGTGAAGTAGAAAGAGGAATGGACTTCGGAGTTGACCACTTAGAGTTATTAGCAGAGCTGTGTTGGAGTCAGCTCAAATGGGCTCCAGCCAATTGTTAAATTTTCAGTGTGAGCACCTACACTTCAGAAATAGACAAATGATACAAATCCAATTTTTATTTATTATGTTTTGATTGTCTAAATTTAAGAAAGTGATGGAGAAAATATTAATGATGAAGATTAAACTCTAAAGTGTGTTCAGCATTTTCAGAGAGCCAGTCATTAACATTAACCTTGGTTCCTAGATATTATATGAGTCGAGTTTAATCACTTTGAGATGTAGTTTCCTCGTCTGTACAATAGAGCTAACGATATATACAAGAAATTATTCTGTTATTCAAAAGGAACGTTTTGTTGTTGGTAACTCTAAAGAAATTCTGAACTACAATTTGTCCCATAGAAGCTGAAAAAATTCTATACAACATCTAATTCTTGCAGACAGATGAATCATATTCATATTCACTATATGCTGTATTCAGAACTATAATTTCTGACAAGGCAAAAATGAGTACATAAATGTTAGAGTAGTCCATTTCTTTTCTATAAAAATAAGGTCAGAATTATGCATCAATCATATAATGAAAAGAACTGAATCCTAAAGCTGGAAGGGTTATCTAGTGGGAGACCATCACATCCAACCCCCTCATTTTATGGATAAGGACATTGATAGCAAAAGAGGTAAAATAATTTGCCCAAAGTCACATGGAGAGCAAGTTTAAATATTATAGCCAGAATTTCACAGAATGTCAAAATTTCAGAGTTGGAAGAGGCAACCAGTTTCAGAGTTGGAAGTGGCAATCATTGTCTAATTCCCTCTATAGCTTATCCATTGAGTGGTATTTTCACCTTTGCTTGAAAACCACAATTAGGGAAACTCCAGTGGTCCCAAGATATCTTGCTCCCTTTTTGGAAAAAAAGATGTTCTGACTGCAAGTTCATTGAGCCTTTTGTTACATCAGGCTGCAATTCCTTCTTTAAAACAATGAAAAATAATCAATTGAATGAGTGATAAGTAATTATAAGATCTTGGGAATACATTTTTAAAATCAGGTTTTCAAGTAAATGGAGAAACATGGAAGTGAAGGTGTGATGCATGAATTGAAACTCTTGTACATGGGCTTTGGCATTTCTTTCTATCTTTGGGGGAGGGTCTGCATTCTATTGAAGTTGTTAAAAAAATCAGATGCCTTTCCTAGCAGTAATGACTTTGTGGTGCATTTCTAGCACTTGAGACTGTGTGCTCTTTATCACTTTTAAAAGCTCAAAGAATTCTTTCCTCATTTCTAACTTCCTCTATCATTCTCTCCCTCACCTTTTCCCTCTGTTCATGTTTTTCTCTCTCCCTTCTCTTCTTTTTCCTCTCTTCTCTTCTGCTCCCCCCACCCCTCTTTTTCTCTCCCCCTCCGGCTTCCTCCCTAATTTAGAGACCTAGTTCAGACCATCCCTCAGGCCTACTATGCCCTTCTCAACAGATATTAGTTAGGAACATAAGTAGCCTTCCATACAATTTGGATGAAGAGAACAGAGTTGACAACTATAATCCTTTTGGTAAGATGGTAGACCTTATCATCTGATCTGTCATTGCTTCCTATCCCCATTGCTATTTCTATTCCCATTGCCCTTCAGTCCACATAATCTTCTCTGCCATTATAGCCAAAGGGGTCACAAATTTGCCATTCATCTTACCACCACATTCTAAAGTCCACTGAATCTTTCCAACTGCCCTTTAGATAGACATTTTTACCTGTGTTATCTCTCATAATGAGAATGTGAATTATTTGAAAGCAGAGGTTGTCACGATTTTTTGTTTGTATCTTCAAAGCTTACCACAGTATTGGTACAAAGTAAACACTTAATAAATGATTTTCTTTTCTATTTGGCTTCTCTGTTGTTTTTTAATAGGCCTCTTTACCTCATTTCTGAAGCACACCTTGGTTCTGATGGATAAATAGTAAAATGGGACCCTTTGGAGTTCATAATTTCATCAATCATTTTTGGTTACATATTCATGTGAATGAGTAATTATGACTACTTAAAACAGTCAAAATTTCCTATACAAAGAGGTTATTTGGTCTGATGCATGAAAACATCAAACAATGAATGAATATGCATACTAATACTATGTGTAGTTGATAAATATGCAGTCTTATTTTCCTTGAGAATAAAAGCTATTCTATGTCACAGAATTATGAAAGTTTAGAACTTTTTTAGGAGAAAAGGATCTTAAAGAACATTTTAGTTTAACTCATTTTATAAGCAAAACTGAGTGACAGATGAAAATCTTTTAAAGATTGTTTTCTTCCTTCCTTCATTCCTTCCTTCTTTCCTTCCATCTTTCAAATTATAAAATTATTTGGTGATAAAGTTATAAATTATAAATGAAAAATCCTGGCAAAAAATACAAGAGAATATGAAATGATACAATATAATCTGATACTGTAAGTATTTATTGAATATCTGCTATGTAAAAAAGTACTTTGTTGACTATCCTTAGACATATACACTTTATATAATGTTTTAATAGGCAAGAACTAAAGAAAATAACCATGGCTAAGAAGTGAAATTTTAAAAGAAATGATGTACTTTTAGGTCACCGACTATTTAAGAAAAGGAGATTTAATTGCCATAGTAAGGAAAGGATATTAAGAAGAGAGAAAGGATATTCATTGAGGATAAAGTCTAGATTCATCTCAATTTGTCCTGTGCTAATCTTGGTCATGCTTCTTGTTTGTTATCAGATGCCTGAGGGAGGAGCTCTAGCCCCTTTTATTCTGGCTGTTTTGGCACCCAGGCAACCAAGAAGTTTCATAACTGCACTTCGTTCCCTGAACCCATTAAATCTCAAAGAAGGCTTTAATATCTTTTTTAAAAAATTAGCACCGTTTTAGCATTTTTCCCATTCCAAGAGCATTATAATTGGAAAAAATAAATGAAAAAAAAATGTGGTTCAGAGTTAGGTGTAATAAAAATATCTACCAGAGAAAATTATTCAAGAAAATATAGTTGTTCTTAACTTTAATCCCAGACTTGCCCAGACCTCCTTTCAGCTCATCTGTCTCTAATCATTGGCTTTCTAGATTTCCTATATGTTGATTTTAATCTTTGCCCAGTGCCTTTGTACCTTAGTTCAGTCAGCACCTTCCTTTCCCTCTGTACTTTTTTTTCCAGTAAAGATGTTTTGAGATTCCTAAAGTAAGGTGTGAATCAATCTAGCATCTTCAATAGCTGCAGCATTTGCATGAATGTTTCATATCTTGAAATCAGACAATGAAATCTCATAAGCCAGGTTATACAGCATTGCCAAATATATAAATTACAGCTCAATCAAGGAAAAAAGATGTCACTGAATTGCCTGAGAAAAATTTAATCTCTTGGGAACTAATTTGGAAAATCCTTATGAGAAATGATAAAGTTATGTAGTACATGGATTTCCATATCATAGAAAAGGCAATGAGACCATACAGTATTATTTAATGGGAGTGTTTTAAATAAATTAATTTTTAGGTAATGAGAGAATGGGCAAAGTAAGCCTCACAGTAAGAAAACCTTGATTACAAAATATAATAAGCTAATAAAATATGGCTCTCCCATTATACTTCCTACATATCCCAAGAGGCTTGGATTACCTCTTCATTACATATATATTTTCCCCAAAGCATCTTTTGTACATATCTTGTACTGAAATTTTTTTGCTATGACTTCTTATCCCCCCCTTTTTTTTAAATTTTACTGTTTAAAAAGAAACTCTCAGAGATCTAATAGGAAACTAAATAAAGCATTATTTCTCAGTTATATGTATTCATGGCTTATCTCCTCTATATGAGTATGGCTGCATAAGAGTAGAATAGTTTCTTATTAATGCTTATATTCTCTGTAGCAGGCTACATGGTATTCAACATGGAAGGTGCTCTGTAAATATATGTTGAATGAATTCATCATAGTAGTAATAACTTCTAAGAAGTAGTTTTTATTATGAATAAGATCCTCAACTTGTTTTCCAATCTATCATTCTTTTAATAAAATAAAGGAAATTGGTCTTATATTGACAGGAAACAAGACATTACTGAAGTGGAAGTCATTGCTGAACAAATTGCCTATGTAAAATTAGATTAGACCATTGCATTCATAGAGCAAATCAAAATCAATGTAAATCTGGGGAGAAAGATTAAAAATGAAAAATCATGCCCAATTAAAACAATACCAATTAGACATTTAATTGAATTATAGATAAAAATGAAAAATGGATGGAGGAAAGGATACCAAAAACAATTGCATTATTGAGTACAACAGAGCATTTAAAACAACATTATCAAATACTTGATTTCCTTGCCAAGTGGAGATAATATAGCAGGGAAGGGCAACACTGATTTATAGTGTGAATTAATTTGAAAAAAATTACAGAATAAGATAGTAGACAATTATAAGCAGTATGGCCTCAAAAAAAGTAAGAAGCAGAGGAGGGTAGAAAACAATATATCAAAAACTAAGCAACAACATCTTTCCAGCTTTTAATAATGAAACTCATTGTTCTTTGCTTAGCATCTCCCAAGCAACCAAAATCCTAATTCTTTGTGATAACTGGACACATTCTATTCCTCACTTTCCATTGCCTATTTCCTTATTTCCAGACCCCCGAACGAATAAATTCACCCCTTCCACTATGCTATCTGAACTGAATTATCCCTAGGTAACAAATTTTCTTCTTTCTTAACTTTCTTCTTTTCTCTCTCCCTTGATTTTTTTTTTTACCTCATTGAGACTTAGCTCCATCCTTATGACACAGCATTTTTGGCTTCCTTTTCTATGAGTGGCTTCACTTTTACTCTCACTCCATGATTCATACAAGCTATGGTAGGGGAATCAGAATAGTCTTTGCTTCCATTGTCACTTTCAGACTCTCCCTCTATCACCATCACCTGGTAGCATTCCTCTTTTGAGATTCATTCAAACCAGATTTGCCTCCCAATGTAGATACTCATAATAATTACTTACTAAAATCTAGGACAACCCCTTCCTTCCTCAATGAGTTCAGTGCCTGGCTCGTGGTATTTTCCTCCTTCAAAAATTCCTGCCTTCATACCAGAGGATTTCAACACACAAATTAATAGTCATTTCAACATCTTAATGCCTTACTTCCACAATTTGTACATTTCCCCAATCTACTTTACTGTACCTGACCTACAATATAGTAATTGTCATTAATCAACAAATCAACATTAAGATGTTGAAATGACTGTATCATATCAGAGTTCCCCTTATGCTTCTTCAAACCTCTCTCCTCCTACCTCGTGAGATGAGTGCTCCTTGCTGCCTCTTTCAGGACAGCTCTCTCTTGCAACCCCATTCTAATAATTCAGACTATCCTTGCTATTGAGCAGTAAGAAAGGTCACAGACTGGGAGGGGACTCCTACATTATTAAAAAAAAGTCAAGTCAGGGGCAAGAGAGAGAAATTATAGACAAAGTGGAGGAGCTTAACTTTTCTCAACTATCCACATTCTCACAACGATAAGGTTCACATCAAGGCTAGGAATATCCTTCTCAGAATCTATATTCAGTCCTTTGTTTTTAGGAAAAGAAACTGAAAACGTAAATTATAATTAGGCATGCCAGGCTCTACTGTGATTGTCTACTTCAAACACTTGCACTTGCTTCCATATGTGTATATCTGCCTTAGCTTATGGTGTGTTTGTGAGTATATAAGGCAGAGTTATCTGTTTTTCTCTCTGAGGGAAGTTGAAGGAAAAGGCTCAGGGTCTTTTTCTGCTCAAAAGATTGGAAGAGAAAAAAGTAATAGCAGAAGTGTATCCTTTTAAAGTCCAGTAGGCAGGTAATTCTTTCTCTTCAGTGTTCAATAATCTTTGGTATTGCTCCCCTCTGCACTATGATATGAACTAGTAAAGGAATTCTTTCACCAGCCCAGAGTACAAGGTAAAGGGACCAATAAGAAAGGTCTATGTCTTGTGAAAGCAAAAATCAGAATTTAGCCAGTCCACATCTTTATGGAAGTTTACCAGAATCTAGATAATTCTGAATTGGGAAGGGAGAGAAGAACTCTCCTTATTACCATCATTAGAGAAAGATACAGACATAGAAAAAAAAGATCTATAGATAGATAGATTTACATATGATATGTAAATAATATGAATGTATATTATAGGTATAATAAAATGTGAACTTCTTCCACAGTATATGGATGTATTTCCATTAAATTGATAAAATGTCACCATAGGTTACATTTAATTATATATTATATTCTGGATCACAAATATTCTTCTAATTAGTTTATCTGATGAGGCTATTAAATGTTTATTTACTTAAATTTATGGACATGTAGAGATATTTATGAATATATGTACATATATTTACTTAGTTAAATAATTTAATATTAGGTTTGTTGTTCATTCATTTCAGTCACATCCTACCCTTAATGACTCCATTTGGGGTTTTCTTGGCAAATATATTGGACTGGTTTGCCATTTTCTTCTCTAATTTATTTTACACATGAGATGATTAGGATTTGAAGGTACTAACTCTCATTGTTCTGTGATTTGATGCAAACTGACATTTACAAATAGGAATATCTCAAAGGATTCATGATCACTAAGGAATCTCTCTACTAGATTTCCACGAGAATGGTAAGTTTCTTTTTTTTTCTTTTTCTTTTTTTAAACCCTTACCTTCTATCTTAGAGTCAATATTGTGTATTGGCTTCAAGGCAGAAGAGCAGTAAGGGCTAGGCAATTGGGAGTTAAGTGGCTCACCCAGGGTCACACAGCTGGGAAGTGTCTGAGGCCAGATTTGAACCTAGGACCTCCTGTTGCTAGGCCTGGCTCTCAATCCACTGAGCCACCCAGCTGTCCCCTGGTAAATTCTTTAATCTAGCATCCAATATGACAAGGTATTTCTTCCTTGGTATTAATAATAAAGAAGTCATCAAAGAAAGAGAAAATTTCAGTTATGATATGTTTCAAAAAATCTATAATTTTTATAGGAATGTGAGCAATACATGTTTGGACATGACTAGGCTGCTGCTATTGAGTGCTTAATCTAAGACTTTGATATCAGAGCTGATCCTAAGCACTGAATAAGTGTTGGACAATACTCCCTCCACCCCAGGAATGGAGCCAAACTCCATCATATAGGCAAACTGAAGGGGAAAAGAGTTCCAAAATGAGCAAAAATCTGAGAAAAAGCCAGACATTAGAAAAATACTTCAGTAAGAGATGAACAAAACAGAAGTTCAGAAGATGATAGCAACATAAAAATAAAACATGTGAAACAGTAAAAGGAAAACATGAAAGGATGCCTAGCTCAAAATGAATCCTGGGAAGAACTTTTAAAAAATGGATAGAAAAACAAAAATATTTAAGAACTTTATCAATATTAAGAAAATAATTGGGACCATATATAAACAGAGAACAGAGTAAGTTGAATATGATGGGATGATATTAAAAAAATAAAAGGTATAAGAGAGGAATACATTGGGATAAGAGAAAAGGAGAGAAATTTGAGGGTAAATTATCTCACCTAACGATCAAAAGAGTGGATGATAGGGTGGGATTGGTAGGAAATTCTTAAACCCTACTTTCATCTGATTTGGCACAAAATGGCAATAACATCCATATTTAGTTAGGTATAGAAATTTATCTTGCAGCAAACTGGAAAAAATGTTCTAGTAGGTCTCTCTGACACATGCTTCATTTCTCACATATATAAAAACTTGAGTCAGTTTTATAAGAATACAAAGCATATCCGAACTTACAAATGGCCAAAGGATAGGAACAAGAAATTCACAGATGAAGAAATTTAAACTGTCTTTAGTCATATGAAAAAATGCTCCTAATCACTATTGATTAAAGAAATGCAAGTTAAATACAATTCTCAGGAACCACCTCATGCCCATCAAACTAACTAACATGGCAAAAAAAGAAACTGATAAATGTTGGAAGGAATGTGGAAAAATTGGGACACCAACACACTGCTGGTGGACCTGAAACTGATACAACTATTATGTAGAGTAAACTGGAATCATGCTCAAAGTTCCTTCAAAATGTGCATATCCATTGACACAGCAGTACATTAGTAGGTCTGTATCCCAAAGAGATTAAAGATATCTTTATAAAAATGTTTATAGTGGCTTCCTTTTTTGTGGCAGAGAAATGGAAACTGAAGAGATGTCCAACAATTGGGGAATGACTGAACAAGTTTTGTGATTGTAATGGAATACTATTGTACCATGAGAAATGACAAACAGAGTGATCAAACACACATACACACATCATAGCAACACTATATGAAGTGATACAAAAGAGATTGAGTGGAAAAAGAACATTATATGTAGTTACAACAATAATGTATGAGGATCAAATGTGAATGACAACTATTATGAACAAGGCAAGGATCTAGGACAACTTCAAGAAACTCATGACAAAAAGAGAATACTCACTGCCATAGAAAGAACAGACATAATCTGAATGCAAATTGAAACATACATTCTTTATTTCCTCTATGAACTTTTCTCTAGTGTAAGCTTTATTCAAAACCTGATAAAAAAGGAAATATGAAGTTTATGATAATATATGTATGACACATAACAAAGAGTGGAGTAAGATGTTCAAGGAAAGCTATGCCACAAACAAACGAAACTATAGTAGTCAAAGATTTCAGCTTCTTTCATAATTTTTAAAATTTGACAAGAAAAAACAAGAAATAAATTAAGGACTACACTGGAATTTTAGAAAGTTAAATATGAGAGATCTCAAGGTGATTACTTTAAGGGAATCAAGATTTATATACTTTTTCTAAGCATTTTTTGAAATATTCATAAAAATGGTCCATATGTAGGGATAATAATTTCATAAACAAATGAAGAAAAGCAGAAATAGAAAAGCACATCCTTTAAAGCCAAAAGCAATAAAAGTATACGAAGTAAAAAAGAGATAGCTCCCCCAAAAAAGAGTTTTTCCTTTTACTAGCCCCAAAAACAGGTTCTGTCCAATCAAGGATTACCATGGCTGCCTTCTTTCACATTTTTTTCTTTGAGTTCTTTGATATGCTTCATCCTTTGTTTAGTCAGATGAATTCTGTTGCTATTTTTTGTAATTCTATAGAATAGTTATTTAATAGTTTATTATGCTACTGAAAAGGTGAATCAACTTGGGTTGTACTGTCATTTTTATTGTTTCTTGGTCTATCCATGAACAATTGTTAAGATCTGACTTTCTGCATGAGGAATATTTTGTAATTCTGTTCATATAGTCTCTGGGTTTGTCTTGGTAGGTAGATAGTTTTAGATTATTTGTATTAATTATTTTAATGCATTTCTTTTTCTATCACTTCCTGTTGGTAATATGAGATTTTCTAAGTTAATATCTTTTCAAAGGGATCTGATTTGTTTAATTTTAGTGACCTCTATTTCTATTTGAGTTTGACACAATCATCCCAAAGGACAATGAAAAATAGATGATGAATATTAATCAACTATACCTTATATCAGATATGAAGAAGCTATATACAAGATGTTATCTAAAATATATGTGAACAAAAAATGTGGACTACTCTTGTGTTAGACACAAGTCATAATCTATGAGCAGGATAATATTCTGTGAATTTATGAGAAAACATGGAAAAGAATCATTAAGAAATGGACAAACATAAATGGGTTATCATTTTCATTAGAGATCAATTAAATTATAGATTGATTTAAATGCTTCTGTTAAAAGCCTTTATCTTGGGGGCAGTTGGGTAGCTCAGTGGATTGAGAGTCAGGCCTAGAGAGGAGAGGTCCTAGGTTCAAATCCAGCCTCAGCCACTTCCCAGCTGTGTGACCCTGGGCAAATCGCTTGACCCCCATTGCCCACCCTTACCACTCTTCCACCTAGGAGCCAATACACAGAAGTTAAGGGTTTAAAAAAAATAAAATAATTACAATTTTTAAAAAGCCTTTATCTTCTGTCTTAGAATTGATAATAACTATTGGTTCTAAAGCAGCAGAATGGTAGGGTCAAGGCGATTGAAGTTAAGTGACTTGAAGCAAGTGTCAGAGTCCAGATTTGAATTCAGGTCCTGCCAACTACAGTTCTTGCTTTCTAGCTTCCCCTTGAATACAGTGAAGTGTTTGTCCAAGGTACTTTTCAATTACAGTGAGACAATTATTCATCACTTTGGAAAAACTTATCTGGAGCTATTTTTCTAATTAAAGAACTAGAAAGATACAAACAACATTATGCAATTCTGACTCAGAAAGTCCTACAACTGATTTATTCATGATTTAGAATGAATTCCATTTAAAATCAATGTTGACCTATCAAAAGAAAACAAGACAATTTAAAATATTGGTAATTTTTGCTAGACAATCTTAAGTAACACATTTGACTTAAATTTTTAAATTTTTTAAATGTTAGAGATATCTAAGCATGTAATGGTGTATCCTTTTCCAGGATGTTCCAGTTGTATGTGAGAGAAATATAAAATTTTTCCAATAATAAATAAAAGTGCCTATAATTCCCTCTCTTGATTGTCTTTGCATTTATTCTCTTGGGGAACTGGCGAATCATTTCCTTATTTAATTGGCTTAATCTAGCATTCTGTATGCCAGTAGGTACCTATTGAGTTCTCCTGGAGAGCTCAGTACTGTGCCAGGGGCTTTGAATAACTCTGCTAGTTTCTTATTTGTACCTTCTACAAAGAAAAGCAAAACAAAAAACATGTTTGTTTGATGGAGCAAAGCAACAATAGCTAAAGAGTGTAAAAGTGGCACTTGATATTGACTCATGAAGAACAAATAATTTAGACTCACAGCATTTTAGAACTGGAATGGACCTTAGAGATCTTATTTGGCCACTTAAAAACTTTTCCTCCCAGTTCAGAGGGTGGGCAGATGGTTGCCTGTGCATCTGATGTTATTGCTTCACTGGGGCCAGAGAGGTTTTTATCTTTGCTGGCACAGATTTCTCTTTGGCTGAATACTTCTTTTCCACACTCTCAGAGTCCCTGCCAGGGTCTACCCTGAAAAGTTTAATGAGTCCCTCTGTAAGGGCTTCCTAATAGAAGTACCATAATTTGTGTGTGTGTGTGTGTGTGTGCATGTGTGTGTGTGTGTGTGTGTGTGCGTGTGTGTGGTTATAGTTGACCTAGATCATCAATGTATACTGGTTTTATTATTTTGTCTTCACCATTATAAGTTTTACACCTTTGTCAAAAGCTAGGAATTTGAGACACGAGCAATTAACTCCTGTTTTTCATCAATAATGGGACTGCAAACATTTAATGTTTGCAGCTGATTTTTGATATTGTTGCCTGAAGTGCTCTTCATAAAAGCTTAGGTCAGGTGTTCACTGTTCAGTAACCAAATACATTACCCCCAAATGATTGCCTTGGGTTGTGTCAAGAATATTTCCTCATTAAAATTCACCACCATTTCTACAGCAAGGCAGTGTGTCCTTGTTATTACATGTGTTCAGAAATACAACATTGGCAAGGGGATGGAATGAGAAAGTGAAAAGTAAAAGAAAGAGGACACATGGGCTAGTGCAGTGTGTCTTCTATTACTCTTTATAAGGATAATTATTTAGCCTCCAAAGGCAAGATGGTGGGGGAAGGTAGCAGCAGTGTTGATTCAAAGAGGATGATGCATGTTTTCTTCTTGTTCACCCTGGGTGCAGACAGGATTCCATACATGCTCACACCAGTGCATTGCATATTTTTCTAGGTTAAACCTGTCACATGCACTGATAAACTGTGTGGTTATTGGCATAGATAGGAATAAAACTAAATCCCACTGACAGATGTCAGGGCTGAGGAGAATGCCTTAAAAGTCAAAGTCAACCTTCAGTTCAATTGAATTCCTCTGGGATAGATTCTAGTGAATAGCTTGACATTTATGACAAAGATATTCCAAAGTGAAAGTACAGGTCTGCTAATGATTCTATACTAATTTTTATTTTCAAAAGTATTCGTGGTGTTAAAATTAGTTCCACCCGACTGCAAGACTTTTGCAGTCTCTTAACTTTAGAGAATTCTACTAATGCTTAAAATGGCACTGGCAATGGTGTGTGTTGGTATATAAGATCAGGGACTGGACTATACTCAATTCCAACTAGGCACTTGTCAGATTAATTTAAAAATGGGTATTTGGGATGTTTTTTAGAGGTAATTAAATGAACAATGGAGGCAATCATGAGTTTCTTGTAAAGATATTGGCCGATTAGGTGAAATATTTTTTCTACTTAATATCATGAAAGTAATGATCATACTTAAAAACTAAAATGAATCTGTAATCTTCTCAATTTAATTTTTTCCTCCAATGATACTGATTACAATCTATCTATCCCTATCCATCTTTTGTCTATATGGTCTCATAATTTTGTTCCCAGATGAGTAGAGATATTTCTTTTTCAGGTATTGTAATTTAAAATGATATATAATGTACAGGAGGAAGTTGAGGTTCCTATAGAGAAAGTCTCCTGAAATTCATCCCATATCTCCATTGTTATTTTACTATTCCCAAGGCTTGGACTTCCACAATGTCCCCTCTCAGAAGGAAAATTTGCTATAAAACCAATTCTATTCCCATTTGATGTGCATTATTCAATTAAACCACCAGCTACACAGGAATTCTACTTTTCTCTTTAAAAGTTTAATCTTTGAGAACTCCTACTGTTTGACTCTATGTTTCCCTTCTCCTGGGGTAACATGGTCAAAAATATGTGGACCTACAATATGCCTTTGTTACTCCTTTCTAGGATCGCTTCCCAGAACTTTGTGCCTGGGAATTATCAATTCACCTTCTAAAAGCTGAACTTCAGGAACTCCTGTCTTTTAGGTGCCCAGGCTGCCATCTCTTGGCATGAGCAGTTATGACACCGCCTTTCTAAGTCACTGCCTATCTAAGACATTGCTTGTCTAAACATCTGGGGACAGATATGCAAAGCACAAAAAATGCCCTTCTGGGTCCCAGAACACAAACTGTCAATTGCTTATTCAGTCAATAGAGAAACCCTGGGCTCAGAGGTGCCCTTTCACCTCCAGGGGCTTTCCAAATCCTACGCCTAAGTCTGATTTTAAGATTACCTCTTTTTGGACTGTGCTCTGAAAAAAAGGCAATTTGACCATGAAGGCATTCTTTTAGCCATTTTAGTACTGATGCATGGGCTCTAGGACACAACAGTCGAAGCCAATCAATTAATTTACATTAGATGAAACATAACCAGATGTTATACTCAGTATCACTGGACATCCCTAAGTAGATGACTTCGAATCTCTTAATACATTTTAATATCCATGCCCTTTGTAGAAACCATAGATTTGCACACATCCCAAATCAAGGTTTGCCATCCTTTTAAATCATTGAGTTGATTAAGGAAATTTAGTAAATAACATCCTACATACATACTTTTAATGTTCTGTAGATTTTGGGTTTGGATAAATTTTTCCTACTTGGCCCAAAGTAGATATGAAACATGGTGGAATAAATGAGGTCCTGGTTTGGAACTAAAAAAAAGCCTTGTTTTAATTTTCCTCACCTGTAAAATGAATATAACATTTTTTATATTTATTTCCAAGAGTTTTTATCAGAATAAAATGAGGATATATGTTTGTATACATACAGGTGTGACACCTAGAAGGCTTAGTGGATGGAGCACTGGACCTGGAATTAGGAAGATGTGAGTTCAAAAACTTACTCTATAAAACTCTGGGGCAAGTCATTTAACCTTTATTTGTCTTGAAGACTGTAAAGTTGCTCAATGGATAGAGCACTGGGCCTGAATTCAGGCAAACATAATTTCAAATCCAGATTCAGATAAACACCAGCTATGTAACCCTGGGACAGTCAGTTAAATTTTGCCTTGATCCCCTGGAGAAGCAAATAGGAAACCACTCTAGTATTTATGCTAAGAGAACCTCGGGGTCATAAAGAATCAAATATGACTAAACATTAACCACAATACATACATATTAATATCATCAAAAATGTCAGATATAAGTATTATTAATATGCTTAAATAAATTCACTTGAGGGCATATTTTCTATATACTGAAAATTAATAAACCTATCACACTTTATTGGGAAGTTTTTGCTCAAAAATTCCCTTTGAATGTTACTTTGAGATATTATAATTCTCAAAAATTTAATTGTATTTTTCTAATTGCATTCATAAATTTTCTTAGAATCATAAAATTAGAGATGTAAGGGGGCTTAGAAGTTATTCAGGGTAGCATTTTAGTTTTAAAACTGAGTAGACTGAAGCTTAGAGCGTTTAAATGACTTATCCAAAGTCATACAGGTAATGAGTAATAAATCCAGGATTAAAAAAAAAAAGATCTTGTGATTCCAAATATAGCTTTTTCCATTACTATGTACAAAGTCTGCAATGTATAATGACACACGAATGGGGGAAAATATCTTTCTATTTTTTTATCTTAAACCTTATTAATGGATTTTCTTACTATCCTTCTCTCTCTCCATTGCATTTAAATGGCATTTCCTTTCCCCATCATAGTAGTCTGACAGAACTTGTTTGATTGAAGTATATTTGTGTGTTATATGAGCATAATATATTTTTACATTCATTCTAAAATTAACGTTTTGATGGTTAGGTAGAAGTAGATGAAAGGAATTGGATTGGATTGCTGCTCTTAAATGCTGATACCTTGCTAGTTTTATGATTATGACAATCATCTATTTATCTTGCTACTGTTCAGATGTTTGCTTCAAAGGTTTATTAATACTTCCATATTCTTCTAAACAAAAGAACAAAGAGCTATATAATATACCTTAGGGAGCAACAAGCAACTCTATTGACCCATAGTACCAGAATTGAGGATCTTGAGACCACCAGTGAGCTGGTTTAGCATTTGCTACCACTTAGAGACAATGTTTTTTTTCCTTTTTTGGTTTGTCCTTTTTTTTTTCTTTACAAATTATATGCAGATAGAATTTTAATGATCATTTTCTGACATTTTACAATCCATCTTCTCTCCCCTTCTTCCACCTGCCCCTGCTCACATAGAAAGTAGGTAATATGGTAAGTACATGTGCTATCATGAAATATATATTTTCTTGTTCATTTTGTTGTGAAGGAAGACAAAATACTGCTTATGCTAGTGAAAAATTCAAAATGGAAATTAAATAAAGAATTGTTATGCTTCCACCTGAATATAGACTCTATCAGTTCTTTTTATGGCAGTGGATAGCCTTTCTCATCCTGAGTCAATTGAAGTTATGTTGGATCCTTGCTTTGCTGATAATAGTTAATTCATTTATGGTTGATCATGATATGTTATTGTTTTTATTATTTATTCCTGGCTCTGCTCACTTCACTTTGCAATAACTCATAGAAGGTTTTATATGGTTTTTGTGATAGTCCTGTTCTTCATTTTGTATGGAAAAATACTATTCCATTACTATTACATACCACAACTTGTTCAGCCATTCTCCAATTGATGGACATCCCTTTGGTTACAAGTTCTTTGTCACAATAAAAAAGAGCTGTTATAAATAATTGTATGAGTAGGTCCTTCCCTCTATCTTTGATTGCACTTGAATATAGACCTTATAGTGTTATTTCTGGGTCAAAGGATATGCACAATTTGAGGGCCCTTTGGTCATAGTTCCAGAATGTGTTTCAGAATGGTTCTTTCAGTTCACAGCTCCACCAATAGAGAATTAGTGTTTCAGTTTTCCTGCATTTCCTCCAACACCAATCATTGCCTTTTTCTTAATATGACCTAGTCCGATAGATTTCAAGTGGTACCTTAGAATAGTTTTGGTTTGCATTTCTCTAATTAAAAATGATTAGGAGCATTTTTTCCTATGATTAAAGACAGTTTTGATTTCTTCATCTGAGAAATGTCTATTTATATCCTTTGACCATTTGTCAATTGGGAAATGTCCTGAATTCTTATAAATTGACTCAGTTCTTTACGCTTAGTTTCCACTATATTTTGTAAATATTTGTAAACTATTTTGTAAAAATATTTTTCTGTTATCTATTGAGATAATCATTTGTCTTCTATTGATTTTGTTATTGATATGGTCAAGAATGCTGATATTTTTTCCTTATATTGAGCCAGATCTGCATTACTGGTATTAAATCTACTTCCTTTGAAATACAAACATAATTTCTTTTTTCCCAAATAAGTTTTATCAGTTACTCTTGTATTAACAGCATAGTCATTTCTTGTTTGATCACCCCTGAACACCTACTCTCTACCCTAGAAAAGGACTTTCTCTCTTTATAAAAAGGAAAAGTAGTTGAGCAAAAATAACATTATAATAACTATATTTATCTGCCCCAAAGCTCTCTTTCTCTCAAATGAGAGAAGGGGTGAGTAAATTCCTTCTATTGTGATCTTCTACCTCTCTTCTGAGAAGAAGGTAAGGTTCATTTTCTTTGCCTGGATTTATTATCAATATTTCCAATTTTCAATTTGACTTCCTTTTGGTGGTCTTTTCATTTACATTGTAACCATTGCAAGATGTTAATTTCTGAAGAAGTGTTGTTCCACTGGCAGAAAATTATTGGGAAAGGATGAATAAAGCTTTGCTTACTTTTTAAAAAGTTTAGGACTCATGAGTACTTAGACGAATGTAGTTCCTAAATACCAAAACAAAATAGATTTTTTCATTTCTTCTTTTCTCTCATATCCTTAAGAAGAAAGAATAAGTATTGAACTTGGATAGGTACAAATCAGTAAAATACCCAAGAGAAATAAAGCTAATAGCTATTAGGAAACAATGCCAATAAGCAATGTCAATAACAAGATAAGTGTAAAATTAATGGATGAGTAAACATACAAATATAAGAATAACAAAGTAAAAAACCTCAGAAAACTGCAATAATAGTAAATTCACAGTATATAGTAACTTACATCTAATGCATACATTACATGCACAAGCATTAGTGTAATCTAGTAACATTGACACGTAAACTCTTCTTTTAATTCTCTCACACCCTTTATAGGCTTGGATTGCTACTGGTTAGATGCTTCTAAGTTTCTTATGATTTGTTAAGTTTCCTGGACTTATATCTGAACTAGTTAATGATAAAGAAGGCATATCAGAGTCTGTGCTTACAAATATACGAGTTTCTTTTTTTGTTTCCTAGAAATTACTAGCATTATTATCCTCCTCTTCGTTATCAATATACTATTACTGCTATTAAGCAATTTATTTTTCTTTTCTTTTACTACTTTTCAATTTTTCCTTTTTGCTACAAACTTAGCAGTCATCAAGAAAGACAAACATTCCCCTTTTGCAAATCTGAACTTGTAGATGGTCTGGACTAATGATCACCATGTTCAGGATTTATTTTTTTATTTTAATAATATATTTATTTTAATTTTCCAGATAACATGTCAATGCAATTTTCAATATTATTTTTCTAATATTTTGCAACCCATGTTCTCTTTCTTCCTCCTGCTACTCCCCCTCCCCCAAAATCAGATAATATGAAATGCAATACCTATATTATCATATAATACATATTTCCAAGTTCATTTTGTTGTGAAAGAAGACAGATATTGCTTACAATAGGGAAACATTTGTTGGAGGAAATAAGGTAAAGAATGCTATATTTCATTTTGCATTTGTACTGCCTTTGTTGTCATGATATGATTTCCTTGGAGTTCTCCTATATCCTTGTCTTATTGGTAATAGTAAAATCATTCACAGTTGATCATCATGCACTATTGTTACCGTGTTCAAAGTTCTCCTTGTTTTGATGATCAGCATTTTCAAACACAAAAAGCTATCTTTCACCCCAATAAGCTCAGTAATTGAAGCACTAGGAAAGAAAGGACTTTCCCTTGGTTCAATTCTCTTCCTCATCTATCCTAAAAGCAAGAGAAGTCAATGGGTAGAGTATTGAGTGTTTTCTTCACTTTATGAGTTATTTGACACAATCTTTCTTCAACTGGTGGGTGGTCTCTTATTCTCAATATCTGGTTATCTGACTGTACAACTTTCTCTTCCTATTCACCATTAAAACCATTTCCTCTGAATGTGTGTAATTTTTTTCATGTATATTTCAATACTTCAAGGAGCAGTTATTTTTTCATTGTCATTTATATCTTTGAACTATCTCTGAAATGCCTTCACTACTTTCTATATCTTTTTTGTAAGTAGCTAAATAGACTAATCCATCAATTTTTTTGTTTGGAGTGACTTTTTAAATTTTCTATAGTGTCTATTTCCTGAACACCAACATCAAAATATCGTTTTACCTTGCTGAATTAATGACAATGAAATTGAGCATCTTATCTCTGTTTTTTTCTCTTTGACCTCTTCTGAAATGAAGTCTGGGTTAGTTGGTAGGCTTCTCTGAGCTGATCAAGAAACACCCCTGATGTAAGCTTTAGAATACTCAATCTTAAAAGATTCCAATGCCCATGTCAATAGATATCAATTAAATATATTAAAAAGCATTTATTATGTATTTGTTATATGCCAATAGTATGTCGGGTAATAAAAAAGATGAAGAAATAGTAAAAAGAGTTCTTGCCTTAAGTCTATACAAAAATGAACAGATTCCATGAGCACAAATATTACAGACTTGAGTATATCTGTGATACTCCACTGTGATACTTCAAGTTCTGCAATTGTCTCAATAGTAACTGGTCTTCTATGGATTGGAATTTGTGTATTAGATATATTTTCCTGCTCTATGCTTTTTATCATTTCTTATATTCCTTTAGCTCCCACAGTCAGTTATTCAAAAAACAACCGAGTCAAAGAGAGAGTTAATTCAGTCTTCATATTCTGTTGACATAATATATGATAGAAGTCTTAGGCTTTTAACCTCACTTCTATTATGCTTCACCTCAATCTTTCACAGAATATTTTTTTCCTTTATTTTTGGTATCACTGAGTCATCTAGACTTTGGAACAAAATGTCTGCAAACATATTGATCTTCCTTGGCTACCTATCTCTCAAAAATATTACAAAACTTGGAACTGATCAAAATATATATTAATGGTAATAGTGTCTTCTTTCATGGAATTTAGCTTAATAAGCTTTTAATTCATAGATATCTGCTTTTCTTCTCATTTAGAACTTATCAAAACATGTCAGGACCAGTCCATCTTGAAACAAGTCCATTTATATGGATTCTGAATTTTTCAGTGACAACAAAAATTCTAAAGTGAATATGGAATAAGGAATTTCATTGTTACTAAACTATCTGATGATAAATGTAATCATTCTGTGATGATCACCACTCTATTGGTATGGCTACTCAGCTTAGCACAGGTCAATACTGGTACCTATATGAATCAGGTGATGTCTTTAAAAGCCTGTTGATAGGGAAAGGCTGGGTGGTTCAGTGGATTGAGAGCCAGGCCTAGAGACAGGAGGTCCTAAATTCAAAGCTGATCTCAGACACTTCCCAGCTCTGTGACCCTGGGCAAGTCACTTAACCCCCATTGCTTACCCCTTACCACTCTTCTGCCTTGGAGCCAATGCACAATATTGACTTCAAGATCAACATAAGGGTTTTTTTTTAAAAAGCCTGTTAATATCTGTTAGTTGTGTGTGTGTGTGTGTGTGTGTGTGTGTGTGTGTGTGTGTTGTGTGTGTGTGTTAATTAGACATTTGTCATTTTTGTCTTTTCAACTGACTTCATATTAGATTCTGGGGCACATAACAAACCTAGACATTAATTGCCTCAGAAATGGACATCTTAATGAAGTCCCTGATTACATTCACTTCATAAAATATTTAGCTTTTTTACAAGAGTCCACGGTTTTGACTTCACAAACATCAAACAGAAAATAATGCTCACTCAGTGGATTGAGAGTCAGGCCTAGAGACAGGAGGTCCTAGGTTCAAATCCGGCCTCAGACACTTCCCAGCTGTGTGACCCTGGGCAAGTCACTTGACCCCCATTGCCTACCCTTACCACTCTTCTGCCTTGGAGCTAATACATAGTATTGACTCCAAGACAGAAGGTAAGGGTTTAAAAAAAAAAGGAAAGAAAATAATGCTCAAATTCTACAGATCATAAAAATATAATTTTGTGCTATCTACTAAGATTTTTCCACATTCTTTACTAATAACAATTTTCCTGTTCTTTACCTTTTATTGTAGATATTTATGTCAAATTTCTGTATCAGCTCCTTAATTATCTCATACCATAGCTCTAGAAAAGAAAATGGAAAGAAAGATAAGAAAATTACAAGAAATGTTATACTTTGAAGTTTCAATTTGGTGTCAGTAGATCTCCAACAGTTCCGTGGATAGATTCCAAAGGTCTATGAACTTCTAGCTTTTAATATTTTGATAATTGGTATTTAATTGGAATATATAGGATACATTTTTTAAACCCTTAACTTCTGTGTATTGACTTATAGGTGGAAAAGTGGTAAGGGTGAGCAATGGGGGTCAAGTGACTTGCCCAGGGTCACACAGCTAGGACGTGCCTGAGGCCAGATTTGAACCTAGGACCTCCTGTCTCTAGGCCTGACTCTCAATCCACTGAGCTACCCTTCTGCCCTGCCATAGGACACATTTTAAAAGATCATAAGAAAGGATCCATAGGCTTCACCAATCTCTCAAAGAGGTCTATAGCAGAAATAAAGAGGCCCATTCTTAGTGCATAGCCATTGACTGATCCTAGTAATAATTTAGTGAAGAACTGGGCTAAATGAAAAAAAAAGGAAACTAAAATCATTAGACATTGAACAAGAAAGAATTAAAACAGATAAAGGACACAATGGAGACAATATTGGTCCCAAGATCAGATTTTATCTCAACACTAGCTCTGTTTAAGTAATTTAACTTCTCCCTGGGCTTGAGTGAAATAACTGATTAAAACATTTTATAAACCTTAAAATGCTATGTAAATATTTTCTATGACAACATCAATAGTAATGACATTGTCCTATCAATTACTTTTAGAATTAATTAAGTAGCTCATATTGATATATATATATAATCATATTGAGATATATATAATCATATAATAATAAAAGTAGGTGAGTAGATGAATATATGCATATGTACATGTGTGTTTTAATACTTTAACGATCTATTATGTGATCATTGTTAGAACTCCTCTCCCTTCTCCCAATTCATGTACATCACAGTTCCCAAAGTACCTCTACCACTTAGAAAAAAACATCTCAAAGAGTTTCTTTGGTGAAAATATTCATTACGTTTCAGTCAAGTTGGCCATGAATTTCTCCATGACTTAATTAGATTTCTCTTGGGACATAATCCATAACCAAACCAAACCTCAAAGTCTTTCCATTTTGGTAAGACTTATTTGAACTAGCATTCTTCTGACAGAATATTATAGAACCCACAATAATCTCAAAAAGTAATTTATTGATTATATAAGTTGCATTCTTCTCTCTCCTTTTTTTTTCTCTCTCAAGGTACTTTGAAATTAGATGCATCATAGAAACTTCATTCTCCTCCTAAAATATTTCTTTTGATTATGTTTATAATTCTATTAATAAACACCTTATCAGAAGCAACTGATTTAATTTTGTCTTTTTGTACCCAGCACCTAATACATGGTTATAACAAGTACTTGATACATATTTCTAGAATTAATTTGAAATTTAAAATAGGGTTTTCATTTCTTACGTTGGTTTATTAATTTCTATACACACAAAAATGGAACAATAAAGGAAGAGTCCAATATCGGTACTAAAATATTACTCTAAAGAAACTGGAATGACTTAAATCTGAGTCTATAGTTAACGAAATCTGATTAATTATGCATTTTTATTGCTAATGTTTAAAAGATACTGGAATTTCACTTAAAGCAGTAAAGAATAACTTAAAATAGTGTATTTATTTGGAAAGTCTGAAAAAGTAACCTATATACTTCACAATATTTGGATATACATATTTATTTACTGAATTCAAATATTGCTTCTCCATGAACATCCTGCTACTTTTTATGTGAATGGCAAAAGGAATGATAAGCACAGGCAATGAAAAGCCATGAAGGAAGAAAATTCTTGGATTTCAGATGAAGGTATTTTCCTTATATTTTGAGATATTCTATGGACTATAAGCTTTCTTTTGAAATACACTTTTCAGCCCTTCTGGTAGTGAAGATAGCCTTCATACTGAAAATCAGTCAGTACCATGGAGAGAGGTGTGACTTTCATTAAAAAGGAATATGATATTTATTTTAGTTTTTGAATATTTGAAAGTTAAGACAGATAAATTGTCACTAGTAAAAATCTCTGGGCAAAAAGTTCAATTACACCTAATATGATTGAGGTATTTCTTCAGGGATTTTTTAGTACTGCTTTTGTGTGGGCAATGAGTTGTTATGGATATTGCTATATATTTTGACAGCCTATATATCCTTTAGAGATCATGAAAAAAAAGATGTTTTATCTCATGATGAAGTATGTAAATCCCAGACACCCCCTTGAGTGTAGTTTTAACATATTTTTATTCATTTTTCTCATAAAACTTATAAGCTAAGCTCATCATACCTCAAGGAGAAACCTCGCAGAATTTCACAGTTGGAAACTCTGCAGAGATCATTAAGTCTAAAGAGTACCATGGGCAAGAATCTCTATTACAATGACCCCAATAAGTGTTTACTCTTTGCTTGAGGACTTCAAGGAAGGAGAGAACCACTATATATAGTTCACTACTGAATCAGTATAATTGTAAGGCAATAATCTCCTAATATTGATTTGTCTGATTCTCTATTACTTCTACACAGTACTACTAATTTTGATCTTTGGGGCCTATAATGGCATGTCTAATTCCTCTTTAGCAATACCATGCCTCCACACTTTGACCTCACTACTAACCTCATACACCAAGATCTGCCCAGGGATATAAGACAAGTATTCTTCATAGAGAAGTCTAGTTAGGGTTCCTCACCTGTATTATTCTCTACTATTCTCAAAGGTAAAGCTTTTTCTTCCTCTAGAGAGGGAGGTACCTGTCCCAAGAATGGAAGTAAATATCATGACTCTCCCAAAACTAAGAACAATAACATTTTCAGAGAAAAAACTCCTCCCTACCATAAAACTTCTGATCCTTCTGGTTCCCTAGAGGCATGTTTTTCCTACACATTTTATTGATGTTCAGTTGGTTCAGTTGTGTCTGAGCCCATTGAGAGTTTCCTTAGCAAAGATTCTGAAGTGATTTGCAAATGATTTTTTGTACAGGTACAGATGAATAACTGAGACAAACAGGGTTAAGTGGCATAACCAGAGTCACATAGATAGTGTCTGAGGATGAATTTAAACTCAGGAAGATGAATCTTTCTGACTCTAGGATCTATATTCTATCCACTGTACTATTATATAAAAATCAACACAAAGTACAATTTATATACTTGAGAGATCAACAGGACTTTGAGTATGGTCAAAGAGAATGTATATAGAAGACACAACTTGAACAGAATTGATCAAAAAAAAGGAAATCAAGGAAGGTAAAAGTGAAGCGAGAATGCATTCCAGAAATGGAAGTGATTTAAAGCATCATGGTAGAAGAATAATATGACTACCCATTTGGTTAGACCATAGAGTGTGAGAGTATAAGTTATAAGGAATATGGTTGGAAAAATATTTAATATTAAAATATTTAACACATAAATAGAAGAGCTTATGATTGATCACAAGAACCCATAAGAAGTGCTTGGGGTTTATTGAGTTATGCTACTGCATAGTCAATTTTGTATGTTAAGAAAATGATTTTTTCAGCAGTGGTATCAAACTCAACAGAAGCAAGAACTACTAAACTATATATAAGGATCCTTATGGGTTGTATATTGACATTAAAAGTCATTAATGTTATACTCTATTATATTTTTATTTATTTTGTTAAATATTTCCCAAGTACATTTATTCTGATTGTGCCACTCCCAGAATATTGTAACCACATGCATATTTGATACCTCTGTTGTAGAGAATGAATTGGAGTAGGAGGTAGGGGGATTTGAACAGAACAATCAAATAGAAAACTAATGCTTAATTGTTAGGAAAAAGTTATTTTTTAAATAAAAATAACATAGTGAACACAAAAGATATTGTACAGGTAAGAGGTTTAGCAAATGGCTATATTATATATATGCACATATGTATGTATACATACATATATATATTTAGGAAGGGAGAATGAGGAGGAAAATTTAATGCCAAAGTTATGAATCTTATTGACTCAGATTATTGGTGCCCTTAACAATAAAAGATAAGTTTAAAAGTAGGGGACAAGAGACTAGAGCAAGTTATATAGATTTGGAATTCATCTGTATGAATATGATAATTAAGCCAGACTTAACTTATTAAATCACCAAATGAGAAAATATAAAGAGAGAAGAAAGGGCTAGTGACAAAATCTTGTTATATAGCCACAATTAGAAGATGTAATATGGACTATAAGCCAGTGAAGTAAACCAAGAAGAGATAGTCAAATAGGCAGGAGGAGAACCAAGTTATAATTTTTTGAAAACCCAGGGCAAAGAAAGGGCATAGGAAAAGGGAATAATCAAGAATGTCAAATAATACAGAGATAAAAAAGATTAAGTATTAAGAAGGCTATCAAATTTGGTGACTTTGAGATTATTAGTAACCTTGAAAAGATTACTTTACTTCAGTGAGTAGATCATACACTATATTACAAAGGATTAAGTGAATGAAGGAAGAGGAAATGGAGTCAATAGATAACAATCGCAAAGAGTTTCACTTTGAGCATGAATGTTAGATATAATATGATAGTTTCAGGAGTCGAGAGTGTGTTATTTTTTTAACCTTGGGCATACCATAGATAATAAACAAGGAGCCAAGAGGAAATTATTGAAAATTAGTGATGAAAGTTGACTGTGGGAACAATCTGCTGTAAAATAGAGGAGAGAATAAGGTCAAAAACACATAACAAGGAGTTGGTATTAGTAAGAATAAGTCTTTTCATAAGAACGTGTGGCAAGGTAGTAATAGTGTAAAATAAGACTAAGGAGTTTTGAGAATTAGAAGTAAGTAAAGTAAAATTGTTTCTGTTTTCTCAACAAAGTATGCAGTTATCTCCTCAGCTAGGAAAGAGGGAAGATAGTAATGGTATTAGTTGATTATTCCACAAGCACTTATTAAATTAGGAGGATTTAGTATAGAACAGTGACGGGCAAACTATAGCCTGTGGGCCAGATGCGGGGCCCCCTGAAATATTCTATCCAGCCAGCACAACATTATTCCTAATATGACAAATACAATGAGTAGGATGCAATACAATGAAACTTCGAAAGAGTTGCCTTAGAAACAGTCTGACAGATGAGCATTTCCTTTCCTTTGGCCCCCTCTTTAAAATGTTTTCCCATCACTGGTATAGAAGAACAGTCTTGAAATAGCTTCTGAGGTTGGGGATAGAGAATAAATTAGGATGTGCAAATATTTTGCATGAATTTGTACATATAATGAGTATCATATTTCTTGCCTTCTCAATGGGTCATATAAGAATAAACAGAGCCAGTACCCAAATGTTATGATAGAGGGGAGATAGTCTATGAGGTGAGACTCTCTTCTAGCTCTCCCATTCTTCTGAATATGCAGTAGGAGACTTTGAGGGGTGTCACCCCTAAACTGGGTGACCTGGATGGTCATGCCATCCCACAGGAGTTGGAGGCAAGGCTTCTCTATAAAATGAGGTATGGGGGACCCCAATCCAATTCTGGATGAGGGTGGGGTTCACACAAGCCTCCTTAAGGTCAGCCAACTTCATAGTAGGTGGTCTGGTTTCAAGATGGAGGCAGCCAGACCAAGCTGTGATTCCCCTCCCCCCTCTTCTCTCAGGCACTCTGGAACACTATCTGAGTAATGAATGTCTTTTATTAATATCAACATAGGGATTTGGGAAAGGGGTGAAGGGCAGAGGAATTTTGGGGTGCCCCCTTCTCTATTTCTATGGAGTCCATCACTCGGGTGGGAACCTTTGGGGTTCCCACTCCTAAGAGTCTCCCGTCCCTTGGCCTTCCGTTTCTGTTTCTATCCTTCTCTATAATTGCATGTTAGACCAGAAAAGGTCTCTCAGAAAAGTTGGGTAATGGGAGGAGCCTAATAGATTGCTCCCAAAATGGAGTCCCAAAACTTAGCTCACTCATTGGTTGAAGTCTTGCTGGGTGAGAAGCGATGGGATGCCTTTGACCAAGGAATCAGGGTTTAAATGTGCAAAGAAAGATCTTTAGGAAGCCCTCAGGACTGGATCCAAGCTGGAATGTCCACTTCCTTCCTCTCCCAGTCCTCCTCCTGAAGGCCCTCCTCTCCTCCTTCCTCCTCCAGAGCCTCCCAGAATCCTCTCTGGTCCCAACTCTCACCAATTGTCACCAACTGTCAGTCACTCTTTCTCTGGCTCCTTCTGTTCCATCCCCCTTTGCACAAATCCCATTCTTACAGTCAGGGAGATATGGGAAGGAGGGGAAGGAATTTAGAATAATATCTATTTAAAATAAAGTAGGAAGGGGGCAGCTGGGTAGCTCAGTGGATTGAGAGCCAGGCCTAGAGACTGGAGGTCCTAGGTTCAAATCCGGCCTCAGACACTTCCCAGCTGTGTGACCCTGGGCAAGTCACTTGACCCCCATTGCCTACCCTTACCACTCTTCCGCCTATAAGTCAATACATAGAAGTTAAGGGTTTAAAAAAAAACAAATTAAAAAAATAAATAAAGTAGGAGTAATATCTAGAAAGACTGGGTCTTATTCCCCTTCTACTACTCAATGGGGTAAGATATAATTCTAAATCCCAATGAGTATATTTGTTTTTCACTCTCTGAGCCAGTTACAATGAGAGTAAAGTTTAAGCATTACCCATCACCACCCTTATCCACCCCTCTCCATAATGTTTTTTCACCTCCCTTTATGTTATATAATTTAGCCTATTCTGTCTCTCCCTTCCCTTTTCTCTCATTACAATCTTCTTTTCCACCCCTTGATTTTTTACATGTCATATTATATACACATATCATTTAATATCATCACATTTATATACACATCATATTATATATCATCACATACCTTATATCATCATAATAAGTTTAGTTTCCCACCCTTTTTTAAGTATATTTCTTCTATCTGCTCTGCCAGTAAGAGTGATTTCTGAAAATTAAACATATCCTCTTTTGAAGTAGAGTTACATATAATTTCATTCTAATGAGTTCCTTAAATTTTCTCTTTCTTATTTACCTTTTCAGGCTTCTCTTGAGACTTGTATTTGGACTTCAAATGTTTTGTGTGAGTCTATCTTATTCCTCAGGAATGCTTGGAAATCTTCTGTCTTATTGAATGTCCATTTTCCCCCTGAAAGAATATACTCAGTTTTGCTAGACAGGTGACTTTGGTTTGTAAACCTAGATTTTTTGCCTTTCTGAATATCATATTCCATGCTTTTCCATCCTTTAATATAGAACCTGCTAAGTCCTTGAGATCCTGATTATAGCTCTAAGGTATTTGAATTATTTCTTTCTAGCTACTTGTAGTATTTTCTCCTTGGCTCCAAGGCTCTTGAATTTAGCTATTATAATCTTGAAAGTTGTGATTTGAGGATTTCTTTCTGAAGCTGATATGTGAATTCGTTCAATTCCAATTTTATCTTTTTTGTTTGAGGATATCAGTCAGGACAGCCAGAGACCTTCCATTGGGAGAAAGCTCTGGAAAAGTCTAAACTCCATCCAACAAAGGAATGGAGAGAGTAGCCCCCAGTATTGAGAGTAGACCACAATAAAATTAAAACCATTGTCTAACTAGAGTCAGGCATGTAGCTCTATGATTTCACCTGAAGTTACCTCTCCTGCAGGATCTGATAGTAACTGACTCTTCCTGCTAAACCCACTGAAGCAAACAAGTTCCCTGAGAATCTAGATGTAAACTACGTCCATTGTATAAGACTGGTAAATAATGACTTTTCATTGTATATATGAAAAGCTTGCATAATCCATTAGCCCACATCACTTTCTCTACAAAATACTAGCTAAGATCAATAAACCTCACCCCTAACTGCTACCACCTTCAGTGGTTATTTTGACCCCTGGGAGTGTCTACATCATTCTTCTTGCCACCTTTTGGAGACCTTAAATTATTTTGTCAAACTGGCCCACACTAGACTTGACACATGTATGGGTAATTTTCTTTGACAATTTCTTGTATTATGATTTCCAAGGTATTTTTTTTCTTTCTTTTTTTTGTTCATGGCTTCCAGTTAGTCAAATAATGTTTAGATCCTCTTTCTTAGATCTATTTTCCAGGTCAGTTGTGTTTTTTTTTTTAATTTTTAAACCCTTAACTTCTGCGTATTGACTTATAGGTGGAAGAGTGGTAAGGGTAGTCAATGGGGGTCAAGTGACTTGCCCAGGGTCACACAGCTGGGAAGTGTCTGAGGCCAGATTCGAACCTAGGACCTCCCGTCTCTAGGCCTGGCTCTCAATCCACTGAGCTACCCAGCTGCCCCCCCAGTTGTGTTTTGAAATAAGCACCTTCATGTTTTCTTCTGTTTTTTTTCATTCTTTTGATCTGATTTTATTGTTTCTTGATTTCTCATGAAATCATTCATTTCTAGCTGCTCAATTCTAATTTTTATGCCTGATCTTCCTCTTTCAGCTTTTGGATTTCCTTTTTAATTTCTTCCATTTCCCTTGCCCACTTATCCACTGCTTCTCTTACTTGATTTTTGAAGTCTTTTTTGAGCTCTTCCAGAATCTGTGTCCAAGCCATATTTTTTTGGACTTTGCATGTATTTGCTTTGCTTCCACTGTCCCCTTATATGTCTGTATCTTGCTCTTTGTAATCATAAAAATCCTTTAGAGTTAGGTACTTTTTTTGCTCATTTTTCCTACCATTTTTTAGGTAGACTATTTTCTGGGAGGTTAGGGTACCCTCTTAATATTCAGTCCTTCCTTGATGCTACCCTTAGCTTATTTTCTGAGTTTCTATCAGTTTTAGTTCTTTAGAGATGGTATGATGATCTGAGGGCTAGGAGCTCTGAAGGTCTCCTTCCACTGTTAATTCAGTGAATCCTTTAGATGCTGATAGTTTAAGGACTTGCCTCAGGATTCGGCATAAGCTTTTGATGTCACTTTGAACTTGATCATGTCAGGGACTGTTCAAATTGTAGCCCTAAGCCTAGGCACAAATTTTTGGTTTCACTGTCTACTTGATCCAATCAGGCACACTGTTGATTGTCCTGTCCTAGAACACCACCCTGAGCCCTTGGCAAAAAGATCCAGATGCCCCTCTTAGGCCAATCAACTATCCCAAACTTGAGTCTATGTCCCCACCACAGGCCCAGACTGGGACACCTGGCTTCACTCTGGGCCCACAGAGATCAGTCCACTCCAGCACAGATTGCCCTGGACTGGGATTTCAAAGTCCATCACAGGTTTGAAACCTCAAGGGGTATGCTTTGGCTTGGACCTCTATTTGCCCATGCAGGGTTTTAGGGTCTGAATGTTGGTTTGGGCTCAGGTTCAGGAACTGGCACAGCAGATATGGGGTGCAAGTGGTTGTGTGGCTTGCTCTCAGCTTGCTCTTCTGTCCTTGCTCTAGTCTTTCTGACTGTGTTCCCCTTTTACTCCAGTGCCCCAGATGTTCTCTGCCTACCTTTGTTTTTATCCAGCTCACTTTCTTTTTTTTAAGATTTATTAATATTTATTTTTTAGAAAAGTTACCATGGTTAAATGATTCATGCTCTTACTTTCCCCTTCACCCCTCCCCAAGTACCCTCCATGGCCAATGCGCATTTTCACTGGTTTTAACATGTGTCATTGATCCAGACCTATTTCCAAATTGTTGATAGTTGCATTGGTGTGGTAGTTTTTAGTATCAATCCCCCATCATTATCCATCTCAACCCATGTGTTCAAGCAGTTGCTTTTCTTCTGTGTTTCCACTCCTGTAGTTCTTCCTCTGAATGTGGGTAGCATTCTTTTCCATAAATCCCTCAGAATTGTCCTGGGTCATTGCATTGGTGCTAGTACAGAAGTCCATTATACTAGATTTTACCACAGTGTATCAGTCTCTGTGTACAATGTTCTTCTGGCTCTGCTCCTTTTGCTCTGCATCCATTCTTGGAGGTCTTTACAGTTTCTGCCTACCTTTAAAGACTTTCTTTTCTTGAAACTTGTTTCTCTCTTTCTCTTTTATTTATTTATTACTCTGTTAATATGACTCTGATACCTCAGCTAGCACTGTCCTGCTTAACTAACGCTCAACAATCCATGAGTAAAGGACCTCATATGCTTGCCATAACATTTACATTTGACCTCTATTCACTGTTTCTCAAGTAAGGATATACATTCTAAATTTTGTAATCTATGAAATCACCCTGTTCCAGCTGCTTCAGGAACATTTCTGGTATCATCTTTCTTTGGCTATATTCCATTTTCATAATATTCCTCTTAAGTTGTAGAATTCAATACTGAATACATTATTTTATATGTGATTTGAGGAATATAGACTATATATACATGGTGATTATCTTGGTCTAGATATTAAACTTTTATTAAGGAAGTTTAAACTAATATTTAAACAAATCTAGCAACTATGTCCCACTCCTAGCTCAATCTGAGTTTTCTACACATTGAAACATCCAGATTTTTTTACATTTTCTGATATTAAGCAGGTCTTTCACATTTTGTACTAAATAATATATTTACTGAGGTAAATGGACTTTAACGAATCAGTTAATATTTAATTAATTAATATTTATGAAATGTATATTGTATGCCTGAGTACCAACTTGCCCACAACCTCTCCATAGACCTAATGATACTCACCTACTTTCTGTCCTTTACATCTAACAGTCTTTACTCTCTATCCCATATATTGTATTGGCTTTTCCTCATATCTGGAATACCCCTCTTCCTCAAAACTTATTCCTATTTTCCTATTGACTCTTCTTACTTTCAGATTTATTTTAAATCTCACCTTCAACAGAAGCATTTTACATACCTCAAGAATTGCATCTTTCATGAGGTCCTTCAATTTAAGGTTAACTTTGAACTTAGAGTTATTTGCATGTTTTCTCCTTGATAACTGGCAACTTATAGTTGCCTTTCTCTATAAATTTAGACCTTTATAGAGTGCCTGGTATATATTAAAAAAATACTTGTTCACTTAGTGAAAACAGGCCAGGATCCTATTTTAAGAGTCCCAGAGGGGTGGAGTCAAAATAGTGGCTTAGATGCAGCAAAAGTCCAGACCTCTCTGAAAACCCTTCCACACCAACATAAAAGGCACATCAAAAAAAGCCTGAATTCTTGAACTCTTGGGTTCAATGGAAAGGAAGGAGGAAGATCCCAAGAACCCTCCCCCACCTACAGTGCTGTCTCTGTCTCCAGTGTTGACTGGAATTTCTGGGAAGGCAAAGGCTCTAGTCCAGAGGGTTTGCTGGTACAGCTGGGCTAGGGTGTTGCACATAGGTGGCAGGTGGAGGAGAAGTACAGAGAGGGCAGCCTACTTGCAGCCAAAAAGCTCCCATTTTTCAAGGTTTTGGCCTCAAAGTACATTAAACTCTGCATATAAACTCTTTCCTGGCTTAATCTTATAATTGGGGCAGATAAGAAGTTTTCAGAGGGCAGTGAAGCTCAATCTCCAACACCCCTTCCGCACAGACTGCACTGAAAGTAGCTGTAAGAATCCAACTAACTGGGATCTTAGGGCAAAGGCTGAGAGAATACCGTGCCAACAGGGCAGGAAGCCGAGCTCCCTTCAGCTTCCACACCTTTACCTACACCTTCACCTTCTACTGCTAGCTGGGAAAGATCTGACCTCAGGGCTTATTAATACCATTGTACTAGTCAATCAGCAGAGCAGAGAAGAAGCCCCTTCATGACAGTATAGCCCAAACCCAGAGATCCAGCAAATAATCAGAGGAGCAAGATTACAGTCAATGACAGGGGAAAGGAAGGAAAAAATATGAGTAAACAAAAGAAAAAGAAATTACAATCAACAGCTTCTATCCAGGTAAAGAACAAATAGTAATGGAACAGAGGAGAACCAAGCAACACCAAGAAAAAAACACAGAAACTCCAGCAAATTAGACACAGGCTTTGGAAAAACTCAAAATACAATGCAAAAAACAATTAAGAGAGGCTGAAGTCAATTGGGAAAAAAAAACTTAAAAAGCAAAATAAGTCATCTGGAAACAGAGGCACATGAATTAATACAAATAAAAAAACCACAATGTCTTGAATGCCAGAATTGACCAGTTTGAAAACAAGGCAAAGAAGGTGAACAATGACCTACAAAAAATCAGACCTGAAGAAGAAGGATAACAAAAATCCAGGGATAAAATTCAGCCTGCACATAATTCTATAAGAAACTATCTAAGAAAACTGCCACAACATTCTCTAACAAGAGGGTAAACTAGAGATAGAAAGAAAACACAGATCACCTTCTACATTAAATCACCAATTGACAATGTCCAGGAATGTTATAGCCAAATTCAAGAACTACTAGACTAAGGAAAAAATATTAGAAGCTGCTAAGAAGAAGTCATTCAGATACCATGGAACCACAGTTAGGATAACACAGGATGTGACTGCATCTACACTGAAGGACTGGAAGGCATGGAATATGATATTCCAGAAAGCAAGGGAACTGGGTCTACAACCAAGAATCAACTACCCAGAAAAACTAACTATAATCTTGCAGGGGAAAGTATGTTTATTTAATAAAATAGAAGACTTCTAGCATTCATTAAAAAAAGACTGGACTTAAACAGAAATTTTGATGCTCAAACAGAGAGCACAAAAGAATCACTAAGAGGTAATTAAGAAAGGGTTAAAAAAAAACCAAAACTTTTTTTTAAGGGACCCAATAAGTTCAAATGATTTGTATTCCTATAAGAAAAAGATGATATTGGTAACTCTTAAAAATTGTTATTATTATCAGGGTAGCTAGAAAACATATACTTAGAGGGAAGAGTGACAAACTATATAGGATGAAATGTCAAAATATATGTATATAAAACATATACATATACATGTATGTATAAATATATATTAAAAGAGTGGTAAAAAGAAGGATAATAATAAAAGAAATGGAAAAAGAGACAAAATGGGGTAAATTTATATTTCATAAAGAAGCACATGGTGGGAGTGGGGCAGAAAATGAATACAATAGAAGGATGAAAGAGTTTGGAGACAGGTAATACTTAATTCTTATGTGCACTGAAATTGACTCAAAGAAAGAATAACAATCAGATGCATTGGGGCAGAGAATTGATTTGCGCCCTATAGAGAAGTAAAAGGGTAACAAACCAACTGGTGTGGAGGTGAGCTATAAAAGGGAGGATGAGTGTGGGGGTAGTTTAAAAGGACCTTAAAGAAAAATAAGAGGGGAAGAAGAAGGGAGCGGGGAGAAAGATAAGTAAATAAGGGTAGAGATTTGGGAGACTGATTAAAAGCAAAACTGATGTAGAAAGGAATAGTCAAAGAAAAAATGGTAGGACTAGGAGAGGAAATCAAAATGTTGGGGAACACACAGTAATCATAACTCTGCATGAGAATGGAATGAACTCACCCATAAAACAGAAGCAAAGAGCAGAGTGGATTAGAAACCAAAATCCTACTATATGTTGTCTACAAACACATGAGGTAAGTAGGTACACAAAGGGAAAAGATGAAAGGCTAGTGTAAAATCTGTAAATCAACTGAGAAAAGAAGTCAGGAGTCACAATCACGATATCTGACAAAGCGAAAGTAAAAATAGATCTGATTAAAAGAGACAGGGAAGGTAATTACATCCTGATAAAAGTCAGTATAGACAATGAGGAAATATCAGTACTCAACATGTATGCATCAAATGGTATAGCATCTAAATTTTTAAAGCAGAAACTCTTAGAGCTTAAGGAGAAACTAGATAGTAAAACTATACTAGTGGGAAACCTGAAATCTCTGAGAAACTAGAGTTAATAGATATATGGAGAAAAATAAATAGGAACAAAAAGGAATACACCTTTTCAGCAGTACATGGTACATTCACAAAGTTTGACCATATACTAGGGCAAGGGTCTGCAACCTTTTTGGCCATGAGAACCATAAACGCCACATTTTTTAAAATGTAATTTCGTGAGAGCCATACAATGTTTAACACTAAATACAAGTAAACGTGTGCATTTTTTTCTTTCTTTTTTTAAAATAATTTTTTATTTTTAGAAAAATTTTCCATGGTTACATAAGTCATGTTTTTACTTTCCCCTTCACCCCCTCAACCCCTCGCTCCCCTCCGCTATAGCCAATATGCATTTCCACTGGTTTTATTATGTGTGGTCAGTCAAAACTTATTTACATATTATTGATAGTTACTTGGGTGTGGTCTTTTCAGGTCTACATCCCCAATCATGTCCTCATCAACCCAAGTGTCCAAGCAGTTGTTTTTCTTCTCTGTTACTACTCCTGTAGTTCTTCCTCTGAATGTGGGTAGTGTTCCTTTCCATAAATCCCTCAGAATTGTCTTGGGTCATTGCATTGCTGCTAGTACAGATGTCCATTACATTCGATTTTACTACAGTATATCAGTCTCTGTGTACAGTGTTCTGCTGGCTCTGCTCCTTTCACTCTGCATCAATTCCTGGAGGTCTTTCCAGTTCACACGGAGTTCCTCCAGTTTATTATTCCTTTGAGCACAATAGTATTCCATTACCAACATATACCACAATTTGTTCAGCCATTCTCCAATTGAAGGGCATACCCTTGCTTTCCAGTTTTTTTTTTTTTTGCCACCACAAAGAGTGCAGCTATAAATATTTTTGTGCAAGTCTGTTTATCTATTATCTCTTTGGGGCACAATCCCAGCAATGGTATAACTGGATCAAAGGGCAGGCATTCTTTTATTGCTCTTTGGGCATAGTTCCAAATTGCCATCCAGAATGGTTGGATCAGTTCACAACTCCACCAGCAATGCATTAAAATCCCAATTTTGCCACATCCCCTCCACCATTCATTACTCTCCCCTGCTATCATTTTAGCCATTCTGCTAGTGTGAGGTGGTACCTCAGAGTTGTTTTGATTTGCATTTCTTTAATTATTAGGGATTTAGAACATTTTCTCATGTGCTTATTGATACTTTTTATTTCTTTATCTGAAAATTGCCTATTCATGTCCCTTGCCCATTTATTAATTGGGGAATGGCTTGATTTTTTATACAATTGATTTAGCTCCTTGTATATTTGAGTAATTAGACCTCTGTCAGAATTTTTTGTTATAAAGATTTTTTTTCCCAGTTTGTTGTTTCCCTTCTGATTTTGGTTGCATTGTTTTTCTTTGTACAAAACCTTTTTAATTTAATATAATCAAAATCATTTATTTTACATTTTGTAATTTTCTTTAACTCTTGTTTGGTTTTAAAATCTTTCCTTTCCCAGAGATCTGACAAGTATACTATTCTGTGTTCACCTAATTTACTTACAATTTCCTTCTTTATATTTAAGTCTTTCACCCATTCTGAATTTATCTTGGTGTAGGGTGTGAGATGTTGATCTAAACCTAATCTCTCCCATACTGTTTCCCAATTTTCCCAGCAGTTTTTGTCAAATAGTGGATTTTTGTCCCAAAAGTTGGGCTCTTTAGGTTTATCATAAACTGTCTTGCTGACGCCATTAACCCCAAGTCTATTCCACTGATCCTCCCTTCTGTCTCTTAGCCAGTACCATATTGTTTTGATGCCTGCTGCTTTATAGTATAGCTTAATATCTGGTACTGCTAAGCCGCCTTCCTTCATGTTTTTTTTTCATTATTTCCCTTGATATTCTTGATCTTTTGTTCTTCTAAATAAACTTTGTTATAGTTTTTTTCTAATGTAGTAAAAAAGGTTTTTGGTATTTTGATAGGTATGGCACTAAATAAGTAAATTAATTTGGGTAGGATGATCATTTTTATTATGTTAGCTTATCCTACCCATGAGCACTCAATGTTTTTCCAATTGTTTAGATCTAGTTTTACTTTTTTGGAAAGTGTTTTGTAGTTATGTTCTGATAATTTCTGTATTTGTTTTGGTAGATAGATTCCTAAGTATTTTATATTGTCTAGGGTAATTTTAAATGGTGTTTCTCTTTCTACCTCTTGCTGCTGTGATGTGTTGGAAATATATAGAAATGATGCAGCCAAAGCAGTTCTAAGGGGAAAATTGATATCACTGAGTGCATATATTAACATATTAGGGAGGGCAGAGGTTAATGAATTGCACATGCAACTTTAAAAATTAGAAAGCGAGCAAATTAAAAACCCCCAGATGAAAACTAAATTAGAAATACTAAAAATCAAAGGAGAAATTAATAAAATCGAAAGTAAAAGAACTATTGAATTAATAAATAAGAGTAGAAGCTGGTATTTTGAAAAAACAGATAAAATAGACAAAGTACTGGTTAATCTAATTAAGAAAGGAAAGAAGAAAACCAAATTAATAGTATTAAAGATGAAAAAGGAGACCTCACCTCTAATGAAGAGGAAGTTAAGGCAATGATTAAAAACTATTTTGCCCAATTATATAGCAATAAATTTAGTAATCTAGGTGATATGGATGAATATTTACAAAAATATAAAATGCCTAGATTAACAGCAGAAGAAATAGAATACTTAAATAATCCAATATCAGAAAAAGAAACTGAACAGGCCATTAAAGAACTCCCTAAGAAAAAATCGCCAGGGCCTGATGGATTCACAAGAGAATTCTATCAAACATTCAAAGAACAATTAATCCCAATACTATACAAATTATTTGATATAATAAGCAAAGAAGGAGTCTTACCAAACTCCTTTTATGACACAAATATGGTACTTATTCCAAAGCCAAGCAGATCAAAACAGAGAAAAAAAATTACAGACAAATCTCCATAATGAATATAGATGCAAAAATCTTAAAAAGAATACTAGCAAAAAGACTCCAGCGAGTGATCAAGAGAGTTATTCATCAAGATCAGGTGGGATTTGTACCAGGAATGCAAGGATGGTTCAACATTAGGAAAACCATCCATATAATTGACCATATCAACAAGCAAACCAACAAAAACCACATGATTATCTCAATAGATGCTGAAAAAGCCTTCAACAAAATACAACACCCAATCCCAGGGACTATTTACAATTAAACAATGCTAAAACTACCATTCATAAAGCAATGAGAGAATGTACTGAATGACTAGATGTTTGGACAAAAACCAATCACTTATGCAAAACAATGTTGAGGTACCCTTCCTATTTATGTATAGGCTCATTGAGCTGGGAGGTAGATACCTAGATCTAGATCTTTCTAATAGAAAGATATCAGACAAATAAGGCATCAATTTGTTAATAATTCTTGCAGGGTGGTCCAAGATTATTTTAAAATGCATTGCTCAAAATGTCCTGAGCTGGATCTGGAAGAATTGAGGAGAATTGCTATGTATGTCTCAAAAGGACATGCAGAGAAAATAGCACAAACTAATGGTCTATTGGAAACAATACAAAAATATCTGAAATCATTATGAAATAAAATAAATAAACAGGAAAGAGGGCATAAAGATCCTCTCCAAGAATCTAATTATAGATCTCTGACCTGCCATTTCTGTGAGAAGGGCTATGTAACGATGAATTGTAGAAATCTATTCCAGGAAATCAGGAATAATAATAATAACTACAATGATTTCAGAAACAACTATCAGAACAATAACTATAGGAATCACCATTTCAGAACTGATAATTCTAGGACCATAAATCAGAAAGATAACTCAAACCAAATGACCCCACAACAATATCTTTTAAGTGGAGCTTGTCCATGTAAAATTCAGGGTGCTGCTACCCCTCCACATGGGGCAGAAGATGGTACCCCTTAAAATCTATTGCTTTGTTGTTTTTGTTGCTATTAACTCTTTTCAGTTTTGTTTCCCCTAAATAGCAAAGAAGAAATGAGCTTTGCATACCATGCCTATCTACCCCCTTATTTTCTTTGTGCCACCCTGTGCCTTTGAAGAAGTCCATAATAACTTGTAGTAATAATTTGTAAAACTTGTACTTTTTATATTTGGAGGATTTGAACATATTCACTTGAAGAAAACCTATATTACTGACCTTTATTAGTGATCTGTATTGACTTGATTTGCATTTTGTGCCTTTTTGTGAAATTTTTGTATTTTCTTCAATGTATTATTGCTTTTATACCTCCATTATTTCATCTACTTAATTTGAACTCACACTGTGGACCAAAGTTAACCTAAGTTAAGAGGAAATGCATATAAATTTTTGGGTAAGAATCTTCATATTCTACTCCTCCTTAAGTGACATGTATTGAAGTAGATATATATTTTTTGATTGTCACTGATTATGGGATATATATTTTTTTAATTTTTAGCACATTTTTTAATTGCATGTGTAATTTGAATTTTCCTAAGCACATATCATCTATCTAAATTGAAAGAGTTTTTGATTATTAGATTAGTGTAGGTTTAGTATATCCATTAGTTCTAACTGTAACTGTGTACCCTATAGCCTTAGACTACTGAAACTGCAATTTATATTTTGCTATTATGGGACTTAGTACATATGTCTGATTCAAAGAAATGGTATCAACAAAGGTGAACAGACCTCATCTATATAGTACCAAAGAAGCATAGACATCCACACAATACCAAAGCAGCACACACTTAAACTGAATAATGCCAAAAGAGCATACAGGTAAAAAAGAAAAACCAATCCTACTAGGATTGCTGAGACTTCTATGCAAATAAAAAAGGACTTGAACCTAATATGAGACTCAAAGTTGTAGCACTTAATATACGTAAAGAGGTAGGACTCTTGAACCACAATCCTTATGAAATTTATATCAATTACCTAACAATTGACTGTTCTGGCTCCATATTCTATTCCTGAGATGAAATGACAAAAGAAGAAATGATGAAATATCAGACCAATAAATAAAAATCTAGTCCTTTTTTAAAATTTTCTTACTATGGTGGTTGACCGTGGTCCTGGCTGCTGAGTGGGTAAGTGCATAATGTTGAACATCGATTACTTTCATTGGGCATTATTCAAAGACATATTGTGATTCTGTTGTTTCTTATTTAGAATTTTTATCATATAAAATTTTAGGATTGGATATTTAGAATATTCATCCTGTGTTATTTAGAATTCTGGGGGTTCCATTTAAAAGTACTTGACAGGGGGCAGCTGGGTAGCTCAGTGGATTGAGAGTCAGACCTAGAGATGGGAGGTCCTAGGTTCAAATCCGGCCTCAGACACTTCCCAGCTGTGTGACCCTGGGCATGTCACTTGACCCCCATTGCCCACCCTTACCACTCTTCCATCTAGGAGCCAATACACAGAAGTTAAAAGGGTTTAAAAATGTAAAAAAAAAAAAGTACTTGAAAAACTTCCTGTGGACATGTGGGGGACTTTGAGACTACATTTTCCGTGATGCAATGCGTTTCCAGTTTTGGAATGTGGTGACATCTCCAACATATAGTGCAGCTTAAATTTGGAGGTTGGACTTGAGCCGACCTCTTTGACTATGCAGACAAGATGGGATGAGGTATGGATGGGTGGCATTTTTTTAAATAGTCAGGTGTGGTCTTATATATTTTACCAACATGGCCATGGTAATTAAAATATTACTTTTCCTCATAATATCAGCCTTTATCATTTTTTATCATGACAATTGAATAGTTATTTGATTTTTTTGTGCTATTTTTCTAATGATTTTGATTGGCAGTATTTCATATGCCTCATGCCTCAGCTATGTATCTATGTGTGTTGTCAATGTTTTTTTTTTCCTATCCTCCTCAGAGGGGAATGTGTTTTTATTTTATATGAAAAGACTTTAAGTTATTTTAGTGAAAGAAATTTACCACCTCCCAGAATCCAGATGAAGATGCCTGTGGAGACACCATGGAGATTGCATCCTGATCCAGGAGACTGAGAGAAAAACAGGATGTAAATAATTTGAACTTTGGGGAGTTAAATTTCATTTGTCTTATTTTAAATTCATTTATCTTGTTAAAAATTCATTTGTTTTGTTAAATTCATTTATTTTGTTTAAATGCATTTGTTGTATATGTATATATATTTTGTTGTGAAAGAAGGGGCCTGCCTCCTGAATTTTTTTTATAAAAAAAAAAGTGCCAAGTATTTGATTTTCTTTTGTTGTAAAATTATTGCCATTTCCCCCTTATATTGATGTATATAACCTTTATTTTATTGTGATTGTAAATTTGTTTATGTTTGTTATGATCCATTAGGGAGACTGGTCTCCCAAAGAATCACAGGGAGGAATATGCATTTTGAAATGCACTAACCCTGGGAGACTACCTCTCCCAGAATCCTCTACCCTAATTTCCTCAGACATCTCCCAATCCCTTTGTGGGAAGTGTCTGAGGAAAGTATAAAAGAAGGGAAAGTGAAGTGCTTTTGGCACCTTTTTGGAGGAAGAGCCTTGGTCCCAACAATACTGTTGGAGATCTACCTCTGAGACTTCCTAGACCTTTTCTTTCCCTAAACTAAATAAACCCAACTATTCTATACCCTTAAGTTGTTTCTTGATCTTTATTGAGCTTAGAAGGGCTCAGATCAATTTCCCCCTCTGGGCTTGGAGCTATGCCAGGTAGGTTATCTTCCAATTCCCTTTTCCTTCCTATTCCCTTCCTTTCTCCTATCCATCTTTTTTCCTACCACCCACATCACATATGGAAATAGGTCTTGATCAATGACACATGTAAAACCCTGTGGAATTGCTTGTTGGCCATGGGAAGGGGTTGGGAGGAGGGGAAGGAAAGAACATGAATCATGTAACAATGGGAAAATGTTTTAAATTAATTATTAAATAAAATTTTCAAATCACAAAAAAGAGTCCCAGAAACAGTGGTGCCTCTAGATCATAACTGATTTTGTCCTAGTTCCAGTAGCCATCACATTCAGGAACAACTCTTTTGGACATTAAACCTATCAACTACCTCTGCACATACTATCCTTTATCCTCAGCAACCATAGCCAATGAAAACCTGAAAATTAGCAACAAAGAGCTTTTTCAACATATGAAAGTATTACAATTTTCTGCCTTACTTTCAGGATGTCTGCACATTTCCATTTGATGATCTTGATATTGATAGTATTGATATTGCTCTATTACAACCAGCCAAAATACCAGAAGAAAAAACTCAATCAGAAGAAAGGAAAAGCCTTTATCCTTCAATGAATTAATAAAGCATTAAAAAATAAGCAAGAATTAAAAGGAAAGAAATAAGATCAAATTTAAAAAGAGTATAAAGGAGAAAAATCACAAAGGAACTTTAAACTAAGAGTGAATGATGCTTAAAAAGAGACTGAAAAGAAAAAAGTGAAGGATTTGATAAGTGGAAACACAAAACTCTACCAACAGCAGACATTACAGTAGAACACAGCATTATGACTAGCACTATAATATCCTAAGATTTGGAAAACATACATTATCAAGTTATATTTGGGAAGGGTAGACACAAAAATAATGGATCGTTAATACCATAGAAATTTTTTGAAAAAATGAATACTAATATAATGTTACAGAAAATTGTCAAAGACAAAATTCAGTTATTGAAAATTAGTCATTTTATTTATAATATTTATATGTACATGTATATGTGTATATACACACAAATATGCATAGTGTAACCAGGATCCTCTCAAAGAAATACCCAAGATTCAATTATCTGCAGACAATGTAGTTAACATAAGCATCATCATGTTTAAAACTCACAATGGACTTCTATGTCATCTTATTTAAGATATACAATAAAGAAAATCTACTTTATGCTAAACACAGAATTATTAATGAAAGCACATTAAGAGTTATCTCAATAAACTATTCAAAGAAAAAAAGGACACTTATTAAGATGGGAAAACAAACAAACAAAAAAGACATCTTTTCTATATCACACAAACCTATATAATTTTTATCATGAATTTTTTAAAGTCATCAGGGGTCATGTGTCTAATTTATTTAAAAAATTTTAATGTAAGAATGCAAAATTTATAATTTTATGTATCTATGACTTTTAAAAAATCATATGTGTCAGTTTCTAGTCTTTTGGAATCACTAACCTAATTCATGAGTTTTTGAAATTTCTTGACAAAAGAGATAATATTTGAAAGTTTACAAAAGTACCATGGCACCTAACTAAGTTCAGTTCAGGGTATACTATAGGTGAAGGTTCAGTACCACAGTTATAATAAGAGTTTTATTTTGTTCAGTTATTTCATTCATTTCCAACCCTTTGTGACTCCATTTGGAATTTTCTTTGCAAAAATATTAGAGTCGTTTGCCATTTCTTTGTTCAACTCATTTTGCAGATGAGAAACTGAGACAAAGTTAAGTGACCTGTCTAGGCTCACAGAGATAGTATGTGTCTTAGTCCAAATATGAACTCAGGAAGATGAGTCATCCTGTTGCTCTGTCTATTGAATTATTAATAGTTATATAACTCCAATGAATTATATAACTCTATTTTATGTCTCTTTTAATGTTCATAGGTATTTGAGTTACCACCAATTGAAGAACAGTTGCTCAATCATTGTTCTAAAGGAACAAATCCTTGAATCCTACTGTACACTAAAATATGGGATATGGATTAAATTAAAATTTACTGTCTACAAGTCCTATTGGGTACTTTAACCTTTCCTACTAAGGTGATTCCTTGCATTTTTATGAAACAATTTCATTTTCTTCAATTTTATATGTTAACATGGAAATCTGCTTAATTTTCAACTTGCTAGATTTGGGAAAGATTTTACGTTTTATATGAGTTCAAGTGAAATTTATTTTCATATAAGGCTGTAGATGCTAGAAATGCAAAAGGTACGTCATCATTTTCAGATAATTCATTCTATCCCATATCTGACCTATATTTTCTAAGTAGTGTTTTTTCATTTGAGATAGATTGTGTGGTGACTTAATAATGACTTTCTCCTAGAGATTGAAGATATTGACCTTAATTCTTGTAAAACTTTTGCTTTTCTCTGATCCTGATTCTAGAACTCTCAATTATAGAATCAGTCAGAATATTCCCATATATGATATCCAAATAAATATGTCTAACGGAACAAGTAATCTAGAAAATAACATAGAACATCATTTATTTTGTAAAAAAATAATTAATGCTAAGCCCCAAGCAGAGATCCTATCTGCTTTTAATAATAGCAACTCAAAGAAGTGCAGTGTGCATATTTGCATATATAGGAATGGAAGAATTTATGTGTTTACTTCAAGAGTATTAAAATTAATTGTAAAATTTCATGGAAGGAATTTGTTTTTTGATGTTGTCTATTGGGACAAATAAAGATTGAGACAAAACACTGAAAATGAAAAAAGAAAAGAAACTTGTGTGTTATTCTCCCATGACTCGTGGGATGAAAACTGATACCTCTCATTGTGTTATTAGTTGTTATTTTTTGTAGAATCTATTTTCTGAGTTCATTTCCAGTAATGTGTAAAAACCTCACTTCATATATGTTGATATTTTGTATTCCTCAGCAACAAGGATATTATTAAACAACTCAAAGTTACAATTATGCTAAGTAATAATTCACTTTCTAAAACAAAAATAGATTAAATCATGTTAGAAAATAAGCTAGATGAATCCTAATGCGGTTAATTAGTGATTTTATTGTCTACAAAGTCAAAATTTTGACTAACTTAATAAAAGAAATATTAGAACCAAGTTTAATCCTCTGACTTAAAGTTGTCTCGTACTCAATCTTCTTTTATTAGGTTTCCAAAAGATTTCATGCCAGAAGAATAACCTGTTCTCTTGGATTGTGGTTCATGCCTAACTCCCTTCCTTTCATATATCAGAATACTATTTCAGTCTCAATGGATATGACTTGCTATTCCATGAGGAATGTGCTACCATATTTCAGTACTCTTGGAGAGATTCCAGCTCAAACATGCTCGTAAGTAGAAATAGAGAATTATGTGAATATGGTTCAAGTTCCTTCTTTGTTCAATAATTCTTTTTGTTCAAAGAAAGCATAATATCACAGTATCTTAACCTCCATCTCCCCAGACTACTTTTTTACTTCTGTCTCAGAAGCCTTTTCACACTGGCAATTATTTAACTCCTATAATTCCATCTCCCTTGATTCAGATAGTTCCCTCTAGGATCCTCCAAGATATCCATTTAAGAAAGTACTCACATGATCCATGTTCACTTCTAACTTGACTCTGTTAATTTTCTGGATTACTTTCCCATCTTGTACCTGTACAAATAAATTTTTGAAGTTACCAGTCCTTTTAAACTCTCATTTATTTTTTTCCTTTTGAATATAAATTCTTTGAAGGTAAGGATTGGCTTTCTTTTTTCTTATATTTTCTACACTTAGCACAGTTCCTAGAATATATTAAGTAGTTACTAAATATTTTCTATGCTATGTACCTAGTTCAACATTTTTATTTTACTTATGAGGAAACTTACTCAGGAAGGTTAAGTGACTTGCCTATGGTCAGACAAAGGTAGGGCACTTTGAAAGAGAAGTTTTGAGATTATGCCTAATATTATGTAAAAGTACACAATGAGCAGTGATAAAATGCAAAACACATATAGTCAATCAAAATCATTTATGATTAATTATGCATTAGAGGTAGGAACCTAATTAACCTCAAGGGCAATTTGCAGAGCTGAGCTTCTGGGTACCACTGGCAGGCCTCAAGACTTGGAAAAGTGGAAGAAATGAGAAAATAAATAAGGGAAAGGAAAATGAAAAAGAAATAATTAGAAGTGAAAAGAAATATGTAAGAAATGAGTGTGACTGGAAAGAATTTAGTGTTAATCATATCAATGGAAACCCGGTTTAAAGAACAGTTGTATACTAACCTTCATGTTGCATAAATGTTGTTGACCTCTAAAATAAATGATTTGAAATATCAAAATATCAAACAAAAATTTGGATTTTTATTTTTGGTTGAAGATATGGCCATATAGAGGTATGACCCCCAAATTACCTTGAGGTCCTATAGCTCTATCATTCTATTTGTTTTTTTTTTATACTAATTAATTTTAATGACCAACTTTGGATTTACAAAATGGTATGAATTACATTTACCGTCCTCAATAAAGAGATGAAAGGACTACAGGTGAGGAAAGGGGTACATGTTGCCAGTTATCATAATTTTCTTGAATGACTTTGCTTAGAAGATTTTTCTCTATTAAAAAAGAGGCTTCCAGAGAGGGAACAGGAAAAATAATTACTATGGTGTTTTTTTTTAAACAGTAGTAAGACAAATAAAAGATGCTTAATAACAGCAATTAAATAAAAGATTGGTAAAATTCAATCACTTATATAAAATGAATCTATTTTTTCTTTTAACAAAAAAAATTCTATGCACTACTTGAACATTTCAAGTGATAAAGAATGCACTACCTCACTAGATAACTCATTCTATTTTAAAATGACTCTACTTGTTAAGCAGTTTATTTCTCATAATGAGGCAAAATCAATTTAATTTTCACTTCTGTTGACTTGCTCTAGTTTTTGGCCTTTAGATCCCAGCAAAATAAAACCTAATAACTATCATATGTCATCAAATACTTAGAAATAGCTATCACTGTTCCATTCCATTTAATATATATGTATATATATATATATTTTCCACAGATTATATGCCAATACAATTTCTTAGTGTTAATTTTCTGATGTACAAGCCATGTTTTCTCTCTCCCTTCCATTTCTTCCATTCCTCTTCCCTCTCCAGGAAGGCAGGTAATATAGTATTATCATATAATACATATTTACGTGTTCATCATTTTCTGAAAGAAAATACATATTGCTTACACAAGAGAAAAATTAATGGAGGAAGTAAAGTAAAGGATGATATGTTTCATTTGTATTTGGACTTCTTTCTATGATTATGGATATCCTTTTTTCGTCATGAGCCTCTTGGAGTGTGGAGGAGCCTCACCTGATTGATAATAGTTGTTATTCATAGTTGATCAGCATACATTATTGTTATTACTTTGTATAATGTTCTCCTGGTTCTACTCATTTCACTTTGCATCACTTCATATAAGTCTTTTCAGGTTTTGTTTGTGATCATCTTGTTAGTCATTTTTCATGACAATAATTATGACATTATGAGCATATACATTTGTTCATCCATTCTCCAATTAATAGATATCTTTTCCATTTCCAATTCTTTGCCACCATAAAAAGCTGCAAAAATATTTTTAACAGATAATCTCATTTGAATGCAGACTTAATAGTGATATTATTGAGTAAAAGGGTAGCACTATTATTCTATTAGGGGTTACTATAACAGTTCCTTTGCGTTTCCTTAGTGTAGATCAGTGTTTCCCAAACTTTTTTGGCCTACCGCCCCCTTTCCAGAAAAAATATTACTTAGCCCCCTGGAAATTAATTTTTTAAATTTAATAGCAATTAATAGGAAAGATAAATGCACCTGTGGCCATCACCACCCTACTGGATCGCTGCAGCACCCACTGGGGGGAGGTAGCACCCACTTTGGGAATCACTGATGTAGATAGTCTGAAGAACTAGAAAAATACTTCTTTAGACAAAATCTACCAGTGGCATAGATACCTCATCTTTCTTACCTCAGTGGCATTCCTTAAGAGATGTTACAATAGGGGGCCAAATTAGAAACAACTTTTATACTCAAATCAGGATCTGTCTACACACAGTAAGGGGGTCTCTGAAACACCTTTTTTACCTAATCCTTGAGCCTATACAATAACCAAACAAGATTGCCAAATATTTTGAACAAATTACTCTATCATTTTAAAAGTTATTTCCAGAGATTTTCCATATTGAATATATCTCTTGTTGCTTAGAAGATATTTGAGAGTAAGTCACTATCTTTGGGATTCCCTTGACTTTGTAAAGTTGAAAAGACCTTGTACCCCTTTAAATTACATTCCCCAAACTCCTTTTCACCATACCCATAATTCTTTAGGTCTTTTCCTATTGGTCATTGGTTTTCACAGGCTGTATTGAAATGGGTTTTTTGGCCTGGTCAGGGGGCTTTTGGACTGGAGGCAGCATGGTGAAGGGTGAGTTGGGACTCCTTCCCTGTGCTTTTAATAAATCCTTATAAATATCATACTTTGGAGTCATTGAATATTAATTTTAAAACTTACAGTTTGGTGACTTATGAAGGGAGCTCAGAATCTAGCCTCAGATTCCCTGTGGAAATAGTTCCCATCTGCACTCTACCCCCCCCAACGGAGTTTTCTGCCATTTTTAAACCTTTGCTGAGCTGCTGCCCCCCCACCTCTTCCCTATCTGTGCATTTTCCCTCCCAGGCAAATGAATAAATTATAATTAATTTTTTAAACAAGTCATATTTAATAAAAACAACAACAAAAATAATATACAATATCCTTTAGCTTGCCCCTAACCCCAAATAAATAAATAAACAAATCAATATATACATTAAAACTTATTCTTTTTTCATGCACTAAGAAACCACAGGCCTGGACCAAATTTAAACGTGTTACACAATCTGATGATGAGACCCCCTACCAATTTATGGACAGGCTCATTGAACTGAGAAATAGATACATGGAACTTGACCTTTCTGTTGAAAAGGATGAAAGGCAAATAAAGGAACAATTTGTCATTAACTCTCACAGAGAGATCCAAGATCACTTTAAAACAAATTGCCCTATGTGGACTGAAATGGACCTTGATGAATTAAGGAGAACTGCTGTTTATATCTTTAACAACCATAAAGAGAAACAGGAAGAGAATAATAGTTTATTGGACGTATTTCAAAAGAAACTAGACTCTTTAAGTGCCTCTTTAAGTGATAAAATTGGAAAACAACTAAAAGAGTTTGCTATTCAACCAATGGCAATTGCCTCCCTCCAAGAATCTAACTCTCAACCCCTTATATGCCAGTTCTGTGGAAAAAGGGGTCACATAATGATGAAATGTAGGACTTGGAATCAAGCAACTAGAAATAACTTCAGAAAGTACAACTTTAAAAATAATTACAATTATTTCTATAATAGCAATTATAGAAATAATAATAATTATAGAAATAATAACGATTATAAAAATAATGATTTCAGGAATTGCAACTTTAGGACTAGTAACAGATCTAGGTATACGGATCAGGCAATTGATAACTCATACTAAATGACTCCAGAGCAGTATATCTTGAGTGGAGCTTGGCCTTGAACCACCCAGGGTGCTACTGCCTCTCAAGGAGCAGCCCAAGGACCTACCCAAAGATTATAAAGATGTACAGGGGGCAGAGGGAGGGGGGGGGTTGAGGCACAGGAAACCTTTGATTTTCCAGACCCTGATGCCTTACTACCCATTGTCCCCATCCACTGCCCCCCCCATACTGATGAGCCCTATGTAATATTAAAGCTTAGTAACACCTATTATGACTGTCTTTTGGACACTGGAGCTTCCAGATCTGTATTGAAGAATACACCAGACCCATATTGCAATTCCATAGAATCAATAAGTGTAGTGGGGGTACCAGGAAAACCCCAAATGGTTCCAAAGCTCTCCTCTAGAACAGTGTGCATAGGATCCCTAAATGTGGAACACTCCTTCCTATTGATGCCTGGCTCCCCTATAAATTTGCTGGTGAGATATCTTTTACACAAGCTGAGAGCCACAATAAATTGCTCTCCAGATGGCTCTATGTCACTGGAATTACCTGAGGAATCCTTAACCTTTCTCTCTGTGATTCTTTCAGATAGTCATGAGATAAAGAAGTCTCCCACTTTTGAAATCCCAACAGATATACCTGAGTCTCTCTGAGCCACATCACCTTCTGATGTTGGCCTACTTAAATCAGCTGTCCCAGTCCAAATTAAAACAAAATCTAGCTCACCTCCTTCCATTCCTCAGTATCCTCTCTCAAAGGAGGCAATAGAGGGCATTACCCCAGTGATAAATTCACTAATTTACCAAGACATCATAATTCCCTGTAAATCTGAAAACAATATGCCAATCCTGCCTGTTAAAAAGCCAAAATTGGGGCCCAATGGCAAGCATCTCTATCAATTTATCCAGGATTTGAGGGCTGTGGACAATCACATTATATGTAAAGAGACACCCTGTAGTTTCCAATATAAATACTATCATTTCTTCTATTCCTAGCACAGCTACATACTTTACAGTAATAGACTTGTGCTCAACCTTCTTTTCCATACCTATACATGAGGATTCCAGACATATCTTTGCTTTCACCTGAAAAGGTTCCCAATGAACATGGGTATGTTTGCCCCATGGGTATGTTGAAAGTCCAAGTCTTTTTGCACAGATTTTGAGCCAAGACACAGATAATATAACATTTAAAAACAGCAAGTTAATTAAATATACAGATGATTTACTCTTTGCCTCACCAGATGCCACATGTCAAGAAGATAGTAAACATCTTCTTTTAGAATTACATAAAAGAGGCCACAAGATCTCAAAAGGAAAGGTTCAGTGGTGTCTCCCAAAAGTACAATATTTAGGCTTCATTTTAACTGCTGGGTCCCATTCAATTTCTCCAAAACATATTGAAAGTATGCAAAACTTAAGTGATCCTACCACTAAAAAACAATTGAGGGCAATATTTGGAGCAATAGGATTTTGTCTTCAGTGAATCCCTTGCTATGGGAAATCATTACGCCACTTGTAGCACTCACAAAAACCATGGTCCCTGAATCATTTAAATTGGAAAAGGAAATTTAAAACATGCTATCTTGTCTGCCCCTGCTCTAGGCATCCCAAATTATGACAAACCATTTACTTTATATATTCATGAAAGAAAAGGGGTAGCTTTAGGTGTTCTAACTCAACTTTTGTGACCTGATCAATGCCCAATAACCTATTATTCAGCCTAGCTGGACACAGTAGCTGCAGGAGCACCTCCATGCCTTAGAGGAATAGCTGCCACAGCTTTATTAGTGACTAAATCTGCTGATCTGGTATTAGAATGCCCTCTGACCATAATGTGCCCACATGGGTAGAGGCATTGTTATTAAGACATAGAACTCAGGCATTTACTGATCAAAGGATTATGAGGTACAAGATAACCCTATTGAATAATGAACATATTACATTAAAACACTGTGGAGCTCTTAATCCTGCAACCTTTCTCCTTGATTTGCCAACTTCTGGAGAACCTTTACATGATTGTACATTCTTAGTGTCCACTGTTGATAAACCTTGTAATGATTTATTGGACACCCCTTTGGATAATCTGGATTTAATATTATTTACAGATTGTTCTTCTTTTATGAGAGATGGTGTGTGCTATACAGGAGCTACAGTACAGAATTGGATACTCTATGGTCAACTTCTTTACCCTCACATGTAAGTGCACAAATTGCAGAACTCACAGCCTTAAAACAGACCTGTATCATTGCACAGAATAAAAGGGTCACAATTTACACAGACTCCCATAAGCATTTGGCATATGTTATACTGTTGACATGTTATGGCTTCAAAGGGGATTCTTAACATCACCTGGAAAATGTATTGCCAATGCAAACCTTATTACTGAACTTCTTTCTACCATCCAGCTCCCTGAAGCCATAGCCTTTGTTCACTGCTCTGCACACACAGGTGACACTGTCTCTGTCTCCAATGGAAATGGTTGAGCAGATGCTGCAGCCAAACTAGCAGCCTTGGAAGGACCTGAGTTAATTATGCCACTAACAATTACTGATAATTTGGATCTATCCCTTTCCTATAATGACAAGGAAGTGGGAAAATAGAAGCAGAGATTTAAAACAAAATAGATAAACGGAGTATGGGTGTCATCTGAAGGCAAACCCCTGTTCCCTAGGGCTTTCTATAACCAAATTTGTCATTCCATCCATAAACATGGTCATTTTGGCACCCAAGGCATTGTAGACTCTTAGAAGAGTATGGATAGCACCTGTAAAAACTACAATTGCCTCCAAAATATGTACAGTTTGTCCTACCTGCCAGGCCTTTAATCAGCACACTTTTTGAGAAAAAGCTTTTGGTGGATGTCCTCTAGTTTACACACCATTTGAACATTTGCAAATTGATTTTATCTCTCTGCCAAAAGCTGGACATTATAAATTGTGTTTGGTCACAGTCAATCAACTGACCAGGTGGCCTGAAGCATTTTCTACTGCTCAGGCCACAGCGGCTTTTGTTGCCAAAGTCCTTTTGAAAGAGATTATTCCTCCTTTTGGCCTGCCAGCAAGTATTGATTCTGATAAAGGAACTCACTTTACTAACTGAGTCTTATCACAAATTTATTCATGTTTGGGGATAACTCCTAAATTTCATACACCATATCATCCCCAGAGCTCTAGCCAAGTTGAAAGGATGAATAAAGAACTTAAAACTATGATTGGCAAATTATGCATGAAGACTCATTTAAAATGGTCTGAGATTCTACCTCTGGCCTTATTTTATCTCAGAAGCAGACCCAGAGGTGATTTACGTATCTCACCATTTGAGATGCTATTTGGACATCCAATTTTCAGGCACAACCATTTAACCCTGCCTATACTTCATTGTTAGGAGGGGAATACAACCATTGCCACTTATATCAGATAATTACAAACAAAATTGTTAGAACTCCGTGACTCTTGAGCTGCTATTCAGGCAGGCCCCTTAGACTTCTTGCTTCATGATTTGGACCCAGGTGATAGTGTGTACATAAAGAATTTCAAAAATAATGGGTCAACTGAACCTGCTTATGATGGACCATCCCAGGTCCTATTAACTGCACTAACAGCCATTAAAATTGGGGAAAGGGACTCATGGATTCATTGCAGTCATGTGAAACGAGTACCCTCTCTTTATAATGAATAATTCTCTATACTAATTACAACTGCCTGTACCTATTATATTTGATTATTAGTTGTATATGACTATTGTGATAAGAAAGCTCTATTGCTGGATTTTGCACTATTTTGTTTCACTTTATTTGATTAATCCTTATACTTGAATGATATATATATTACCTCACTACAGAATATCTGTATTAATGACGTATATTGACCTGATGTACCTTTCAAAGCATTTTGTGCCTTTTGTCATTCCTTTTGTACTTTTTTGAACATATTATCACTTTGTCTACTTCATTTGCACTCACACTGTGGATCATGGTAAGTTAAAGAGGGAATGAATCTTATTTTTGAAAATTAACCTCTATTCTTTACCTATGTGATTGTGTAAACTACACATTTTTTATATTTTTCTTTGTTATTCTTCCTACATGTGCAATATAGTATTTGATTTTTTTCTTTCTTTTCTCTCATTTTTTTTACATTGGAAACATGTCACCAGCATAAACTTTTGACTGTTTTGATTTTTGCAATAAAAATAAGCTAAGATGTTCATTTGCCTAGCATATAAATTTATACCCAAAAAGATTTGGACTTTGGAAACCTGCCACTAGTTGTTTAATTATTATGAGACTTTTGCTCAATGACTATGTCTCAACCAAAGAGAATCGGACCACAAAGGAGCACAGAGTTTTGTCCTGCTAAGTGCCAAATGAACACATAAAAGGAAAGAGACCAAACTAACCCTACAGGGATTGATGACATTCTACGCAAAGACTTGATCCTGTGTGAGACTCGAGGTTGTGACACTTAGCATCTGTTAAGATGTAGGACTTCCATGTACCACACTTGATATCAAGTACTCAACATCGATTGTTCTGGCTCCATTATCTCTGAAAGTGAAGAAAAGGATTGTACCTGGAAATTCTATTTCCCATTTGTCTTGAGATATAGTCTCTTTTCTCTATTTCTTTCATGATGTGACAAATTACTGTAGTCCAGGCTGCTAAATTAGGTTAGTAAGTAATTGTTGTTGCAAAGCTTATGGGACATGGATTGCTACAGGAACCTGCTTTAATTTGTGAATTTTTTCTTTTTCTTTTTCCTAGAATTTTTCCCTTTCACATTTTTTAATATCCTATATTTCCCTCAGAAGTTATTTTTTCCTTTTTATTTTTCTTTGGACTCTTTTATGTTTTGAAAATTGATTCATATACCTTATGCCTTGACCATGCATTCCTGTGTGATTCCCATGTGTATCCCTATATTTTCCTCGGGGGGAATATAAAATTATTCTTCTCTGGGGGGACTATGTTATTGCTGTGAAATTGGACTTGAATTTGACCCTAATTTAGAACAGCAGACTACCTCCCAGAATCCAGGAAGCACCATGAAGGTGCCTACAGAGACCACACACTGCACCAGAAGATCCAGAGTGAATTTCGAGACATGGCAAATTTGAACTTTGGGGGAGTTGAATGTATTTATTTTGAATGGACACTTTTATGCCAGAGAGGGGGCTGCCCTCTAAACGGCTTTTTGTCAGTGCACCGAACATTGGTTTTATTCTTTCTCTCTTTTATTTCCCTTTTATCTCTGAATTATTGTAAACTTTAATTTGATTATGTTTTCATAATACATTCAGGAGATTAGTCTCCCAAAGAATCAGAGGGGGGAATGTAAAGTTGAAAAGACCTTGTAATCCTTTAAACTACATTACCCAAACTCCATTTCACCATACTCATAATTCCTTAAGCCTTTTCCTATTGGTTGTTGGTTTTCGCGAGCTATATTGAAATGGGTTTTTTGGTGTTGTCAGGGGCTTTTGGACCAGAGGTGGCATGGTAAAGGGTGAGTTGGGACTCCTGCCCTGTGCTTTTAATAAATCCTTATAAATATCATACTTTGGAGGCATTGAATATTAATTTTAAAACTTTCAACGTGATGCCAGATTTCACAAAATTCAGGAACACAGAGATAGCATCTTCCTATTGGTTCTCACAATAAGATTGACAAGGGCAAATGATTACTGCCCTTAAAGCAGCTTTGGAGAAATAGTTTCACCAAACCTCAGAGTAGGAAGGGATCTCAGAGCCCAATCAGCCCATCTAAGAATTAATGAAAAGAGGATTTTCTCTGCAATATTGCCAACAAATGGTCATCAAAATGTGCTTGCAAAACTATAGTGACCCATAATGTTCTTCATAAGATCTCAGGTAGATACATTTAGAAATAGAAGGGACCTAAAATTTATGACATCTATTCCAACCATTTCAGCATTACAAGTCTAATAGATAGCTGTAATTCCTAGGAGGGAAGTCAAATAAGTATTTCGATAGCATCTTCTTTGTAGTAGTCACTGTGCTAAGTGTTTTTTTACAAATATTATCCCATTTGATCCCCTCAACCAAGCCATGAGCTGGGTACTATTATTATCCCCATTTTACAGTTAAGGAAACTGAGGCCAAAAAGGTAGGGTGACTTGCTCAGTATCATACAGATAATAAGTATGTGAAGTCTAATGTGAATTGGGGTCTTCCTGATTTCAGTCCCAATACTCTATATATTGAGTTACCAGTTGCTTCATTAGATAGCTTCCTTATTTGGAACTTTTCTCTTCTATTCAGAATAATTCTAACTCTGTCACTTTTCTTAATTGCTCATAGACCTGCCTTTAGGGGCCAATTAAATGAGTCTAAATTCCACTTCAACATTATAGCCTTTTATCCTTGAAGATAGCTATTATTTGCTCAACTTTCCCCTCTAGGCTATAAACATCCCCAATTTCTTTAACTCCACATCTTTATCACTCTTAAGCTTGTCAGTGTTATTCCTAAGTTGTGGCATCAAAAATAAAGAAGGATACTTTAGACATTTACTGACCAGGCTCAACCTCTGTAGGAAATCACTCCTTTCATTAAATTACTCTCTCTTACAAGACCTAGGACAGCACCACCTACAGTTGATATACTTTGAGATTAAACTCTGCTAATACCCCTAAGGCCCTTACTTTAGAATAACATGATCTGTTGTTTAGTCAAGAATCTTTAAATTATTAACCTGTAAAACTGATTATATCAGTACAAATAATAACTTCATTTACACTTTTTCATTTACCTTTTTGGATCCTAACTCCAATGAACCTGTAGTCTTCTAATATACGAGCCTTTATTATTTGGGTTTTTAGACTGATTGTTTTAACAAATCCAGTGGCCTTTAAAAAAGTAAATCATCAAATTCTATACATTTGGACACTGTGGAATTAATACATTATAACAAATGGAGATGAAGAGTTAATATTTGTAGCAATGTTTGGGCATATTCTATGTCATATTAGATAATTACTGAACCTTGTCTGCACAATCATACCTGGCTATCTTAGTATTCAGAATCATGTACAGGGAAGCAGGGAATATTCATAGGCAGTCAGATTGCCATCTGGTGGCCATTCTGTAGTTAATATTAAAAGACATTACATGATGACTAGTTGCTTACTGTATTAGCAAAATGCAGTGGAAGAAGTTGGGTTTGGATGATTTTACTGCTTTGCGAACCTCTAACATTTGTCATCTAAATAACTAGTCCCAGCTGCCTTTTGAAGCTATATGTTGTGGGGTAGCAGAAAAAGTATTGGATTTAGAGTCAGAAGCCTGTGTTCAAGTCCACCCTTGTCTCCTCATGTTATATATGAAGATATATCAGTTCATCTCTTGTGGTCTAAGTTTCTTCATAGGTAAAACTAGCATAGAGTTGGGTGGAACTAGATGCTCTCTAAAACACATTCTAGCTCTATATTCTATGATCTTTTAAAATGTTGAAAAATAGAATCAATGCTACTGGAGGCAAAAATGGTCAAATTAGAGCATTAAAAACAATACTAGACTGGCTAGAAGACATGTCTATTCTAGCAGTGAGTAATACAAGATAATATTATGTGGGTCTAATAGGATGACTTGGTAGAAAGCTTTGAGTGCCAGGCTAAAGAGTTAAAGCTTTATTCAATGCAGAAAAGAGAACATTAAGTATTGCCAATCATGAGTTTAATTTAATGAGAATAGTGTTTTAGAAAACTAATATAGTAAGAAAGGAAACTATCTTTGAATTGAGAGAGAACTGAGTTCAAGTTTCGTTTTTGACAATCCTGGCTGTGCAACATCAGGAAAGTTAATTAAACTCTCAGTGCCCTGTACAATTATCTAAGATTATAAATTGAAGAACAGTTTCTAATCTGTGTTGAATAAAATTTCCTCACCAAGGAAGACCATATATATGAATGAAATCACAAATCTAAAATAAAAGGAAAAAATATGGTAGCATTATTTAGCATATTCTGGGGCAGAAAGAGATTAATGAAACATAGACCATCTGAGGAAAACTTTGGTTATTGACTCCCAGTTATAAAGAAGTCCTTAACATATTTATTGACATCTATAGTAATTTGACTGATGGCATAATAATTATATTATTCTCCATTCTTACACACATACATGCCAAGGCTTCAAAGGCTTCTACAAAAGAATAGTGTCCCACAGGGGCCATTATGGTTCATGAGATTGGCAGCTTTCTATTGCAAATAGGATAGGAACCTATGACTTAGAAAATGACTTTTTGCTTTTAAAAATGCATTCATAAATGCAGTCAATTTCTATCAATTCTGCAAAGAGCTCGAAATTAAGGTAATATGAATTTTCCTCCATCGCTCTGGGGAAGCTTCGGCTATGACTCCCTATGGCTTTCTCTGAGTCATCTTTCCCCATTGAACTCCAATTTTTTTTAGCTGCCAAAGTGATTTTTTAATTTATAATATTTTTTCCATAATTACATGAATCATGTGCTTTCCCTACCTTCCTTCCACACTCTTCTTATAGCCATTGAGCAATTCCACTGGGTTTTACATGTGTCATTGGTCAAGACCTATTTCCATATTATTTGTATTTGCACTAAGGTGATCATTTAGAGTAGACATCCCCAAACATTTCCCCATCGAACCATGTGATCAAGCAGTTTGTTTTTTTTTTATTTGTGTTTCTGCTCCCACAGTTCTTTCCCTGGATATGGATAAGTGTTCTTTCTCATAAGTCCCTTAGAATTGTCCTGGGTCATTGCATTGCTGCTAGTACAGAAGTCCATTACATTGGATCGTACCACAACATATCAGTCTTTGTGTACAATGTTCTGACTCTGGCCTTTCACCCTACATCAATTCCTGGAGGTCATTACAGGTCACATGGAATTCTTCCATTTTATTATTTCTTTTAGCACAATAGTATTCCATCACCATCAGACATCACAATTTGTTCAGCCATTCCCCAAAAGAGGGGCATCCCCTCATTTTCTAAATTTTTGCCACCACAAAGAAGGCGGCTATAAATATTTTTGTACAAGTCTTTTTTCTTATTATCTCTTTGTGGGTATAAACCCAGCATTGGTATGCCTGGATCGAAGGGTAGGCAGTCTTATAATGCCCTTTGGGTATAGTTTCAAAATGCCTTCCTGAATGGGTGGATCAATTCACAATTCCACTAGCAGTGCATTAATGTCCCAATTTTGCCACATCCCCTCCAACATTTATTACTTTCCTTTGCTGTCATATTATTCAATCTGTTAGGTATGAGGTGGTACCACGGAGTTATTTTGATTTGCATTTCTCTAATTATAAGAGATTTAGAACACTTTTTTCATGTGCTTTTTGCTAGTTTTGATTTCTTTATCTGAAAATTGCCTATTTATGTCCTTTACCCTATCAATTGGGATATGGCTTGATTTGTTTTGTACAATTGATTTAGCTCCTTATAAATTTGAGTAACTAGATTTTTGTCAGAGGTTTTTGTTATAAAGATTTTTTCCCCATCTTGCTGTTTCCCTTCTAGTTTCGGTTGTATTGGTTTTGCTTGTACAAAAAAACTTTTAATTTAATGTAATCAAAATTATTCATTGTGATTTTTATGAAGCATGGACCAAACCATTCCTTCTATTTCAACTACTCAGGATAAATCTTTTAAAATGTATATAGTATAATTTGCATGTATGTATGTGAATATATCTGCTACTACTGGTAACTCATTCTATCAAATTTGTAAAGAGAATTGATGTTGCATAGTGGTTAGAAATGTCCTTAGGGATCACTTATGTCAGTTCTTTAATATTTTTTGCATTAAAACAGAGGACCAGAGAAGGTTTAGTGACTACAGTCAGATCACATCTCTTATTGAGTGAGCAAAGACTAGAATTCAGAACTCCTGTCTCACAATGTAATGTGCTTTTCACTGCATCATAGTGAAATCATGCTAAATGTTTCCACTGAGCTTCATTCTATTAATTATAGAATTCACTGTGGTTACATTAATGGTTTCTTGGCAGGAAAGAGTAAGTATCAGTTATCACCTCCCTAGTAAGTGTTAAATACTGCATATTATAAATCATTAGCACTTCCTTCTGGTGCTCTAGTCCTATTGCTTTACAGTACAATATTGGCACACAACCTACTGCATAATGGACTTTTCATATACCAGGATTATACTCTAGGTCTACTACAGTTTTAGCAATAGACATATTTATGACATAAAGTCAGTTTCCTTAATCTCTTTGCAGTGTTTGTCATTACTTACTAACCCCTTCTATTTGGATATGTTCTTCCTTTGTTTCTTTAGTTTCTCTGCTTTCCATGTTTTTTAACTCTCGCTGTAATTATCTTTCTGTCTCTCTTTCCCCCTACACTCTATACTTGTTAGGTTTTCATAACCATTTAACTTCTGCATTCCATCAATATTCTATCCTTGATCAAATATTGTCATTTCTTTTCCTACATTTTTCAGACATGACTGTCTTTCCATTCACACAATCTCCTTTCTCCTGGACTATTGTGATGGCCTCCTTAAAGTCTTCCCTATGTCAAGTCTCTCCCCATTCCAATCCATCCTTTACTTAGATACCAAAATAATTTTTCTAACATGTAGGTTTGACCATTCGATCTGTCCATAAAAACTCCAATGGCTCCCTATTAATTCTAGGGTCAAATATAAACTCTGGCTGGCTTTTAAAACCTTCCCAACTTGTCTCCATTCTAATAATGCCAGAGTATGTACTAATTAATTCCCTCCTCTATCACTTTGCAATCAGGACTGCTTAGTTGTACTCACCGATCAAGAAAGTTCTTTGGGTATGAATGATTTCTAACCCCCACTCCCCTCTGCTGAATTATATCAAAATGAGACAGAACACAGAAGAAAAAAGAATTGTTCCAGACAGTCAGATTATTTCCAAAAGAAGTAGAAGCAAATTATGCTCCTTCCTTTCAGGTTTAATAATATAGTCATAATTCATCTTTATTTTCACAGAAAGTAGAAATAGAAAGATCTGGGTTGGAGATATGTCTTTAATTCATACTGACTATGGAACAATAGTCAAGATCCTGAGCCTCTTGGGTTTTAGAAAACTTTCTAAAACAGTAATTTACAGAGAATATGCTGCTCTTCACTAGAGAGAGATTTTACTACATCAAAGAAATCAATGTTAGAGACCACATTGTGGGTCTTTAGTGTTAGTTCAAAGAATTTAGTTGAAATAATTGAAAATTATCAGAGAAAATTTTATATTATGTTATCAAATCCTTCTTTTTAATATTCTATTTCTCAAATTACATGTAGAAACAGTTTTTAACATTTTCTTTTTAAAATTTTGAATTTTACATTTTCTCCCTACTTCCTCACTTCTTAAAAGAGATTACATATTTGTAGTCATGCAAAACATATTTTCCTATTAGACATGTTATGAAAGAAAACACAGACCACAAGAAGAAAAAATGCCAAGAAAAATAAATGTATGCTTTGCTCTGCATTCAGACTTCAACAGTTCTTTCTCTGAATATGGATAGAATTTTTCATTTGATCAGCTACTCTGATCAAAATAACTATCCAAGATAATTCCTAAGGACTATCCTTAGGAATTATCTTGGATAGTTATTTTGATCAGAGTAGCTAAGTCATTCATAGTTGAACATTATACTATATGCGATTACTATGTATAAGGTTCTTCTGGTTCAGCTCACTTCACTTTGCATTAGTTCATATAATTCTTTCTGTTTTTTTCTGAAAGCATCTTGCTCATTATTTATATAGCCACATAACATCCCATCAAAGTCATATATCAAGAGGAGGAGTCAAGATGGCCAGTTAGAAGCAGCAAAAGTCAAGTTCTATGTGAAAACCCTTCCACATCAATCAAAAACAAAGTGCTTTGAGGTGGACAGAAAACCAAATCCAACAACAAGACAGAGCAGGGGAACCCTACTGCTTGATTTAACTTAAAAGGTACGCAGAGAAAGTTGAATTCTCGGGTTTAAGGAAAAGAAAGAAGGAAAGTCCCAGGACTCTTCTCCTACCTTCTTGTTGGATTTGGATTTCTGTTTGTTCTGAAGCATGATATGAATATTTGTTTGGAAGGATTGTTCAGAGAGTTTATGGCTTTAGGTGCTCCTAAGTCACCATCTTGGTTCTGCCTCCTATATTGGGTTCTAATCTATTTGGGGTTTTCTTGACAAAGATACTGGAGTGGTTTCCCATTTCCTTCTACTATTCATTTTACAGATAAAGAATTGAGACAAAAAGGGTTAAGAAACTTGCCCAGGGTCACACAACTAGTAAATGCTTCAGGACTATTTTGAACTCAAGAAGTGTCTTCCTGGCTGAAGACCTGGCACTGTATCTATTGTGCAACTTAATTATCTCTACTTTCAAATGAAACTGATTATATGTTCCCTTGGGAAGAAATGACCTTAACCAATAATCCTTAATTAAGGAAACTGCAAAGAGAAATGTGACAAGTCTTTATTATTGCATGTTTGAAGAAAAAGTAATGGTTTTCTATTTAAATGCAATCATAAAAATTAAGGAATGTATTTTATGTGTCCCTGGAACATAAAGAGAAAACAAATGTTATGAGTGAGTAGATTATATTGTATTTATGATCAACTTTCTGCAAAAAGTATTTACAGGCATACAACCTGAGGTTACTATTGTCTTCACTTGTCTTCCAAAGGGATGAATTCATGTTTTAGTTACTAAATTATGGGAAGCAGAGTTGGCTTTAAATAATGAAAGTCCAGGCCTAGAGACGGAAGGTCCTAGGTTCAAATCTGGCCTCAGACACTTCCCAGCTGTGTGACCCTGGACAAGTCACATGACCCCCATTGCCCACCCTTACCACTCTTCCACCTAGGAGCCAATACACAGAAGTTAAGGGTTTAAAAAAAATAAATAATGAAAGTCATTGTGCTTAAAGAAGGTCCTTTGAGTCAAACTGCCATTACAACATGAATGTTTCATTTATTATTATTTAGGTTTTCTATCCTGCTTTCAAAAAGGAATTGAGGTAAGTTGTAAACTACAATACAAAACAACTAAAATTTGAACCAAAAAAATCAGTTAAAAGGAAAAAAAGCATATTATTTGCTGTCAAAAAGTTATTTCTGTTTCTGTTTTTGTTTTTTCCTTACAAGAGGCCTCTAGGGATGAGCTAGTTATTACAATTGAGCATAGAATTTAGTTCTAAGATCCCTGGAAGCTATGGAAGAAGGGGAAAGGACACATTGGATTATATACATAGCTTGATACAAATTTATAAGGAGAACAATATTCGCCCCCCCCCCCAACCCCCACCTTCGGCACTGACTTCTAGGAAGAATTTACCTTGTGGATCCTTATATGAAATGAGAATTGCATGTTAAGTAGGGAGATACAGTTTGAATTCTGCCTCAGACACTTAATACCTTGTGATTATCAGAAACCACTTAACCTTTCAGAGCAGGAATTCTTACTGTGAGGTCCACAAGTACTCAAAAGGTCTGCAAGACTTGAATTAAAATTCAGTCTCAGGGACTTATCGGCTATGTAACTCTGAGCCAGTCAGTGAAATTCTAAATTTCAGTTTTCTATTTGTAAAACTAGGATAATATTACCTATCTCACAAAGTTGTAAAAATCAAATGTGATAACCTTTGTGAAATATTTTACAAACTTTAAAGTGTAATATAATAAATATAATAATGTGTAATATTATTCATAGCAAAATGAGGATTTAATCTATGCCAAGATTGCCCAAAATGATGCCATCCTTGTGGGTACCTGCTTCTGGGAGACAGAAGGACTGGCACAAGTGGGTACACTCTAACATGTAGTTGGCAGCACATTTTTTTCATTGTTGCATAGTTTGAATTTATAGCATCTTTAAAAATTCCTGGTTGGAATAGTCACATTCTTTCTTGAGCTTTTAAAGGTGAAGAACTCATTAACTCAAATTTATTGCTTCTATTTACCTGCCTACTCAAGTTCTCCTTCCCTTTTGACTGTCTCCCCTTTTTAATTCTTCATCCTCTTCTTCCTTCCCTATTGGGTAAGGTAGATTTTTATACCCAAATGCGTACATTATTCTCACTTTGTGCCAGTCTCCATGACAGTACTATTCAAGAATTACCCACCATCCCTTCATTTTTCCTTCAACTATAGTGATTTATTTATACTTCATCATGTGAGATAATATATTCCCAACTTTTCTTCTCTTTTTCCCATGTATTACTCTTACTTATCTCTTGATTTTTTTTAATATCATGACATCATATTTAACTTACTCCTTGCTTTCTGTCTAGATATTCTCTTATTCATTGCCCTGTGATATGGTTCTTTAGTACCTTAAGACTCCTCGTTTTTCACTCTGTGCATTAAATGGGGAATGATCTGAGGACAACCTTATACTTCCAGTAGCCAATGTGACCCAAAGAAACCAACCTGGAGTTTGAGTCTGTTTCATTTACCTTTTGTTAGTTAGCATAGGGAATGAAAATCCCTAGCCTAGAAACTCTTAGAGTCCAGAATTTCAAGCTGGTCATCATAGCCAGTCTAGTAAGAAAGGCTAAACCTCTTCATGAACATAAAAGCTGAGATATTTTGTGGAAGATCATGACCCTAAGTTGTGGGGGAAAAAATCCTTATGTTTGTTCAGCAGTCAATAAATCCATCAATAATTGGTTCAATCTGTCAGCTGAGATGATTTTACTAGGATATGGCCTCTGTGAATACTATATCTTGTTGGAGCCAAAGGTGAGAGTTGGGCAACAGGCAGGAACCAAAAGTATAAGTCACTTATCTTCTTCAAAACAAAGGATGAACAACTATGCCAATAATAACAGTCAATAAAATTTATTAAGAGCTTATTACTATGTGCTAAATGCTAGACATACAGAAAAAAGAAAAACACAGCACTTCCCTCTGAGGGAGAAAAAAAATAAAGCAAATAAACTATATAAAAAAAAAGAAATAATTAAAGTAGGGAAGACATGAGAATTAAAGGAGTGTGGGAAAGTCTTCTTGTAGAAAATTGGATTTTAGTTGAGATTTTTTTCTGAATCTTTTTTTTATTAATCAATTAATAAAACCTTTCCATGATTACATGATTCATGCCCTTTCCCTCCCCTTCTCCCACCCCCCCCCTCCCATAGCCTATGTGAAATTCCACTGGGTTTTACATGTGTCATTGATCAAGGCCTATTTCCATAGTATTGATATTTGCACTAGGGGATCATTTAGAGTCTACATCCCCAATCATATCCCCATCGACATATGTAATCAAGCAGTTATTTTTCTTCTTTGTTTCTTTTCCACAGTTCTTTCTCTGGATGTGAATAGTGTTCTTTCCCATAAGTCCCTCAGAATTGTCCTGGATCATTGCATTGCTGCCAGTAGAGAAGTCCATTGCCTTCGACTGTGCCACAGTGTATCTGTCTGTGTATAATGTTCTCCTGGTTCTGCTCCTTTCACTCTGCATCAATTCCTGAAAGTCATTCCAGTTCACATGGAATTCCTCCAATTCATTATTCCTTTTAGCACAATAGTATTCCATCACCAGCAGATACCACAATTTGTTCGGCCATTTCCCAATCAAAGGGCATCCCCTCATTTTCCAAATTTTTGCCACCACAAAGAGCATGACTAAATATTTTTGTATAAGTCTTTTTTCCTTATGATCTCTTTCAGGTATAAACCCAGCAGTGATATGACTGGATCAAAGGGTAGGCAGTCTTTTAAAGCCCGTTGGGCTTAGTTCCAAATTGCCATCCAAAATGGTTGGATCAATTCACAACTCTATCAGTTTCACTGGGTGGAAAAGTACACACCATCAAGGAGTAAGTTGTAAGAAGACTGGAAAGGTAGGCAGGAATAGATTATGAATGGCTAACAATTCCAAATAGTTAGGATTTTTTTATTTTAAACTTCAAGTGAAAGGGAGCCATTTCAGTTTATTGAATAGGGGGCATGGCTTGTATCCCTAAAATTGGGGAAGCATAATTTTACAAGTCTTCCTACCATTTCACAAAGTATCAAAGAACCTTTGAACCACTCAGAGTACAAGAAAACCCTGACTGGGGAATCAAAATAATATATGTATCCCTTAGGTAGTAAATCTTCGTTATAATAACTTTTATATAATTGGTTTCCTTTTTTGCATTATGTTTTTAATTTATGCATTTAAAATTATTGATTAAAAAGACTTCCATAAATTTTTTTGATTACCAAATGATTTCATTGCATAGAAAAATTTAAAAGCCTATGTCACAGAGTCTTTGTTTCCACATTTGTCTTACAGGAATAAATTCTTTTACTATCTTTTTCAGACATTTTGTGAGAAAAGTGCTTAACAAATTTTAGCATTTTATACAAATATAAGTGACCTTTTCTGACAGTGATGTAATCATTGATCAATGAGAGGCAGCATGGTAAGGTGGAGGACTGATCTTGGAGACAGGAGGCAGTAAAAAGAAAGAAAATGAAAGATAGAAAGGAAGAACAAGAGAAAGAAAATGAGAAAAGGAAAAGGAAAAGAAAGAGAAAAGAAGAAACAAAGAAACACAAAAGTCAATGTTACCAACTATGATATAGCACAAAATACAGAAATGCTCTTCATATGGGCAGTTTTTTACACTGACCCCTATAAAAGTTGAGGTCATTACATCAAATTGACTCAGTAAAGGCATTTCTATATTTAAGAGAAATGGACAGTTGATAAGTCCATTAGGCTGTCTCTCTAGTAAATACGGTATCAGATGTTTCAGGGAGCTTTTGGCAAGTACTACATTTTAGTCAATTCCTGATTGAATTCTCTGATGTATGTCAGCAGGACTGATGTGTTCTTGATGAAGGATGGATCCATGAGCTTTAGAAACTAGATTGTGGGAGGAAGAGTTGACATCATGCTGTGAAAGCTGAAGAGCTTGACATAAACTTGCTGAGACAATGCCTTGTCCTACTTCTACATGAAGGAGAGCTGCTAGGGTGACTAGAGGTAAGGTGACATTTTTTCCTCAAATAGCTGTGTGTGTGTGAACATCTGATCAGTGGCCTGCTGAAGACTGAAATAAGCATTGTTAGCTATCAGGGAATTTAGAATTCTTTAGCAAGATCATTTCAGAGATATTTGATGATTAGAACTGAGTGGCTAAAATGAGATAACTTCTGCAAAATGTTATATAATGAGAACTAATTATATAAAATTACCATATTAAAATATAATTACTGTGAAATTTTTTCTTATACTTCTTTCAATTCAAGTAAAAATGTTTCATTTTTTTCCTCTTCACTTCTCTTATCTGTAATAACTATCATTGTTATTCACCCTTCTTTCTTATCTTCTTATAGTACTTTTAGTGTGATTATAGGTTTTATTTGGATTTTCTCCAAATTAAATTTGGAGAGTGAGGGGAGAAAATATGTTCTTCAGACCAAGATAATAATTGCTGATCACAAGCATTGTCTTGGAAGAAAATAATGAAAAAAAGGATTCAGAGTAAGAGGAGAATCCATGGTCAAGAGGATCAAAATAAAAACAATGAGTTAAAAGGGTGTGACACAGACACTTAGAAATTTTAGATTCTCTGGAGTTGGGCCCTGCGTCTCAGCCAGTGCAGTTTTTAGTATTTGCTGGAAAGTCTTGTTTTTTAGACACAAAATCAATAATTAAAGGACATAGTAGCAAATGGTACTATGCTGAAGTGCAAAAGGTTGCCATGGTGTTATGGGTTTCCCCCTCATTGGAATTCTTCAAGAAGAAGCTAAATGTCAACTTGTCAGGAGACTATGGCATTAAAGAGAGTATTCTTATTTAGATACTTGTACATCAACTTGGACTAAGGTCCCTCTGACATTCATTTCAACTCAATTTGTTTAATTCTGCAAAATGATGTGATAACCAACTAAGGCTATGATATATAAGCTGATTTATATGTATTAGTCTCCACTCCTCTTTTAAAATACAGGCTGCCTGAGATCATGAGGACTGAGAAGAAAGTAGAACCATCAGATATAGTCAGCTTTGTCTAGGAGTTTGGGAAAGGGAGAGATATATAGTGATTTTTTTTCAAGGGATGATAGGGTAGAATGAATGACTTTTTTTTCAGTTTGTCTTTTTTGAAAAGTGGTAGGCATCTTGGTTCTTTAGGATTTCTTGAGATCTCGCCATTGTTTTTTTTTAATTTTAAACCCTTAACTTCTGTGTATTGACTTATAGGTGGAAGAGTGGTAAGGGTAGGCAATGGGGGTCAAGTGACTTGCCCAAGGTCACACAGCTGGGAAGTATCTGAGGCCAGATTTGAACCTAGGACCTCCTGTCTCTAGGCCTGGCTCTCTATTCACTGAGTTACCCAGCTGCCCTTGCCATTGGTTTTTGTAATTAAATACTTATAAATTCAAGGCCCATCTTTCCTAACTGGATTATATATTCCTCTGTACCGTACTCCCTAGAATTACTCTTTTTCTCTATCTGCCCTATGTTTTTCTAGTTATTGGCGGAACATATTTAACCTTTGTCTTAAGTAAACTTCTCTTTAAAGTGGGTGCTGAGTGGCTTAACAAAGGTGAAATAGGCAAGTAAAGTTGCAGGCCTCAGGAGTTTAACCTTACATAGAACAGTGACTTGATGAAACCTTAATGAAATAGGATGCTTTCTCAGATTTCAAATGTCTTCAAAGGTTAGGAACTACTAGCCTAGTAGTTTTTCTGTTAGCAGTTCACTTTAATGGAATATCATCTGGGTCACATTCCTTCTTTTATCACTGAGACTACATTGTATAAGATATAAGCATTTAATGAAGATTAAGAAGCAAAGGGCTCCAAGGATGAGAACACTGACCTGTTTCAGAGTTAGGAAAGAACCAACTCATAAAATTAGCTGTGTGACTTCAAGTAAGTAAGTCCTTCAACTACTATAAGCCTGGGTTTCCTTATTTGTAAAATGACAATAAAATAAAAATATCTGCACAGCTTACATCACAGGGTTCTTGTGCAACCAAATGAGATGATATATGTGTAGCATTTTTCAATTTAATTTCAATTTAAAAGAATTTTAAAAATCAGGTATCATTACTTGTTTATTAAAATCTACATAGGTGAGAATGCCAGTGGAGTGGAGAAACGTATCAATCAAGAGGGCATAGAGAGGAGAGAGAGTAAGAGAAATAGTGTTTTGACAGAGCTCCTGCATAGAAGGTGGCACAAAGGAGAGGAATTGACAGAGCTAAATGTAAGAGATGGAGTGTAGAATAAGAACAATCTCTGTGAATATCCTATGCATTTTGTTTAGAGAAATGTTGCTATCTAAATTTATTATTCTTAAAATTACAACAGAATATTTGATAAATGTGTTCACTATTTGATTACATTGTTCTATTTCCCAAACATTTAATGCTTCTGATGTCTCCCCAAGTAATGAAAAACTAACTAAATGCATTTTTCCAAAAGAAGTTTGTCTTTTAAACTTTTTTTTTAGATTTTTTTTAAACCCTTGTACTTTGGTGTATTGTCTCATAGGTGGAAGATTGGTAAGGGTGGGCAATGGGGGTCAAGTGATGTCTTTTAAACTTTTAAAAGAGACTTGCTTCATGATTTCTTCTTGTTATGATTCTGTTTGTGAATCCCATTACATAGTACCTTTTGTTGGACAATAGCATCATATAGTTGACTTATATTCTGCTTGAACTATTTTAGGTTCATTTTACAATTTTATATTGAACATTTATAATGCTAACTAATGTTAACACTCTCTTGAATTGCTATAGGGCTTGTTTTTCTTCCCTGAGTCAGCTGCTCTGAAATTGTACTTATTGGATTCTCTATGTGGGTAATCCTTAGTTCTTTTGGATTTCATAATTGTGTTTTTGAAGTGTTAATCAATTTTACCCCATATATAAATTAAATTCACAAACACATTCTGCCTTTGATTGTTATATAATCAGTTAACAACTATATATCATTGATTCCAGTCATTATAGGCTATATAAGTACAAAACATGACTCTTGTCCAGAAGGAGCTTGTGATTTCCATTGAATCGATAAAATATGCATCCTTCTTAAACAAAAATGAGAATGTTGGCTCAACATACTTGGGATTTTATTTGAAAAGTTCATGCATACATACATATATACACAAGACACATGCACATGTACACACACAACATACTCAATGCATATATGTAATATGTATGTTAAATAAATATATACACACATCTGTATATATATTTTTTGATGACTGGTTTGCCTTCTGATTACCTTAGTGTGAAAAGATCTACTAATAGAACTGAATTAATTTGCTGAGATGAGAAATAAATTCATGCCCATTTTCCCTTAACAAGCATTATTCTTTAAGCAAGTAGGATGTCTGTTATTTTTTAAATATTAAAGAAAATATACTCAGTTAACTCCAGTTTTAGGAAAAATCATTAAATGTATCTCTATGTTGACAGTAGGCTTTACCAATTGATCAGAGACCTCTGATCCAGGTTTCCAGAATAGGTCTGAGGGCTTGCCAAACCTTTCTGGGGCTACTTTCCTTCTTAGGTGTCTGTCTACCACCTAAATCTCACCTGTGGTTCCAAGAAGCTGTAGCATGTACAGTGGCCACATTCTAGAAAAGCATATTGGCAGACAGACTAAATAAGATTGAAGATAACTGACAGTCCTCAAACTTATGAGTTAGGAATGTATCTACCCCAAGCATGTGAAGACTTCCATAGAGGAATGGGTGGCTGTGAATAATTTATTAGAAAAAGCCATGAGGGTGACTAAAGTAGGAGCTATGGAGTGCTTAGAGCATGGCTAGACATTGAAGATACCAAGGTCATCCACTGCATCCTAATGCCATCACAAGCCATTTTGACTTCAGTCTTGCTATTGGACTTTGGCAACTCTGGAAGGAAAAGTGAGGCTGATGACTTTATACAACTCTGTCTCATATAAAATTAATGTATACATGAATCAAAAGACAATATTTATGCTATTTTACTACTTTACATTTTCCTATTTTTGTTTCTCATAATTTTATTATTTTATCCCTATATTAAAGTTTTATGGCAATGGACAAGTGAGGAAGAGGTAGATATAGACACACTGGGAGTTGTGGTAGTTGCCCAGGGAATAGGATTTTCTTCTCTCCGGACCTAAGGTAGCTGTGGGATTTGATTGTCCCATGAATGTTGTCTGAGAAGACTTTTTTAAGGACCAGACTGTTCATCTGCTCTTGTGAGGAAGGGGCTAGAAAAGGTGCCCTAAAAATTATCTACTTCACCAAACCTAATGCTGACCTGCTTATCTCAGCAGGTAGGGATCTTCTCCTGTGGTTAAAACACACCAAAAATGTACAAAACTTTTAGCAAATATGATTCCACTCACCATTGGTATATTGAATGTTTGCATGCTCATGAACATGAAATCTAGTAGAACTGAAAGATGAACAGGCCTTATTGTGAGAGAACTCAGCAGGTTTCACATCTAAAGAGAAGCCATGAGTGAAATATGGTTGACAAATCAGGGCTGTAACTGTACACACATTTTTCTGGAATGGTTGCCATAATGAGGAATGAGAGGGTAGTATAAGTTTCACAATCAAATCTAATCTAGTCAACAAGTTTGTATCCTCTCAAAAGGAGCAAATGGCAGGTTTATGAAAAAAAGGATTACCAATTGAAGGAAAGTACCATGCCACCATCATCAGTCTGTATGCTCTCACCATGACAAATGAAGATCTAGCCAAAGAAAAATTTTAAATATGGAGATCCTCATCAACATTGTATCAAAAGAGGACAAGCTTAAAATTCAGTCACTTAATAGACAAGGGCCATCAGGCATAACAGGGAGTCCTTTGGAGGAGTGAAATAAAAATAAAACAGTAACAGCAATTGTCACTTATTGATGAAAACATTTTTGTCTCATGACTTCATCACTAACAGTTTTTTACTTATTTTAATGCAAAACCTTTGTGAATGCACCCTCAAAGCAAACACTGGCATTTAATGAACAATGTTATTGTAAGGAGAAGAGACAGTCAAGACAACAGTGTGGATAAGGTGATGAGTAAGGTAGAGGTTGGATCTATCATTATCACCTTCTCCAGTCTGAACATTCCCATCCAACAAAAGCACTGGCCTCAAGGCAAGAATACCAAAAGACTTAATTTCAACAGATTAGAGCACTTCTCCACAAAGGAACAATTTCTTGCTGACCTAGAAGGAAAGCTTCTAGAAGAAAAACTCACTATTTGACAAAACTGCTGAGAAAACTGGAAAATAGAATGGCAGATTCTAGGCATGGACCAACATCTCATGCCATATACTACTATTAAGTCAAAATGGATACATGACTTAGAATTAAAAAGTGATACCATAAACAAATTAGTGGAGAAGAAAATACTGTACCTATCAGACCTTTGGATAAGGGAAGAATTTATGAACAAATAAGACAAAAAACATTATGATATAAAAAGATTAATTTTACTACATTAAATTAAAAACTTTTTGCACAAACAAAGCGAATACAACCAAGATTAGAAGAGAAATGATAAATGGGTTGGGGGGCAGGAGGCAAATGTTGTAAGCATCCCTGACAAAGGCCAGTTTCTTAAATATATAAGAGAACTGAGTCAAATTTATAAGGATACAAGTTATTACCAAACTGATAAGAGTCAAAAGGTATGATCAAATAGTTCTTAGATGAAGAAATTAAAACATCTTTAGTCATATGAGAAAGTGCTCTAACTCACTATTAATTAGAGAATGGAAATTAAAATAACTTTGATGTAGTACCACTTCACACCTATCAGATTGGCTAATATGACAAAAAAGGAAAAAAATAAATGTTGGAGGAGATGTTGGAAAATTGGAACACTAATACACTGTTGTTGGAGCTGAAATGATCTAGCCATTCTGCAGAGCAGCTATGTCCAAAAGGTCATAAAACTGTACACTATTATTTCTGTATCCCCTAAAAATCAAAGATAGAAGAAAAGGAAGTATTTGTTACTTTTTTCAGCCATGATGGCAGAGTGAGGTGAGAACTAATTTTATTACTCCCATATTTGGTAAAAGAAGTACAAAAAAAAGAAAAGATATAAAAAATTCACCAAAAAAAAATACAAAAACCTTCTTTAAAAAAGTAGAATTGGCTAAAGGAAAAAGGAAGTAAAGATATCATTGACAAGGCGGCAGTGTGGCCTCCAACTCTGCAAACAAATAGTGAGATTCTCCCATTGTTTAAGGAAACAGCAAGATTCCACACTTATATAAGCCAGCTATGAGGTTTCCCATCCATACAATCCTGCATTGTGACCTCCCTCCAGTACAAGCTATGTTGGACCCAAATTTTAATAGTTGGCCCAGATTCAGTCATGGCCAGAGAAATCACCCTGACAAAGCAATATGCAAGAAGAGGCTCATTTATTTACTAGCAAGAATGCTAGAATCAGTAGGTAGAGAGGCTAGCCTGACTGGCCCTTTGGTTTTCTTAGCCAAGGGTTTTTAAAGGGTTTCTGGACAAAGGGGTCTGGGAACATTCATGTTCAGATGTCATCAAGGGGGAATGTTAGGGTCAGGGGGTCAGGAAGCATCTGGTAACCATCCATCAATGGGGTGTTAGGGTCAGGGGGTCAGGAAGCATCTTGCCCAGGAGACTCAGGAAGAGACTCAGGAGGCAGCTTACTGAAATAGTCTGTCAGGCTGAATTTTAGTCCCAACAGCTAACAGATAAGCCCTGAGGCTCTTGCAAACTAGAAGCAAAGCCCCAAGCCCCATAAGAAAAAGCATAGGGCAAAGACTTGTTCAATTCAGGAACAGAGATAAACTTTAATATAGAATGAAGAGCTACATAATAAACTGAAAAAATCAGCAACAGAAACAAAACATGAGCCTAATTATATAAAATTACTGGGGTGGCAAGAGGATCCTGGCACAAATCTAGAAGAGAACAATGTCAAAATAGCTATAAGTGAAACCAAAAAGGAAAATGTGAATTGGAGTCAGTATGTAAAAGAATTTTTGAAAGTGGATAAAAAAGGACTTTGAAAATCCAATACAGGGTTAGAAGAAACATTTTTTTTCAAACCCTTAACTTCTGTGTATTGGCTCCTACATGGAAGAGTGGTAAGGGTGGGCAATGGGGGTCAAGTGACTTGCCCAGGATCACACAGCTGAGAAGCGTCTGAGGCCGGATTTGAACCTAGGGCCTCCTGTCTCTAGGCCTGGCTCTCAATCCACTGAGCTACCCAGCTGCCCGAGAGGAAACATTTTTTAAAAATGAGAATAATGTGAAAAAATGAAATAAAGTAAGAGTCAACAGTTGGTAAAGGATGTACAAATAAAGGGGAAAGATATAAAAAAAATTCACTAAAAAAAAAAACAAAAAAAACAACCCTTCTTAAAAAAGTAGGATTGCCAAAGGGAAAAAGATGTAAAGATGCCATTGAAAGAAATTATTACTTAAAATTAGAATTCAGAAAATGAAGCTAATCAGAAGACAGATTTATTGAGATGATGCTCAAAAATAAACCACTTAAAAGGAAAGACAGAGTTAAAGGATAGAGAGAAAGAAGAATAAATAAGGTAAAAGTAAGATGAAGGGGAAAACAGTTAATTTTCATAACAAATGTAGATAAGAAGAATTCATCCATAATTATAAAGAATTATATAGAATATAGAATAGAATTATATGGCACAATAAAAAAAATCCTACAATTTGCAGTGTACATCTGAAGCAAAGAGTCACACAAAGTGAAAGTAAGGGCTAGAGTAGACTCTATTACACTTCAGTTGAAAGAAGGGATAATGGGAGGTAAAATAAATATTTTTGAATATCATTTTGTTCTCATAAACAAAACCAATGCAGCCAGAATTAGAAGGGAAATAGTAAACTGGAAAAACTTTTACAAGAGGGTTTCTCTGATAAAGGCCTTATTTCTTAAGTATTTTTCTTCTAATATCTATTAGCTCTGATTTTTCTAACATTTCATTCACTTCCCTTACTTCTTTCTTATTTATTTTGTGGTTTGATTTATCTAATTCCAATAAGGGAAGGTTGAGGTCCCCACTAGTACAGTTTTACTATCTATTTTCTCTTAAAGGTCCTTTAGTTTCTCCTTTAAAAATCTGAATACTGTAGCATTTGGTGCATATATGTTGAATACTGATATTTCTTCATTATTTATAGTCTTTCATCAAAATATAAAATTACCTTCCTTATCTCTTTTAATATGATCTATTTTTACTTTAGCTTTGTCTGAGACCATAATTCCTACTCCTGCCTTCTTTGTCTCAGTTGTAGCCCAGGAGATTCTGCTCCACCCTCTTACCTTTACCCTTTGTATATCTACCTGTCTCAAGTGTGTTTCTTGTAGATAACATATGGTAGGATTCTGGTTTTTAATGTGTTTTGCTGTTTCTTTTTTATTGGTGAGTTCATCCAGATCACATTCACAGTTATGATTACTGTCAGTGCATTTCTCTCCATTTTCACTTCCTCTTTTGATTCTGCCTTTTCTTCTACCCCTCTTCCCCTCCCCTCCAACTTTTTGCTTTTAGTCATTCTCCTCCCTTTCCCCTCCCTAATGGTTACTCCCCTTCTTTTTCCTCCATTCTTATTTATTCCCCTCTTACTATAGTGCCTTTTAAATTACCCCCCCCCATCTCTTGCTTCCTTATATTGTTTCCTTTCTCTCTAGCTCCTTTATTATCCTTCTAATTCTACGTAGGGCACAATACAATTCTCTGCTCCAATGGATCTGATTATTCTTCCCTCTATGATTCAGTTTCAATGAGTGCAAGATTTAAGTAATATCTGTTGTCAACCTGTTCCACCTTCCACTGTATTTGTCTTCTCTCCTCTTCTCCCTGTGCACTTCTTTATGACATATATATTTACCCCATCTTATCTCTTTTCCCATTTCTTTTAGTATTATCCTCTTTTTTATCCCTAGTTTTTTATATTTTTTGACATTTTATCCTATACAATTTGTCACTGTACCCTCAAAGTATACTTATTCTAGCTACCCTAAAGATAATAACAATTTTTTTAGAGTTACCAATATCATCTTTTCTTATAGGAAAGAAATCATTTAAACTTATTGGGTCCTTTAAATTTATTTTTCTTTCTTAGTTACCTTTTGGTGATTCTCTTGAGTTCTGTGTTTGGACATCAAATTTTCTATTTAAGTCAGGTCTTTTCTTTAGGAATGCTTGGAAGTCTTCTATTTTATTAAATGACCATATTTTCCCCTGCAAGAATATAATCAGTTTTGCTGGGTAGTTGATTCTTGGTTAAAGACTAAAGAATATTATATTCCATACCTTCTGGTTCTTCAGTGTAGATGAAACCAGGTCCTGTGTTATCCTAACTATGACTCCATGATTTCTTAATGGTTTCTTTTTAGCAACTTGTAGTATCTTTTCCTAGATCTAGAAGTTCTTGAACTTAGCTGTAACATTCCTGGGTGTTGTCAATTGGGAATTTAATGTAGGAGGTGATCTATGGATTCTTTCAATTTCTACTTTACCCTCTTCTTCAAGAATATCAGGGCAGTTTTCTTGGATAATTTCCTGTAGAATAAGGTCCAAGCTTTTTCTTTTGTTTTCAGTAGTCCAATAATTCTTAAATTGTCTCTCTTGGGTCTGTTTTCTAGGTCTGTCATTTTATCAATGAGGTGTTTCATATTTTCCTCAATTTTTTCATTCTTCTGATTTTGTTTTATAAACTGTTGCTACCTTGTGAAGTCATTTGCTTCTAATTGTTGGATTCTAATTTTTAAAGACTGAATTTCAATCCTAGCTTTTTGATCATCTTTTTTGTTTTGATCTGTTTTTCTTTGTAGGTCATCTTTCACTTCCTTTGCCTCATTTTCAAACTGGTCAAATCTGGCTATTAAATAACTATATTCTTGTTATAGTCCATGTGTCTCTGTTGGCAGATGACCTATTTTACTTTTTAAGTTCTTTCTCAATTTTCTTCAGACTCTCTTAATTGTTTTTTTAATTAATTAATTTTGAACATTTTTCCATGATTACAGGATTTATTTTCTATCCCTCTCCTGTCCCCACACACTTCCATAGCCAATGCACGATTCCATTTGGTTTTACATGTGTCATTGTTCAAGACCTATTTCCATATTATTGATATTTGCACTGGGGTGCTTGTTTAGATTCAACATCCCCAATCATAACCCCTTCAACCCATATGATCCGATAGTTGTTTTTCTTCTGTGTTTCTACTCCCACAGTTCTTCCCCTGAATGTGAATATCATTCTTTCACATAAGTCCCTCAGAGTTGTCCTAGATTATTGTATTGTTGCTAGTAGAGAAGTCTATTACATATGATTTTACCACAGTGTATCAGTCTCTGTGTATAATGTTCTCCTGGTTCTGCTCTGTTCACTCTGTATTAATTCCTGGAGGTCATTCCAGTTCACATGGAATACCTCCAGTTCTTTATTCCTTTCAGCACAATAATATTCCATCACCAACAGATACCACAATTTGTTCAGATGCTCCCCAACCAAAGGGCATACCCTTGTTTTCCAGGGTTTTTTTTTGCCACCACAAAGAGCACAGCTACAAATATTTTTGTACAAGTCTTTTTATCTATGATCTCTTTGGGATACAAACCCAGCAGTGGTATGGCTGGATAAAAGGGCAGGCAGTCTTTTAGCACTCTTTAGGCATAGTTCCACATTGCCATCCAAAATGGTTGGATCAATTCACAACTCCACCAGCAATGCATTAAGGTCCCAATTTTGCCACATCACCTCCAACATTTATTTCTTTCCTTTTCTGTCATATTAGCCAATCTACTAGGTGTGAGTTGATACCTCAGAGTTGTTTTGATTTGCATTTCTCTAATTATTAGAGATTTAGAGCACTTTTTAATGTGCTTATTGATAGTTTTGATTTCTTTATCTCAAAATTACCTATTCATGTCCCTTGCCCATTTATCAATTGGGTAATTTTTTTTGTACAATTGATCTAGCTCCTTATAAATTTGAGTAATTAGACCTTTGTCAGAGGTTTTTGTTATAAAGATTTTTTTCCAATTTGTTACTTCCCTTCTTATTTTGTTTATATTGGTTTTGTTTTTATAAAATTTTTTAATTTAATGTAATCAAAAATTTTTATTTTAAATTTTATAATTTTTCTAACTCTTGCATAGTCATAAAGTCTTTCCTTTCCCAAAGGTCTAACAAATATACTATTCTGTGTTCATCTAATTTACTTATAGATTATTTCTTTATATTCAAATCATTCACCAATTCTGAGTTTATATTGATGTAGGATATGAGATGTTGACCTAAACCTAATCTCTCCCATATTGTTTTCCAATTTTCTCAGCAGCTTTTGTCAAATAGTGGATTTTTCCCCCAAATCCTGGGCTCTTTGGGTTTATCATAGACTGTCTTGCTGAGGTCTATTCCACTGATCCTCCCTTCTGTCTCTTAGCCAGTACCATATTGTTTTGATAGCCACTGCTTAATAGTAACAGTTCAAGATCTGGTACTGCTGGCCACTTTGCTTCACATTTATTTTCATCATTTCACTTGATATTCTTGATCTTTTGTTCCTCCAAATGAACTTTGTTATAATTTTTTCTAATTCAGTAAAAAAGTTTCTTGGTAATTTGATAGGTGTGTCTTTAAATAAGTAGATTAATTTGGGTAGGATTGTCATTTTTATTATGTTCTTAATTGTTTTTTGAGTTCTTCAAAGCCTGTGTCCAATTCTCTGGAGTTCCTGAATTTTTACTTGTTATTCCTTGGTCCTCCTCTGTTTTATTTGTTCTTTGTTCATTACCTGGATGGAAGCTGTCAATTGTAATTTCTTTTTTCTTTTCTGTTTACTCATATTTTTACCTTTTCTTCTGATCCCCTTCATTACCTGAATTCTTGCTCCTTTGTTTATTCACTGGATCTGTGGGTTTGAGCTATTCTGTCCTGAAGGGGCTTCTTCACTTCTCTGCTGATTAACTGGATTAAGCTGATGGAGGTGACCTGTTGTATTAATGAACCCTGACTCCAAATTTTCCCTAGTTGCCAAGAAAAGCTAAAGGTGAAAGTGAAGGTATGAAGGCTGAAAGCAGTTAACCTTGTCCTCCTCTCTACTCTTCTGTCAGTAAACTCCCTGCCTGATGCCAGGTCAGAGCCCTGAACTTCGTATGATGATATCAGGGTATTCTGTTGAGGTTGCAGCCTTTGCCCTGGGATTCTAGTATGCCAGATTCTTACCACAGTTCTCATTGTAGTAGGTGGGGAAGAAGTGTTAGAGATTGAACTTTTCTGCCCTCAAGAGACTTCTTATCTGCACTATTGATAGACTGGATTAAGTCAGTTGAGCTGCTCTGCAGAACTAAGTTTTCCCTGAGGCCAAAACTTCCAAAATTAGAGGCTCAAGATGGAGGAGTGGTGGCTGAAGGTGGTGATCAGGCTGCCCTCCTCTCTGTGCCTCTTCTCTAACTGACTCCCTGTCTCATGTAACTATGGTATCAAGACACTCCTGTTGGGCTGGAATCCTCACCCCCAAATCCCACAGACCTCCCCAGTCTCGGTCTCCCCAGTCTCAGCATAGTAGGTGGGGGAGAGGTCCTGGGACCTTCCTTCTTTCTTTTCCTTAAACCCAAGAATTCAACCTTCTCTTCATACCTTTGAGGTTGAATCAGGTAGGAGGGTCCCCTGACTCTGTTCTGTTGTTATATTTGGTTTTCTGTCCCCCTTGAAGCACTTTGTTTTTGACTGGTATGGAACGGTTTTCACACAGGACTGGACTTTTGCTGCTTCTAAGCCACTATCTTGACTCTGCCTTTATTTCTCAAATATATAGGGAATTGAGCCAAATTAATGAAAATAAGAGCCATTCCCCAGTTGATAAATAAGTAAAGGATATGAATAGACAGTTTTTAGAAGGAGCCTAACATCTGCCAACAGTCACATGAAAAAAATGCTCTATATCACTCGGTTTAGAGAAATGCAAATTTAAACAACTTTGAGATACAACTTCATATCTTTTAGATTGGCTAATGTGATAGGAAAGGAAAATGAGAAATACTGGAGGCGATAAGGAAAAATTGGGATGGAAATGCATTGTTGGTAGACTTGTGAACTAGTCCAACATTTTGGATAATAATTTGGAACCATGATCAAAGAGCTATAAAACTGTGCATATACTTTTAGACAACCATATCTGTACTATACTAAGTCTTTTCTCCTAAGAAATCAAAGAAAAGTAAAAGCATTTTCAGAAAGGAATTCATAGAAGCTCTTTTTGTGGTATAAATAAGTAGGGAATGGGGATGTCCATCAATTGGGGAATGGTTAAACAAGTCCTGGTATGTGGTTGCAATGGAATACTCCTGTACTATAAGAAATGATAAACAGCATTGTTTCAGAAAAACCTGAGAAGAGTTATTTGAACTGATACAAAGTGAAGTGAGCAGAAGCAGGAGAACATTCTACAGAGTAATATCAGTATTGTAAAGATGATTAATTGTGAAAGATGTAGCTGCTCTGATCAGATAATAATCCAAGGAAATTTTAAAAATCCATGATAAAAATGCTATCCATTTCCAGAGAGAGAACTAATGAACTTGAATGCAGACTAAAATATCCTTTCTTTTTGTTTTTTATATTTTTCTCATTTTATTTTTGTATTTTTTGCAATGTGGGCAATATAGAATTATTTTTACTTTATATGTATAGTATAAAATTTCTTTCCTTCTCAAGGAAATGGGTTGTGAAATGAAGGAAGATCATTCAGAACTCACTTTTTAAAAAAATTGATTGTTAAAATGTGTCACATTTGCTTGGGAAATATTTATTGAAAAAAATAAAATATATTAAAAAAGCAATCTCAATATTTTAATATTTTATCCTTTGGACAATAAGGTATCACTAGAAATTGTTGAGAATGAATTTTTATGACATGACTATTCCTTTGCTTTATGAAAATCATTTTGATAAAAAGGTAATTTGGAGTATTTGAAGTAGAAAAAGAATACATCAGTCTATTGAAATAGTACAGGCATGAGGTAATATGAGTCTGCATCAGGGTCCTGATAGTGTCATAGAAGAAAAGTTGGTGTATGAGAGAGGAAAGGTGTTTCAAATGTAAAACTGATGGATTTTGGTAACTGACTGGATATGTTTGCAGCTATTTGGCACATGGATTAGAGTTCCAAGCCTGAATTCAGGAACTTATCTTCCTAAATTCAAATCTGGCCTCAGATACTTCATAGTGTATGACTCTGGATAAGTCACTTTGTCAGGCTTGCTCCACATCACTTGATTCTGTTTGCCTAAGTTCCCTCTTCCATAAAATGGGTTGGAAAAGGAAATGGTAAACTACCCCAACATCTTTGATAAGAAAACCCCAAAATGGCATCACAAAGAATTGAACATGCCTGAAGAACAAATAAAAACATCACATGTGTATGTGAAATATGAGAGTGAGAAGTTGAGGAAGAGACCTACATTTTAGCCTGGAAGACTAGGATGATGGTCGTGTGATTGACAATAATAGGAAAGTTAGCAGGAGAGGCATCTTTGGTGAGAATGATATTGAGTTCAGTTTTGTTTATATTATATTTAAGATATCTATGAAACATCTAATATGAGCTGTCTAGTCAACAGAGATGTGACATTGAATGTAAGGAAAGATGTTTATTTATGTGCAGTCATTTCAACCCTATGCAATTTTTTGATCCTCATTAGATATTGATAAATATATCTAAGAATCATCTACACGGACATGATAATTGAATAAATGGAAATTGATAAAATCACCAATTTAATGTAAAGTTAGAAGGGAAGAGAGTACACAATATTTGGTGGATTCCCAAAATTAGCAGACACAATGCAGATAAAGACCCAGTAACAGCAAATGAAAAGGAATATTCAGAAGCAGAAGAGAATATCATGAAAACAGAGAAGAGAGTAGCCTAGTTACTTAACGTTTCTTAAAAGATTGTTGTTTGGATCAGATGAGTTAACATGTGTAAAGCACTTAACAAACCTTAAAGTCATATATAATACTACCTACTATTTTCTTCAAGTTTTTTTCCCCAGATTACATGTCAGTACAATTTTCAGTCATTTTTTCTGACATTTTTGACACATAATCTCTTCCTTTTTCACATTTCCTCAAGACAATAGGAAATCAGATATAGTTTCCATATGTATTATTTTACAATATATATTTCCATGTTCATCATGTTGTGAAAGAAGATACATATCATTATGCTAGAAAAACATTCATGAAGTAAATAAAGTGAAGAATGACATGCTTCAATCTGCATTCAGCCTTCATCAGTTCTTTCTATAACAGTGGAAAGTCATTTTCATCATGGGTCCCTTGGAGTTATCCTAGAGCCTTTTATTGCTGGCAATAGTTGTCATTCACAGTTGATTGTTTTTACTTTATTGCTTTTACTGTATATAACCTACTCTTTGTTCTGCTCATTTCGATTTGCATCACTTAATATTAGTCTTTCCAGATATTTTTGTGGTCATCTTGTTTGTTACTTCTTATGACTCAATAGTAATCTATAGCAATCAGTCTGAGATCAGGATTGCTATCTTCTATTTTAAAAATGTTGGTAGAATCATGCTACTACTGTTATTTTTTCTACTAATAAGTCTCAACACCAATTTGATCCCTCTCTATCTTCTAAGATTCTTTTTTTTATTAGATTCCTTCATAGATTATATCTTCCATAATGACTATCAGCTCAAATAAATCAGAAATTGTTCCTCAAGCCCTTTTACCTTCTCTTCAAGGATAGTTTTCACTATGTATTTAATAAATTAATGTTGTGAAGAGACTAACTTGGCACAGACCTTGCAAGTCCCTTATACAGTTACTGATTTTTTTATATCTCCTAGATCTCAAATGGAATTATAGACATTTTAGACTACCTTTACTGACTATCACATTGTCACTTTGGTCCCCCCCACACACACCTCGTTTAGACTACCTTAAGGACCAAGCTGAGAAGGCCATCTTTATAGCAACCTATATATTCAATTTTTTCTTCTTCCCGTCTCATTCCATTTACTTCATGTGGTAGTAATCATTACATTTTCTCAGCTAAGTAATAGCTAAGACTCTGCAAGTGAAGTCATAAAGGACACATATTTTCAATGCATTTTTATTCCCAATAATTCCTATTATGATGGTTTGATCTTAGTGTATTTTCAACAAACACTTAATTTTTTTTATGCTAGAGTAATTTTTGTTAGAAATTCTGTTTAAAGACATATATCTTCCAGGGGACTTTTCACATTTTATTTAAATTATAGCACTCTAAAAATAAAAGATTGTCTTAGATAAATTTTAGTATAGATTTAGATTTTGAGTTTTTTATCTTTTCCCTTTGTAGAGTAGCTTCTACTATGTACTGTTTTACTATACATGATTTCATTTTTATTTGACTCTCATTTCAATCCTGTTAGACAGGTAAGAGAAGATGATGAGATTGAACTTCATTGCTGTAGGTGTCTGTGATCTCAATTTAAAAGTAAAGAAATTAGGACTCAGAAATAACAACTGGCTTACCTACTTTGAGGTTGTAAATTCCAAAAAAGGGGAATCAAAGCCAGATCCTCTGGTTCTAAGTCTGATTCTTTTGCTGCTACAGTAGACTGCTTTTATGGTAGAGGCAACAAAATTTATTGCCCAAGTTACAGTTTCTTCACATTAATAAAAAATGTATTCATAAACAGGTCAGGATGAAAGGAATTTTTTTAAATGAGCTAGTAGTTTGGTTTGAGGAAGACAATCCTTTCAATAAATGTTCATCCCAATAAATATTATGAGTTCTCTAATAATTGGGATAAAAAGAATCATAATTCATACACACTTGGTGGTATTACTATGCCTCATAAAGCATTACTTTAAATTGGATATTTTGTTGTACTACTTCTGTCAGATCATAGACATCTCATATACTTTGTACATAAATCACTTAGTCAAATGTAGTCCTGTATATTATGCATTATACATGCGGGAAAGTTTTGTAATATGTTTGTATAAATCTTGGTAACATTTGCAAACCTGATATACAGTGCCTGTCATGTTACTATTGGTGTAAATAATGTTCTCACATTTAAGTAGAAAGGTGATATCCATATTCAAGGAATGTATTTATTTTCAGCCTCATTTACTATGAATTTATGAGGAAATTTTAGAGATTAGAATAACACAAGCTAACTATAACCATCAAAGATAACATTTTAATAATATTTATATATAAGAGATATTAAAATTAGCTTCTCCATTTCTCTCATATGATAAATGAGGAAACTGAGGTACAGAGTGTAAGATAATTAATGACATGACAGCAAATAATGGAGGTTGGATCAAAGTCTAGATCTGTCCCAATTATAATTCCAGTGTTGTTTTTTGTTTAATTCTACTATATAATCTTGCCAAAAGGGAAGGACAATTTCCTTCTACATGTATATTGAGTATTAAAAGTTTATAGTAATTTAGAGATTATTGGAGTCCAAATTTCTTTTATGACTTAGCAGGAACTATTATCCAGGCACTCAGGTTTAGAACTTCACTTTCTCTCATTCATCTTATTCATTTGTTATCCAAGTCTTGTTGATTTGACCTCTATAGCCTGTCTTGATTCTATCTTTTCTAAATTCAGATAATTACCATCCTACTTAGGTTCTTGATATATCTCTCCTGGTCTGTTGCAAGAGTTTTTTTTTTCACATTCTTTATCCCAACTTCTCTTGATTTTTCCAACAGATTTACCCCATAGACATCACTGCATTCTGATGAATGTAGTTTCTTGCCACTTACTAGCTCCTTCACTGAAGCCTACAAATATCCCCCCAAATTCTTCATATTTTGAGGGCAAATCAGTAGCTATTAGCATGCCCTCAAATTATCATCCTAGCTATTCTCCATTTCATATATATACTTCTAGAAAAAGCTGATTGCAAACTTGTTGTCTCTACTTTTCCTCTTTCACTTTTTTATTCTTTGAAATTTGAATTCCAAACCTTATCACTAAAATGATACTGATCCCTCAAAATTTACCAAGACCTCTTAATTTTTAAATTCTGTGGATTTTAAAAAATAAATTCTCTCCTTGACCTTCTTGCAGAATTTGACACTTTACCACTTCTAGAAGATATTCTCTCTTCCTTGGCCTTTTATGACACTTCTTTTCTTGATTCTTCTCTGACCTGTCTGACTACTTCTATTTTTTAATTTTTGTCATTTATCATGGAGGAAAGAAATTTTATAGAGAGGTCATATCAATCTAGGTACCATGAGTGACAAATGCCCTGAACACAGCGGGTAAACTAGCCTAAATAAAATAACTCTGTCTTCGCGATGACATGCTCTGCTTAGAGTTTGAACCAAATGTGGGAGGGCAATATCTATGGAGTTACAGCCTGCCATCTTATGTATCACCACCAGCAGTGGCCAATCCAGTAGCAACAATGGGTGGAAAAGCACAAGAATATATGGAGGAATAGCACTCACCATTCTTCAGGTTCTATATACTGTTTGTTTCCACTAGCCATCGTACCAGGGAGCAACCTTTGTGCCAATCAGATCTGGCAACTTCCTCTGCAGGTGCTATAGTCCCAATTCCTCAGTAGCCATACATTTTAATAAACCAGACAACAGTGGTATCATTACTCAGCCCTTAAGACTATCAAATGATAGGTAGATGTGATTCTGTCAATGGAAATGAAACTAAAGAAGAGGCATAATTACCTGATTTGCTGCTGCAGTATCAGAACCACTTGAACTTTCTCTTTGACTTACAGCTAATACCTCCCTTATATGCTTCCTACTTCATTAGAATATGAGGTGCTTTAAAATAAGTACTGCATTGCTGTTCTATTTGTATTCCATTCACACCATTCTCCAATGCTTAGTACATTGTAACAACTTTAAAATGCTTTTGCATTCTTTAATTTATTTTACACTCCTCAATTATGAGTATATACCAAAAAACCTATACTGGGTCCTTTTCTCTCTGTGTCCTCTGTCTCTGTTTCTGTCTCTCCTCCTTAATTGTCATATGTTTCCTGAGAATCTTTTTGCAGATGCCTCCTCCAACTATAAGTCAATTCAAAATTCTTTCCTGAGATCTTGTTGCACTTCTCCAACTGCCTATTCCACATTTCAATATGAACATCAAAAAAAGGATGTATGTCAGAGACATACATACTCCTATTTCTTCTAAAACTCTACCCATCTTCTTAACTTCTTCATTTCTGTCAAGAATAAAGTTATCCTACTTGTTATTCAGCTTCCCAGTTTCAGCATTTTCCATTTATTCCTAATTCTTCATTTCACAGACTCCACATATAGGAATATCTATTTTTCTTTCTCTTCAACCTCTCTTATACCTAACCTCTTTACTCACATGGCTACCATTCTACTGCAGGTGTTGGACACCTCTTTACTGGACTATTTGAAGAGCCTCTAGGTTTTTCTGTCTCAAATCTCTTCCCACTCCAATCCATCTTCAAAAGAGCTACTAAAGTGATTTTCCTAAAGAACAAGTTTGCAAACTTGGTCTTATTTTGTGTATGTTTTTTATTTGCAAGACAAGTAGCATATTGGTTAGAGGGCTATTCTTTGAGTCAAGAATAACTGAGTTAAAGTCCAAATCTGACTCTGGGAAAGTCATTTAACCATTCAGGGCCATGGGCTATTCTTTAAGCTTATAAGTTGCAAAGTAGATGCTTATCAGTATTAGTAGAGAGAGTTCATCAGCAGGAGCTTTCTACATTAATGAAATGACAAGTTTGGTCAAAATAACAAAAAATATCATGATTTATTTGTGTAAAAATTGTTTCCCTCTAGTATCATAGAAACTCCTTGACATAAGGCATTTGATATATTCTTATTCCTAGTATAGTGACGTCACATAGTGTTTAAAAAATGCTCATTGAATTGAGTTAAATTTCATTCTTTCCTTCAGAGAGTAATCCTGAAACCACTCTGCTATGGCCCTGGGTAACCAGAAATTCTTAGATTCCATTTGGATTGCTCTATGTACTGTAAGGGTACATGAGGTGTGTAATTGAAATTTCGAGGTCTCTGATCTAAGCTTCCTCTGGAAGTTTAGGGGTCTTTCAAACTACATTTCCCATGAGCTTACTGGCTTCCTGTCTTGTGTAATAATGTAGACAGAAGGATAAATAGTGAGAATAGTGAGTGGCTGGTTTGGCAATTGTTTTTTGGTGACTTGGAGCTGATCCAGAATGGGGAAAGGAGGTGACAGGGCACATCTTTTAAACTGACCCTTAGCATAGCACATGGCTTCATTTTTCTAATGGCTACCAATAAATCTTTTAAAACCATAATATTTTTAAATCTGTCCTTTTATATCCATTTTATTTATTACAGAGGAAAATTTGTAATGCTGTATATATATTATATTGAGTCACAATAATTTTCACTGAGGATATCTTAGTTTCCTCATCTGGAAAATGAGGGTATTGGAATAGGTATCCCCTATCACTTCTAAATCTTTTTAAGATTTAAATTAATGTCCAATAACTCTAAGTACTAATTTTATAAAGTTTATTGATAATTACTTGAAGTAGAAGGAATAAAAAGGAAATAGAAGTATAAAAACCTAATTATCTAATAAATAAGATCATGTGAGTAAATTCTCTCTAGCCTCTCACCTCATAACACCTCCACACAGCTGAGATCACAGGAAGAGAGAACAAGAAGCAGAGCTACCCAAAATTTATATCCTCTCTACATTAGCATGTAACACGAGAAGGAACATGGGACACTGGGAATTGTAGTTCTAGTGTTCAAACTTTAATTACACAATTTGTAGTCCTGTGATCCTCAATGCCTTCCTTGAAAATGACAAGATATTTTCTAGCCAACCTTATTATTGTTGGAATTTCTTTTAGAAACAAACCTTCTCTCTATGGGGACTGGAAGTGTGATTTCATTTCTTTTTCATTCTTCTATTCATTATACCTTCATGAACACCAAAACATGGTAACCTATGAAAATTTTATAAAATTCATAAAATTAGCTGTGAATATAACAACTGTTATCCATAATAACCTTAAAATTGTTATATGTACTATTATTTTATTATAGATACTAATTATGTCATTATATTATTATATAAGTTCTCATAATTAGTAATATAATTAATATAATGCTTTAAGGTTGCCAATTCTTTTATAGGTAATTTCATTTGATCCTTCTAATAATCCTGTGATATAGGTGCTACAATTCCCAATTTATAAATAATGAAACTGAGAATTCGAGAAGTGATGTGTCCAAGATCATACAGCTAAGTCAGTTTCTGAGGAAGACTTTGAATTTGGATCATCTTGTCTCAAGGCCAATACTTTATCCATTATGCCACATAGCTTCTATTTAGCTATGCTAGACTTGGACCTTCATGGAAAAATGTTAATTTCTTCATTAGCATCTGGATTTGGTACTGGGAACTAGAGAAGGGATTGAAAATACAGTTTAAATCTTTTCAAGTTACTAGATATCTCTTCATACCTAAAAACATAGATTTTGCCAAAAGTATTCAGGTTGATTTACTGGAGACAACACACACACACACACACACACACACACACACACACACACACACACACATAGAGGCAATNACACACACACACACACACACACACACACACACACACACACACACACAACTAGAGGCAATATATGGAAGACAGATCTGCACACACTCATAGACAGTTAGTTGATATGAAGACAGAAAAATGAGGGAAAGACAGATAAGTGACCCAGGATAAATCATTTAAGCTCTACCCCTCTTTCTGCAACTATAAAATGGGGATAATAATCGTATCTACCTCATAAGATTGTTGTGAGTCAAATGAGACAAAAATTGTACAGTGCTTAACACACTGCCTGGCATTTATTAAATGCTATATTAACTATTAGATAACAGTAGTAATCAAGTACTAATATGTTAATAAACTGCAAATATATGTCTATTTCCTCTCATACTTTTATGAAGAATGAAGGAGTTCTCTGATTGAATTTGAAGGGGTAATTGGCTGACAAAACTGACACTTAACAGACAAGCCTTCTCTATATGATCATGAGCTAGTCATTCAATAAACACTATTGCTTTTAATGTGCCAAGTACCATGTTAAATGCTAGAGTTACAAAAAAATTGGGGGAAATAGTCCTCATATACAAGGATCTTACATTTTAATGGGAGATAATATGTAAGTAACTAGATACATATATAGGATAGCTAGCTGACACACTGGATTGCATGCAGTCCTGGAATCATGAAGATTGGAGTTAAAATCCAGCCTTAGATACTTATTAGCTGTGTAACCCCACACAACTCACTTAATCCTGTTTGGTTCAGTAATGTCAAATCTCTCTAGTAGCTTTGCCAAGAAAAACTACAAATGGGGTCATGACAAGTTGAGCATGGCTGAAAAACAATAGCAAGATACATACACATTAATTTTACCAAACAAATGCATTTACAAATATATAGATATAGATATAGATTAATATATACACAGTAGATGGAAGGTACTATCTGAGTGGAAGGCACAAGAATCTGTGTGAAAGGCCTTTATAGAAGACTATTTTAGCTAAGTCTTAAAGAAAGTCATAGAATCCAAGAGGCAGATGAGAGTAAAAAAGAGCATTCCACAGATGGAGGAAATCCAGTACAGAGGCATAGAGATAAGAGAGGGAATTTCATGTGTGAGGAACATCAGTTATATTGTACTAGATTATAGAGTATGTGAAAGTAAGAAAAATGTAATATAGGAAAACTTTAAAAGCCAAATAGAGAAGACTATATATGAACTTGTAGGTAATTGGGAACTACTGGAACTCACTGAAAAGTGTGACATGATGATACCTATTCTTTAGAAAATATTGGCAATGAATTAGATTATTTAGTGGAGTGAGGAGAAACTTGAGTCATGGAGACCAATTAGAAAGCCATTACAATAGTACAGGCAAAAGGTGAGGAATGTCTAAACTCAGATTGTGCTTGCATTAGTGGAGAGAAGGGAGAAGGAGGTATATGAGAGATATTATGAAAATAGAAACTACAAGATATATTGATTGGAAATGTGAGATGAAAGAGAATACAGAGTTGAGGACGACACTGAGGTTTTGGCAGCAATGTGTTTGGTGATATTGAATTATTGGAAACATCATAATGTTCTCAACTGGAATGGGTAAGTTTGGAAGGGGGAGTTGTAGGGAAGGATACTGAAGATGTTTTTGGCAGATTGACTTTGGGATACTAAGAGGAACTCAGTCTGAGATATTTGAAAGGTAGGAAATAATGTAGAATTATAGTTCAAAAGAAAAATGATACTGAATACACAAATTTGAGAAACACCTACAGAAATAATAGCTGGACACATGGGAGCTGATGACATCATCAAGGGAAATAATATAGAGCAATAAGTAAAGGGATCTCAAGAAAGAGCTTTAGGGGGACACCTGAGATTAGAGTATGGAATGGATGAAGAACCAGTGAAGGAGACCAAGGAGTAGTCAGACAAACAGGAGGAAGATCACTAGAGAGCAATGTCTTTAAAACTTAGAGAGGAGACAATATGTAGTAGGAATCAAAGAATATTAAATACTGTGTTCCATAAAAATTTTTAAGAGTCCCAAAAGGATGAAAAATGAAAAAAGGCAATCAATTTTCCAGACTGTATGTTAGAGAGATTTTGAAGAATGGTTGAGATGCATTCAAGAAGCTAAGATTCAGAATCTATGGAGTCTCAGTCACAGAGAGGAGTGGAATTTCAGGTAGAAATCAAATTTGAAGAAGATATATATGTTTGTCAGAGAACAGAGATGACAGATCAGAGAAATTCAAAGGATATCCATGGAAAATGCAGTCACGAATTAAAATATTGTGTGCTAGGAACAGCAAGAAGGTCAATGTCACTGGTTCATACAGTTTGTGGATGGGAGTAATGTGCAGGAAGGATAGAAAGGTAGGAAGGGATGAGGTTATATAAGGATTTAAAAAGCCAACTATAAGATTTTTATATTTGCTCTTGATAGGAATAGGAGGTAATGGAGTTTTTTAAAAAGGAGATGGTGGTGGTGATATGTTCAGACACACACTTTGACAGAAAATTGAAGTATATCCTGGAGTGGGGAGAGATTTGAAGCAGAGAGGCCAACAAACCATATATGGTTCTAAAGCTATGCAACATAATGGTGGTAGAGTTAGACAAGAGAAAGATCATATTTGAATCATTAGAAATAATTTTAGGATTGCAAACACAACCACATAAGTTACCCTTAGAATCTAATAATTACATCTCTGGAGATAAAATCCTTGAGTATGGACATGAATCAATCAAGAATAATTCCCCAAAATGTTAAAAAATATACACAAATGAGGTTTCTCAGTGGACTAAGAGCCAGGCCTGGAGACAGAAGGTAGTGGATTCATATCAGACTTCAGGACTCTTCTTACCTGTATGATCCTGACAAAGTCACTTAATCCGTATTGTTTCACTCTTAATGCCCGTCTGCCTTGAAACTAATACACATTATTTATTCTAAAACAGAAGGTAAGGTTTAAAAATATAGCCAAATACATTAAAAATTAATACAAGATAATTGAGGAAGGAGCGCTCAAGAAATTGGAAATATCATTCCAGACTTTCTCTTAAAGACTTCCTGCTACTTCATCTAAGTTCTAAGCAAAATGAGATCTATGATGTGGATATGAGTAGAATAGGGAGTACATTCCAAAGAAACAAAGGAAAAAAGTATAAGAATTGAAAATGGATTTTGCTATGTGAAGAAGAGGAGGGAAAGAAAGGCCATTTGGCTGAGCTGTAGAATGCAGGAAAGTGAGTATTATATAATGAGACTGGAAAGATGGATTAAAGCCAACATGTAAGGAGCTTTAAAATACACTGGAGTTCATATTATGTCATAGAAGTAATAGAGAAACACTGGAGTTTATGAGATTGGAAGCAGCATAATCATATATGCACTTAAGGAAAACCACTTTAGTGACTATGTTGAGAAGTTGGAGTGGGGAAAGTCTTAATTCAGGGATAAAATGCAGATTATTGCAATAGATAAGGGAAGGGGTGAAGATCTGAACTAAGGTAATAGCTAGATTGGGAGAGAGAAGGCATCAGATGATTAATATATTATAAAAGTAGGAAATAAGAATTGGCAACTAATGGGATATATGAGGTGAGGGTTGGGAAGGCTTCAGAGATAATATTGAAGGTATAAACATAGATGACTAGAAAGATAGAAGCATCCTTGACAGAAATAGGGACATTTAGTGAAGGAATGGAATCAATCTTGTTAAGCACATAGAGGCTACTTCAATGAAAGTTATGCAATAATTTGTGATGGCTTCATCAATTTTTTTTCTAGACAAGACTTGTGATTTCAATGGTAAATAGAACTCAAGATAAGGAAACTGCCTCTACAGAGTGAGATCAGCATTTATCTTGGGAATTTAGAGAGCCTGATTTAAAGCTAAGTCTTTCTGTCATGTTTGCTCTCCATCATTGATTCCACAGTTATTCCTCATTTCATAGTATAACATTTTAAAAACACATATAAATAGGTAATTTTGCTTTACCAAAAAATATCACTTTATCCTAATGAAAATGCTAATACTTATGCTATATTATAAAGCCTCATTGGATTGTTGTGATAATAAAATAAGATACTGTAGGTCTTTACCCTTGCAAACTTTTAAAATGTAATTCATTACACTTTGTAAGCTCAGAGCTCTCTAAATAAATGTTAGCTGTTATTGTTACTAATGGTTTTATGTGTCTCATTACTCCAAGTCCAACAAACCTACTATCTTCTCAAGAAGTACATTTTTTCAGGGTTTATAAATGTATGTATGCTATTGTAATTGGTTTCTGGCATAGTTGCAGAAAGCTTGTAATGTTACTCTCCAGGCTTTCTCAGGTAGAGAGTATCATTAGTGTAAGAGATATTCTTTGACAATATTTCTGAGTCAAACTATATCTCTCTCTCTCTCTGGGCTCTAGTACCCCATTTATAATGTATCATGAACCTCTACTCTCTTTATCCATTCCATTGTTAGCTGTTATTGACAATACCTCAGTTCTATTTGACTATTTAATATCAATTAATTTATAGTAACATCAATTAATTTATAAAGAAATTTGCTTTGAAAATATAGCAAGGATAAAAGTACAAACATTCTCTCCAGTACAACATTCTCTCTTACTCCACCTTACTTTCTGAAGAGCTCACTCAATATTATATCTAATATAGTTTATACATCGCCAAATTCACATGACACGTGGCATCACGGCTGGATGAGTCATTGATTCAACTTTGACTAGGCTAGTTCCAAGAGATCACTCTTGAAGATAATTCTTTGGGCCTTGGGGCATCTATCCTGATCTTGTTATGAAATCTGAATGTTAGAATATTGGACAGTGGAACACTGGAATATCAAGAAATACAGAGGTTTGCCTCTCTCCTGACAGCCTTTTGTCTCATTGGCTGCTGTCAAGAAAGCATTCATATCAGAAGCAGACGGATATCCTCCAAAAAGATCAGCTAAGGAAGAAGTGCAAGGCATTGTTTTTTAAAGGTGTCCCCCAAATTTGAATTACATAGTCAATCAAGAGGCTATTATTGACCATGTGGGAAACAGATCATAACTAATTATAGATTGTATACATATGTTCCAAGTACTCTGAAAGAAACTAAAATTATGTCATTCTAACTTTTCCAGAGGATTAAGGACTTTGGAACTTAGCCCCTTCATACTTATGTTAGAAAAAAATATATATATATATCCTAACCCCCCTCTTCCATGCAAGTTAAGCCAGTTTTTTCTTAAGAGATTGAATTTTTTTCTGAGATTTATTAGATCAAGAGGACCAAAGGCTCAGTAGTCTGTTGATACAACTCCCTGGTCTTCTGAATACAAAAGAGCCTGGAGAAATTCAAGGGACCCTCAAATGTTTAGCAATTAATTTGAAATAGTATCTATTTTCTAAATCAGCTTAGAATGTCAATGTATATTCTCCTTATGTTAATAAGGAAATTTTTTGAACTGTTGAATGAAAGAAAGATGTCTCATTTTGATCTAATACTGAACCTAATCTATCAGGATACTGTCTTCACTAAAACCTAAAGCAAGGAGAGAATGATATGAAATGATATGACTGCTCTTAATCATTAAAAACTGTACCTTGAAGATAATTGTAATATATTGTATTTTAGACCCATTGACTCTGTTATTTCTAGAGGTTTCAAAGATGTAATTTAGAACCTCTTCATGTTCTACCAGGGAATTTCCTCAAAATTAAGTTTATCTTCAAGGAATTTGGAAGAATTGATTTTTGAGGGACCAAATGAGAATTTTCCATTCATTAGAAAAAATCGATGAGATTTCTTGTCTTTGTTCTTTCATGTTCAGTCACTCACTCAAGGAGCTGTTGCATTTATTTTGATTTGTTTTATTTATTACAATATTTCCTCTTTAGTTTCTTATTTCTCTCTTTAATGATGTCTGAATTTCAAACAATTAAAGCCTGAGGTTATTCACATCATTTCCTGATTGTCTGAATACCAAAAACTACAAGGAATTCAATATGCTTGTTGATGCTTGGCCAGCAGAAAATTATGGACAACTCAGGCAAATGAGTTTTGTTCAGCTGAATCAACCTGGGGTCTCCTCAGTGCATATGCTTATTGAATATCTTTCTACTATTCTAGTTAAGTAAATCTCCTCTTATTAAATGTTGAATATGTTAGAAGCATCACATTTTGTTCTAATATCAAGCTATCAGGGGATAGATCTCAGTCAGATCCAAACCAGAATAGTCCTTTTCTAGTCTTCTTATATTAAATTCCTTCCATATGATCTATAACCCAATGTCACTGATCACCTTACTGTTCCCCTGAACAAAACACTCTATGTCCCAACTCTAGAATCTCCTTTCTCACTTAAACATTCCAACTATCCTTAGCTTCTTTTAAGATGCAGTTCACAACCCATTTTCTGCAAGAAGTATTTCCTAATTCTCCCTTCCCCATCCCCCCCCCCCAAAAATCTCTTCCCTCAGAGACTATTTATCATTTACACAGTCTGTTGCTTGTATGTATATAAATTGTTTGTTATTTTGTTAATTAGAATGACCCAGCCAAGCCCAGGTCTCTCTGAGAACCCAAAATGTGAATGAGAGTGTGGGATGGAAGTGTAATAAAATGGGAGGGTGTGCAGCATATACATAAGTACACAAGTCTGTAGGTATATATGTGTGTGTATGTAAATTTACCCATGTAGTGTGCACAGAAATGGTGAGGCAGATGTGTATAGAAAGAAGCAGGGATGCTGATTATAAACTATGCTAATTTCATAACGGAGAAAATTATATGTGTGTGAAAAACAAGAGGATAAACTATAGAATGGTGGGAGAGGAAAACTCATATTCATATTTCTAAACTTATTATACAGTACTCCCCTTCTTATACTGTACATTCAACTTGAATTAGGTTCCTGACCAAAAGTATTCCATTTTTCATCTCTGAACCATTATTTTGGCCATCCCTCATCATTAGAATACACCTTCTCCACCCTTTTGCCTCACAGAATCCTTTCCTTCTGTTAAGATGAAGCTTTCATAGGAAATATTTTTCATTCCTTCTATTTCTAATAAATCCCCTATCCCTGAATAATTTGTATTTAACTATTTTATTTTCATATATTTATTTTTATATTTGCTCTATATACTCATACATATGTTCATGTCATCTCCCATAAGTGAATGTTATTTCCTTTAGAGAAAGGATATTATCATTCCTTGTATATGTAATCCTGAATCCTTGCAGAGTATCTGGCAAATGTAGGTACTTAGTAAGTGCTTGATTGATTGATATACCATGCTAATTCTTTTAAGGCACAGAGGATTTGTTACATATATCAATGGCCAGAGTACCTGGATAAAATCATCTACATTGTAATATGTATGTATATAAGTATATGCATGTGCATGTATGTATGCATGGGGATTCTTATATTCTTACATGTATGCATGCATAAATAGCCAAATAACAGATGCCCAAGCTCCAGTGCATTTACTCATCAGACTAAATTAAACTGCAAGTGTTCCCCAAGGCAACACGATATTTCCATGTGCCCTTGCCAGCATCCATTTGGATCGTCTTTCTGCAGATGTCCATGATCTCCTACAGAGATAAATGAATACCAGTTTTAAATTGGCAGTGTAGAAGTCTGCATAGTTTAGTAAAGCATGGATAAAACCAGCATCATTTCCCAATATCCCTTCCATGATGAAGATGACTAACAGTTCTGATATTAAACCTCTGGCTGAACAAACACAGCTTTAAAATCATGAGATTTACTCACAATCTTTGCTGACATGTCGATTTAATCATGAACAATATGTTTCAGCTTTGTGAAATGGTTTGGGTGGCTCAGGTGCTTTTGTCATTGCCCAAGTAAATTATCTCTCAAATTTTATAAAAGGATGGTCATTAAATTTTGATAAATAAGCCTAAGATCAGCAAATGCTATTTAAATTTTACATAATTCCAATAAGCTGTATTTGACATTTTCTTAAATATGTGAGAGCAACTTTGTGTTAACCTTATGAAATATATTGATGGAAATAAGAGTCTAACCATGAACAGGAGAAATATTTCAGACAAATAAATCACTAATATTGTGGAATAAGAAGGAGGGAAATAAGTGGGCTTTTCTACAACAGCTGTCAAATAGAAGTATACTAGACCTATTTCCTTTGTCATTGCATTCATAAGGGGGAAAAATAAAGCTTTTTACTATGAGACTATATTAATTGATTGGTCAAGTCAGAGGTGTTAGTGAAGGATTGGCAGTGTTAGTAATTGTTCATCAGTAAAAAATGGGAACTTGGGGAAGTTTTTGTGTAGGTGGACACCAATACATAATTGGTCCTTAGAGTTCAAATCAACAGAATCATGGACCTCAACAGACCCTTTGAAAATGTTCTTATTGTGTCAAATATTACACTATTTCTCAGGGTACTGTTTCAAAAAATGTCTGGAAACATATGTAGCAGAAAAATGCTTGGAATACCTTGATTTGATTTATAGTTGGGCTGTCACATAAAGAGAGGAAAATGGAATTTCAGACTTTTGTATAAAGACAGCTTATTAAGACAGAGTCTTAATTATTTTTTAGAGGCACTTTAATTGCACGGAAAGGAAAGGATTGATATAATATCAAGGAAAGTCCTGAGTACACTGGGTAATTTAGGATGTAGAAAGCCAGTGGGCCATGGCACAAGCTTAACAATGTATAGCAGCAGTAAATTTCTAAGTTAAAATTGTTGTGCCTTTCCTCTGTTCTTTTTTCCCCACCTAGTAAAGGTTATGTTGAGTTATAAAATGTGTTTTGTTGCTGACATCAAGCTATCAGATTCCGGTAGAGCTTTACAGAGTTTGTTCTCTTTTGCTCCTCTCTGTCACAAACCAGATTCCACATAGGCAGCATAGATGAACAAGAGGAAATGAATAAGAAGTATCTCTCACATTAAAGGCAAGTCTGTCCAAGAGTTAAATGGCTAATATCTAAAATAAGTCTCCCCTTCCTTCTGAATTTTTCCTCTAGCACCCTGACTTCCTAATGCTATACTTGTCTGATTCAAGTAACCTTGAAGAATAGAGGTTCAGGCTTAGGAGTCCTCTGAAACCAAATACAGTTTTCCATTATACCTAAATACCTCCATTCTGCTTAATCTACTCTGAGACTTAAAACACAGTCACAGGTTACATTAAATAGAATCTTTGAAGAGAAGAATATATTACTTTGCCAACTTATCACTTGGTAGGGACCTTGTATAAGGATGGGGGATGGGACCAATGTTGGTTTTACATCTTAATACTTATATGGGGGTCTTTAAAAGAGACCCTATGAAGTGTATTGAAACCAAATCTTTTTTTAACATGTAATAATATTTACTTTTTAGAAAAGTTAACATGGTTACATGATTCATGCTCATACTTTCCCCTTCACCCTCTGACCTTCCCTTTCCCCCATAGCCGATGTACATTTCCACTGGTTTTAACATGTATCATTGATCAAGACCTATTTCCAAATTGTTGTTAGTTGCATTGGAGTGGTAGTTTCAAGTCTACATCCCCAATCATGTCCACCTCAACCCATGCAATTAATCAGTTGTTTTTCTTATATGTTTCCTCTCCTGCAGTTCTTCCTCTGAATGTGAGTAGCGTTCTTTTCCTAACCCAAATCTTATACTTTGTTCTGTCTAATAAAATCAGCTGGCCATAGTGATCTTAGACCAAATGAAATAACATATGTAAAGCTCTCTGCAAACTTTAAAGTACTATGAAATAATGACAAATATTTACAAAGTGCTTCAAAGCTTACAAAGAGCTTTACAGATATGATGTCACTTCTTCCCCTGCAAGGAAGGTGCTATGATTGCCTCCATATTACAAATAGGGAAACTGAACCAGAGGGATCAAGTTCCCTGTCCATAGTCAAAGTGTTCAAAGGAGGATTCTAGTCAGAAAGACCTGATTAGAGGTCATCTTGCTGCCTGAAAATGTCACTAGTAAAAGTAGAAGTTCCACTAGTAATAATAATAGCAATAGCAATAGTAGCAGCAACAACATCAGCAGAGGTTGGTAGTGGTTGTAGTAGTTGTAATAGTAGTAGTAGTAGTAGTAGTAGTAGTAGTAGTAGTAGTAGTAGTAGTAGTTGTAATAGTAGTAGTAGTAGTAGTAGTAGTAGTAGTAGTAGTAGTAGTAGTAACAATAGTAATAGTAGTAGTGATAACAATAGTAGTAGTAGTTGTAGTAGAAGTAGTGGTGGTGGTGGTGGTAACAATAGTAGTAGCAAGGCTGCAGCAAAAACTCTTGTTTTTGCAAACCAACTGTAGCAGCCCTGAGAGTTGGAAGGGATAGAATATTGACCCTGGGCTCATGGAAAAACCTTTACAGCCTGAGTCTATAAATATCCCTCAAGTATCAACTGAGGGGCCTTTTGCTTTTGGGGCATTTGGGGATTTTCCTGATTTCCCTTCACCTCTTCCTTGACATCCTGCTATTTCCCTGGATTTCCCCACTGGTCCTTGGGAGGAGGGTATTTTGGAGGGTGGAGATGGTGGGAATTAGCTTCTGTAGGCAGGCAGGACAACCTAAATCAAGCCATCCCTCTATCTAGTGATCTGATAAACCTTATTACCTCAGGGCAGTGAAATTATTCCTGACTGAGGGAGGCCTGTGACCCTCCCTAGCACTAGCTTTCTCCTAGAAGCAGTTACCAGACCTCAACCACTTTTTCCTCAGCTTACCCCTGGCAATAATAAACCCCTTTGGCTTTATACAAAGAGCTTCTGGTGAATCATTTTACTGAGCATTAGTAGGGCAAGGTTGAAGAAGGAAAGGAAATACTTTCTTTTATTTCTTGAGGGCTAACTAGGCATCCATCTTGGGCAGGAAGTGGCCAGCATTCCTCTTCCTGTACCCTGAGATTTGTTCTCATGAGGGAGGGGCTCTTTACTCCTCCCCTCTAGGGAGTTTAGAATAAATGCAGGGCTGAATAAAACCTTCAGCCAGTCTTCCCACTATTTCTGGATGACCTTAAGTTGCTCTGTATTAAGAGATAGCCTTCCTTGCCTGGGGACCCAGTTGATACAACCCAGTGCCCTCAAGTACAAGCCTGATTGATTAGCAGAGCCCATCATATATACTTTCATTTTATTCTATTACAGTAGTAGTAATGGTAATAATAGTAGTAGTAGTGGTGGTAACAATAGTAGTAGTAGTAACAATAGTAGTAGTTGTAATAACAATAGTAGTAGTAGTAGTAACAATAGTAGTAGTGGTAACAATAGTAGTAGTAGTAGTAGTGGTGGTGGTGGTGGTGGTGGTGGTGGTGGTGATAACAATACTAGTAGTAGTTGTAGTAGTAGTGGTGGTGATGGTAACAATAGTAGTAGTAGTAGTGGTAACAATAGTAGTAGTAGTAACAATAGTAGTAGTAGTAGTAACAATAGTAGTAGTATTGGTAACACTAGTAGTAGTAGTGGTAACTATAGTAGTAGTAGTAACAACAGTAGTAGTAGTAGTAGTAGTAGTGGTGGTGGTGGTGGTGGTGGTAATAATAGTAGTAGTAGTTATAGAAATAGAACCAATAATAGTAACACTGATTTCTTCAACATTGTCCATTAGATTTTCCAAAATATTTGGGAATCCTTATTTTTCTTCAAAGTTCCTATCAAGTGCCAACTCCTCCCTGAAACCTTTCCTGACTGTCATTGATTTAGAAAGAAGGGGGCTGGGATAGGGAAGGGACACTATTTTATAGTGATGACTACAGTGCCAAACTGATGGAGAAGATAGCAGATGGGACCTTGAGTGCCTACACACTCATAATGAGATAAAAAACATAAGGCATTTTGCAAAGTTTGAAGCTTCACACAAACATTAGCCAGACAAAGGAAGCTTGGAATACTGAATAGGGTTCTGGGCTTCTTATTAGGGAGACTTCAGTTTGAATCCCATTTCATTCATTTACTTGCTATGTGACCACTTAAATACTCTACCTCGATTTATTCACCTGTTAGATGGAGGAGATAATGGTAATATCATTTACCAATTAGGTTTATTGTGAAGATGAAATCAGGCAATATATTTAAAGTATTATTTTATGTGCAAATTATGGAGAAAGTGGATCCTTGGCAAGGAAAAGAGCAACCTCTTCATCTGAGAGTTGAATGAAGGAAGAGAGCATGAAGGATAATATCAAAGATTGTGAAATGTAGAAGAGAATAAGAAAGAGTCATTAATGGCTTCAACTTTCTTACGTAGCAAGTAGCAAGAACCTTACCTGAGAGTGTGAACCGAGGAGGAGGTGGTAGAATGGACCTTTTCCCTCAGAACTCTGAAAGTGGAGTCAGAATATCTGGGTTCATGTTCTGGCTTTAACATTCCTAAGGATGTAGCCTAGGGCAGGTCATTAAAATTTCTCAATTTCTTCACCTACAAAATTTGGGTAATGTTATATGTTCTGAGATTAGAGAAAAATGAACCATTGTTTCTATATAATAAAAAATCTAGACCTCTATATTTTGACAAAAATCATCATTCAAGATCATTGTATTCCTTCTAAGAATATAAAATCATGTAAATAGCTTTTGTTTTATCCAACAATTCATCAAAATCCTAATACAACTATTCAAAGCTTGTGATGATACACTGCCTGTCCTATTTTCTATGGTTAATGAATTAAATTAAGGTTACAGATAGGCATCATTTTATTTCATTTGTGTCATATAATATACTCAAGGTCAGAACATGAGTCCTCTGAGATGCTACAAAAGTTATGAATATTATAAGGTATCTGATCAAAATAATCTCTAAATTGTTTTGGGATGAATTTGTCTCTATTCCTCCATTAAATTAGATAATCTAGAATTAATTGAAATGTATTTTGAGCATAAAAGTGCAGCGTTCGGCCTGGATTGAATGACTTTTCTGATATCTACATGGAGGAGAGCTGTGTTTATGCTTTTTCAGTGTCGTTGTCTTATTTTTCTTTTAGAATGTTTTATTTCCACAGCCATTGGACATTTACCACATTCTCTGGCTAATATTTGTAAACTAAACACCAATAAAAATCAGAAGTATTCTATGGAAAAGCAATATATTGTGAAACTCCCCTGCCCTTTAATAGGGATCTTAATAATTTTAATCTGGCATTTTTCACTACAAATAACTCTTTGATTTTTATTTAAAGAACTTTTAAATAGTCACCCAAGTTACCAATGTTCCACATACTATAATGTTGAATGAATTACTTCAATGTGCATTATTATTTTTAAATCATTATTATTAGTACTCTGCCTCTGCCAGTTTCACAGTCAGCTTTCAAGAGTTTTTTTGGAACATATACAATTGTTTTTTATTCATACTCAAATTTTCTTAGAATGCCTTTTGTTTTTTATTTTCATATTGGTCATGTAGAAAAAATAAAATAAACATAAAGTAAAAAGATGCTGCAATCTGCATTCAGAATTCATTAGTTCAGAAAGTGGATAGTATTTTTTATCATAGCTCTTTTGGAACTGTCTTGGATCATTTTTTGATCCTTTCAAATTTGATCAACATTAGTGTTACTATGTAGGATGATCTCTTAGTTCTACTCACTTCACAGCAGTTCACATAAGTCTGCTCAGGTTTTTCTGAAACTGTGTAATTAGAAGTCTGCTTCCCAGGGATTCTATCTCCCAACATCCCAGATATGTATCTACATTGTGTAACTAAGGTAGGGAAGTTTTGTGTAGCTCCACCCTCTCTCTCTTCTCCTGGGAACTCTGTGGAGACTAGGGTGAGAGGTTGGCAGGAAAGTTTAGCCATGTGTGTTTTTACTCAGGCTTTTACTTTTGTTCTTTTATTTCTTCTACTTCAAGTGATTATTAATAATTCTTATAAAATATAATACTTGAAGTTATTGGATATTGATTTAAATCTTACAAAATGTTGAGATTAAAATTAATATGCAAAATATTAAGTATTATATTTTATAACATTTTATTAATAAGAAGCTAACAAAAGAGATCTAGCTATTTAGTCCGCTAGCCAGAGAAAAAGAGAAAGAACAAGGTGGAGCTCAGAACTTATACAAAACGTGACCATGTAAACATAGACAAAAGGAAAAGCAATTGTGGGTAATATAAAAAGGAATTTTGGGCAATGCAGTTCCAGATTTTCCAACTATACAAAAAATATCCTAATTATCCATTCCCAAAGTACAAAAATATTCTAATAATACAATAGTATGACAAAAAAGAATTCACAATATATATAATACAATAATTGATTAAGTATTTAATATCTTATAACATATTAAAACATTCCCCAATTTATGGGCATTTTTTCAATGTACAATCCTTGCTATTAAAAAAGAGCTGCTTTAAATATTTTTAACAAATAAGTTCTGTCCAATTTTCTTTGAACCTTTTTGACATAGAGACTCAGTATTGTTATTCCTGGGCCAGAGTATGAAGAGTTTTATAGCCTTTTGGCCATAGTTCTGAATTGTTTGTACAGAATGTTTGGAATTATTCACAACTCCAGCAAAAGTAGATTAGTATCCCAAACTTTCCAAATCCTCTCCAGAATTTTTAATTTTCCTTTTTGGTTATGTTATATAATCTTATAAATGTGAGATGGTATCTCAGAGTTGATTTGATTTGCTGTTCTCTAATCAGTAGAGATTTAGGGCATTTTTAAATGACTATCAATAACTTTGATTTCTTCTTCTGAAAACTGCCTATTCATAACCTTTGACCATTTATCAACTGGGGAATGGCTCTTATTTTTTGCCAGTGTCCTTCTAATTTTTGGCTCCAAAATATTTTTTGTGCAAAAGTTTTTGCTAAATTTCATGTAATCAAAAATATCTATTTTATTTCCCATAATCCTCTTTTTCTCTTATTTAGTAATAAACTTTTTTCAATCATCCACAATCTGAAACATATTTTATACCTATTCTCTTCTTTTATTCCTATCCTTTCCCTCTGCAATTTATTTTAAGGCATCATTCTTTATCCAATTTTTTGTGTTATTTATTAATTCTCTCACTCTCATTCACTCCAAAAGCTCAGATACATGCCAAATCCTGTTATTTCTATCCCTACAGCATCTCTAACATCTATCTTGTCTTCTTTATTCCAAAACCTACCAACTTCATTTTGGTCCTTCTCACATAGACCACAGAAATTATCTATTTTTTTCCTTGCCTCAAGTTTCTTGCTACTCCAATTCATCTACTACAAAGCCATCAAAAAAATGTTTGTTAAGGGTAAATGTGACCATGTCATTTAACTACTTTCTAAATTCTAGTGCTTTTCTTTTGCCTTTAGGATAAAATATAAATTCCTCTATTTGTCTTTTAAAGCCTTTTCACAACCTGGCCCCAACCTATCTTTCCAGACTTATTCATTACATACTCTTATTCTCACACATTACAATTCAGGAAAGCTGGTCTCTCAGTTACTCAGGTATGGCACCCCATCCCTGATTCAATGCTTTTAAACTTAACTGTCACCCATGATTGGATGGAATGTAATTCATTATGTGTTATACTTAAACATACATTTGTGTATACACACACATATATACACATATATACACAGTATCTCCTTAGGTAGAAAATAAAATCTTTGAGAGGAGGGTTTCTTTATTTTATTTTATTTTTTTGCATTTATATCCACAGTGCCCACCACAATGCTTGGTGCATAGTAAGTAATTAATGAATAGATGTAAGTTGATTACCTATTTATTTTGTTTGTTTAAATAAACAGTGTTTCTTTACACACTGGATTCATAAATAGTTACACACACTATTACAAGGTTTACCTATTGAGGGATTTTTAAGTGGATTCCTTTCAATATGTGTTTGGGATCTCTGAGTCATAAAGAAAAAAGGGGAGAAACAGTGTTTCTTGGTCTTATTTTATGTCTTTTTTATGTCTGTCATTTATTTATATGGGATTCTGTAGCTCGTGCTATTTTACCCATCCATCCCCTTTCCCAAATCCAATTCAGCCAAATGGACTTTGATCTTGGCTCTATCAATGACTACCTGAGTGATGTCAGTCAAATTATATTTCTTTCATGTATCCTAGTAACTAAAATCTCAAAATGAAAGAATTGTACTAGCAAAGATCTTACAGAGATGTATGTGCTCCACAGGCTTTTTAAAGTGATATAATTAATTGAAAACATATCAGAAAATAAAATAATCATAAGTTCTATTGCTGAACCAATCCTAATGTTAAAATACACTTCTTTAAGACGTAACTTTACTTTTCATTTTATGTGAATAGTATGAATTTACAACTATGGATCAAATTCAATTGGCACTTTCCTTAAATGACTTTGAACATTCAATTCTACCTTTTCAGCTTTGTTATTCTGTACCCATTTGTATTTTTTAAAATTAATTAATTAATTAAGAATATTTTGCTATCATTACATGATTCATGATCTCTCCCTACCCTTTTCCTGCTTTCCTTCTGGAGCTGACAAGCAATTCCGCCAGGTAATACGTGTGTTATTGCTCAAAACCTATTTCCATATTATTCATATTTGTACTAGAGAAATCTTTTAAAAACAAAACTCTGAATCATATATCCATAGAACCACATGATCAATTACATGTTCTTCTTCTGCATTTCTGCTCCCACAGTTTTTCTCTGAATGTGGATAGAATTATTTCTTATAAGTGCCTCGGAATCATCCTGGGTCTTTGCATTGCCATTAGTAGCAAAGTCTATTTCATTGTGTCATAATGTTTCAATTTCTGTGTACAATGTACTCCTGATTTTGCTCATTTCACTCTGCATCAGTTCTTGGAGATTCTTCTGATTCACACAGAAATCCTCCAGTTCATCCTTCCTTTCAGCATAATAGTATTCCATCACCATCAGATTTATTCAGACAATTTGTTCAACCATTCCCCAATAGAAGGGCATTCCCTCATTTTCCAATTTTTTGCCTCCACAAAAAGTACAGCTATAAATATTTTTGTACAAACTTTTTTCATTATTATCTCTTTGGAATACAAACCAAGTAGTAGTATAGTTGGATCTTAGTGCATGAAGTCTTTTAAAGCCCTTTGGGCATAATTCCAAATTCCCTTCTAGAATGGTTGGATCAATTCACAACTCTACCAGCAATATATTAGCGTCCCAATTTTGCCATATCCCCTTCAACATGTATTATTTTCCTTTACTGTCATATTGGCTAGTCTGTTATATATAAGGTGGTTCCTCAGAGTTCTTCTGATTTGCATTTCTCTAATTATTAGAGATTTATAACACTTTTAATGTGATTATTGATAGTTTTGATTTCTTTGTCTGAAAACTGCTTATTTATATCCCTTGACCATTTGTCAATTGGGGAATGGCTTGATTTCTTGCACATTTGACTTGGTTTCTTATATATTTGGGAAATAATACCTTTTTTCCTATATTCACTTGTGCCCATAATATAAGTACCTTGAAAGTAAGAACATTTCTATTTTAATAAAGATTTTGCTACATTTGAAATCTTTTTTTTTGTGAGATATGTGATTTCATTTTTATAGGAAAATCCTACTTTGGAAGCATCATCTTCCAATGCAGATCAGTACCTGCTCAGCATTTTATAATCTTAAAAATTGTCTGGAGGCAATAAATTGTTAAATGATTGCCTCAAATTTCTTCATAACAACAACGTGTATCAAAAGTGATTCTTGAACCAGGTTTTCTTGACTTCATGATTGAACTCTTAGTTAATACTTCAAAAACCCTTTCACATCTGTCCTATCTCCTACTACTAACAAATAAATAAATAAATAAACAAACAAACAAACAAATAAATGAAAGAATGAATGAATAAATAAATAAATAACAATATAAGGTATCTCTGATAAGCTTCAACACAGATAGGAATTTAATAATAAGGATTTAGTGCTTGGATTATAGTCATGAAGCTCTCATTTCAAAGCTATTTCACATATTTTTTCATCTAATTTTAAGTAAGTAGTTTTACCTTTCTAGATCTTAGTTCCTTTATCTATAAAATGAGGAGATTAGACTTGATGATCTCTAAGGTTCCTATCAATTTTGTTGATATTCTTTATGAGTGACTTTTGTGTAAGTCATCTCATAGATTTTCTTCAAAATGTTTGGGTTTTAGATCATCTGTTCACCTCTGGGCATATTTTGTTGCCTATTTGTATCAGCTATCAAGTGATCAATGAGCTTTAGAGATTATCTATTCAATTTTATTCCAAATAGTTGGGGCAATTTGCTTACTGCCTTCATAATCAAGTAAAACATCTTTGAGTGATTATATAGACTTATGAGTGTTTTGGTTTCAGAAGACTGGTGATGTTCTGTGTCTTGACACATTCAGTACAATATTGCCTTTAAATAAAAATATTATAAAGGACAATATCCTGCATTGGGAATAACTCTGTAATTTAGAGTTTTTTGAATAGTCTCCATCCCTTAAGAATACTTTAGATAATAGTACTTCATATTTTTCTCCTTGTTTAAAATTATTGATTAAAGGTGTCATTAAACAAAGTTATTTCTTGACTTTATATCAATCAGGCTTGTGAATGGGAAATGTTTTGTTTGGATGAGGGAGGGTGTCTTCAAGATGATATAATGATTTACCTGAATGCTTGTTTATAGATAAAAAAAACAAGTATTGGAAAAATTTATTTTCTACATTGGCTGATGATGAAGATTCAGAGGGAAAAGATCTTTCCAAAAATCTCTGTAACTTTCTAATAATTTCATCAAGAAAACACCCAATATCTTTATGGATTATTCTAAAAATGTTTTGTACTAAAATAATACTAGTTATATGTGTCAGGATCAACTGATGTTCTCTTTTTATCAGAGAGGAAAGCACTATAGGCTGACTTTTTCATTTCATGCTTTCATATCTTCTTTTTCTTGAGTTATTACAAAAATCAATCCCTCAAAATTCTGTGTATTCCACTATGCCCCTATCATATGTATTCTTACTCTTGTCCAGTTTAATTACTCATTTATTTTTATTTTGTTCCATTTTGCTTCCTCAATTAGCAGGTCTACCAGGTCTGTAGTATTAGAATCTAAGTATAACAGGTATATTGACCTTGATGATGAAACTAGATTGCTTAGTTTTTCCATCTTTTGCTCTTTGTAGTCCTCTTATTTTTGTTTTTAAATATTCTCCTCAAAATAATTGTGTAGTGAAGTCTCCAACTGAGTTTTTGGTAAATTGTCTTTCTCCTCATTGTTTCTGTTTTATAGATAACACTTTATATAATGATCAACCCTGCTTCTCCATAAGATTGTACAATGATTATACATTCAGAACTGGTTCTGCTCTTGGTTGTTATATATTTCTGCTTAAAAAGTAAGTAAATATTTGCTGACTGAAATGATTTTTATCCTTCTTTGGTACTCATTTTGGAATCTGAGATTGTTTATAGTTCTGTATGCAATCAGTTTTGATGTCCCTTTCTACATATGTTTTCCATTTTCAAAATCAATAATGCATTTAAATTGCTATGATTGGAGTTTTTTACACATAGTATACATTTTTCCCTTTAATTTCATTCTTTCTTTAAGTTTAAGATTTATTTGTTCCAATAATGTGATATGACTAAACACACACACAGTTGATTCAGAAGTGACTTCCATATTAATAATGCTTTGTTTTCTATTAAAAAGATCATGAATTTAATTTTTATGTTGTTATTCAAAACTTACCATGATCAATGTCTTCTAGTTATTTTCTTGAAGAAAATATTTATGATGTAAAGTAGAATGTTTCTGGGTAAAACATGATTATATCCTCTTATTAATCAATAATATTATTCAACATTATTTTTACTGTCTTTGTCTATTCACATTTTTTGCATTGAAGTCATTGAGTATCAAATTATCTGTTGATTTAATCTAGAGTGCTTTAGTGAGTTCTTCATAAAAGCCCTTTGATTTTTCATGCTCAGCCACAAATAGTGGATGATTGATTTGTAAATGCTAATCATGAGTACTACAATACAAGATGACAAAATATTCTATGAAATGCGATTTGTTGTTGCCTTTGTACAATTATAAAATGGACCTCATTATTAGTTTCTCCAGGGAAAACTTGTGAGTCACTCTTCCATTTAACTAAATTTTTCTTTTTGGGGAGGAAGGTTGTTTATAGCAAAGACAATATGGTTAATCCAATTTAGTTTTTCTAATATTAGGCCTATTCACTAGGAAAAGATCTGAAATTTAAAATACCAAAAGGCAGGTTTATAAGTGTTCTAAAATTTGTGTGCTTCTTAGGACCAACTGTCCCCTTCTCTGGAATAGCCATAAATATGATTTCATGCAGATTCTGAAGAGGGTCACATAAAGCAAGGATCCATTTTAAATTTTTCCTTGTTTCATTGGTTTTTGTGTTCAAATTAATTTAAATTTACAACATTAATAAATGCTTATTTACCTGAGGAAAACTATCAGATCTCTGGAATTCAGTACTTTAAAACAGTGATGGAAAACTTTTTAGAGGGGCAGGTAATGTGAGAAATGTCCTCAGGAGCACATGGAGAGGGGGTAGGGAGCAACCCGCTACCTGCATCCCTCTGGCTTTCTAGTAACAAACTCTGGAGAAGTCTGTGTTGGGACAGTGACACATGTGCCCACAGAGAAGGCTCTGAGTGGCCCTCTCTGGCAAGTGTGCCATAGGTTCACCACCATGACTCTAGAAGTTGTCTAAAATATAATGAAACTATCATATCTCTTTATTTGTAAGCTTCTATCTCAATACAACCTAAAGTTGTATTATATTTATTGGCTAGCACATTCCTCTGCTGACTTTTGTTCAACTTAACACTTTAAGTTAAATAGATAGATAGCCATTTCTATATTTTTGTAATTATAAGAGTCAAATTATTCCACAACTAATTTTTTGATTTATAAGTCTAAGAGTATATTTGCTATGTTACTATATACTAGAGGTTACAATAAAATATTTCCTTATAAACCTGGAAAAACAGAATGTCATACTAATTCCCTGAGTCATCTACCATATATACCATATCTACCAATCTACCATAGAGATTTGATACAATGCTATACCATTTTCACTCAAGGTTTTAATACTATAAAGTCTTTTTGATTCTTTTGTTCATGTGGATGAAATCAAACAATCACCCTGGTATGAAATATGTCCTAAAAGGGACATTGAGATGTGGTCCATTAAAAAAAAAACTGTCCAAGAACATTGAACCACTTACATACCAGCTCTCAATACAACCTATCTTCTCAGAAAGAATGTCACTCATTAATAAATTTCATTGTTCACCCAGAGGGCAATGATCCTGTTATTTCAGTATCTCAAGTACACTACACTGGGGATTGCTCATATTAAAGCATTGGCTAGACATAATGTCTGGTGAAAATGAATTAATTTTGGCATTGGTAAGTTTCCAGTATTCTACCAATTATGCTTTGCCTCCAAAAATATGGTCAAAAATATATCATTCAGTAAGTAAATGCTCAGGAAGGGATAATTAGATTGCAAGAATAAGACACAAGCTCCTGGGTCTCTTTGGTACTTATAGAGTTTTAAAGACATAGAAGATAGCATCCTATATATTGAGTAACTCCTCAGTGGAAGATTTAGGCAAAGATATAGATCACAGTAGTATAAGATAAGAAAAAATCCATGGTTTGAAATCTATATTCCTGGAAGAAATATTTACCTCACAAGATCATATTTCCACTGAAAAATTGAAGAACTGTTCCATTTTTAGATTTTAAAAGAATATAAAATCCCAGACTGCTACCAAGTGGTATCCATTTTTCTGTGGGGAATGACCAAGAAGTCCTTGTCAAGATATTGATTTTTTCAAGATTATTCCCAAAATAGAAATACTCAATTAAATAAAATACTTGTTGAAATAGTTCACAATACTGTGACTTCCACTTTAAACCACTTTGTATCAAAATAACTCAATACTAATTATTTTTAATAACCTGATAGTTGGAAAATGTTGTTCCTGAAAATGTGTATATATTTATAAATCATACTTTATTAGTTTTTGAAATGAAACCTAATATCAAATATGAGAGAAGAAATGTATACAAATAAATGTTAAAATGTGACAAGAAACAAAGTACATATAGTCAATCTCAAAAAGAGGGAAGTCAGTTCTAACCAGTTCTAACTAGAACTAGTCAGTTCTAACATGAAATGGATGATTTCATGATTATGCTGGCATATAAATTAAACTTTGAAAAATTGGTAACATTTCACGTGGAAGAGAAGTAGAAGGAAGATATTCCAAATATAAGAAATACATACATAACGGTAGTAAAGATGGGAAGCAGATAGTATATTTGGGAAACCAGAAGTAGCCTTCTTTGGCTAAGATATGTGAATGTTAGTATTAAAGAGAATCAGAGAGATTAAAACCAGTTTGGCTTGGGTCTTAAATGCCCAAACATAGGAATGTGACCTTCATTCAGTAGGCAATGGAGAGTCTTAAAGGCTTTTGAATATGTGTATATTTTCATCATGCCAGTAAAAATATAGTGTCGTTGTGGACATAACTTCAATGCCTCCTTTTTGGATATAGGTCAATGGGATATTTCACAAAGTTAATTAAGGAAGTAACATATATATATAAAAAATTTGGTGGGGGGATTGGAATGTTTTGCTCTGTTTTTTTTTTTAAATGAAAGACTCAGGAAAACCAACAAATCACTACCAATGTAGATCAGTCACTACATTAGTCTTAGAAAATGTCATAGCTCATTTTGAGGTTTAGCAACTTCTCCTGGCAAGTATAAAAGAGATAATATATATTTCAGAAGCAAAGCTTAAACCTAGGTCTTCCCAGATAAAAGCTGCATCTAACCACTATGCACTGCTACATAGGTACTGTTATTGTTGTCAGAATTATTATTGCTTTATAGGAAATGATAAAGTGTCTCAGAGACTTCAAGTGACTTGCCAGAGGTCAAATAATAAATGATAGTACCAGAACTTGAACCTATAATTCCACTTTTAATTAATGAAGCATATAATTTTCTAGCTAAAGCTAGGAAATTGTTGATGTAATTATAAAGGTGCAATGATAACAACAGCTAGTATTTATGTATTACTTCAAAAGGCTTGCAAAGTGCTTTATATAAATTTTCTTATTTATTACTCAGAATAACTCTGTGAGGGAGGTTCTATTATTACTGCCATCTCACCCCCATTTTACAGATGAGAAAGCTATGACTAAGAGAGATCAAGTGCCTTTTCCAGACTTATACTTGTACAGAGTATCTGAAAAAAGAGATTTGAACTCAGACTTCCTGGACTCCATATCCAGTAATTCTTTGTTGTGATATTTAGCTGTCCTCAAAAATACCTAGCATTTAATTTCTCTAAGTGTTTTGCATCTCTCACGACAATCTTGTAATCTGAGTGCTATTATTATCTCCATTTTACACATGAAGAAACTAACTCTGAGAAAATTAAAATTACTTGTCCAATATCAAAGGATTCATAAGTATATGTGGTAGAATTTGGATTCAAGTCTTCTTGACTCTAAACTCCACACTTTTAATTTTGCTACTTAGCTACCTTCATAATCATGACATATAACAAAGAATTTATCTAGTTGTTTCTATTTTTGCCATTATTTCAAAGATTCCTCAACTAAACTTTTGGACAGCTAGGTAGACAAAATTTTTTAGGGATATGGTTCTTCAATATGCTACTCTAGGAGGTTGGTTATACATTTATTTCTAGATTGAGGCTGCAGGGGCTGTATACCTTCTCCAATTCCTGTCCTTTCTTTACTATTGTGATTTGCCCCATGATTTTTATTTGAAATTTTTATTTAATTAATTAATTTAGAATATTTTTTTCATGGTTACATGATTCATGTTCTTTCCATTCCCTCTTTCCACCCCCTCCCATTGCTAATGAGCAATTCCACTGGACTTCATATGTGTCATTGATCAAGAACTATTTACATATTATTAATATTTTCATTTTGGTGATTGCTTAGAGTCTACATCCCCGATTACATCCCTATTGACCAATGTGATCAAGCAGTTGATTTTCTTCTGTGTTTCTACTCCCACAGTTCTTTCTATGGATGTGGGTAGCATTCTTTTCTCCTCAGAATTGTCCTGGATCATTGCATTCAATTGTGCCACAGTGTATCAGTCTCTGTGTACATCGTTCTCCTGGTTCTGCTCCTTTCACTCAGCATCAATTCCTGGAGGTTATTCCAGTTTACATGGAATTCCTCCAGTTCATTACTCCTTTCAACTCAATAATATTCCATCACCAACATATACCACAAACTGTTTACTCATTCTTCAATCAAAGGACATCTTCTCATTTTCCAATTTTTTGCCATCACAAAGAGTGTGGCTATAAATATTTTTGTACAAGTCTTTTTCCTTATTATCTCTTTGAGGTATAAACCAAGCAGTTGTTATATTTGGGAAGCTATAAGATGCTGGGGGTCTGGAGCAATCAAGACTCACTAATCTTTTGGCTTATGGAGAGGACACACTCACCCACCCACCAACAGGTTTGACTAAAGAAAGGGGCATGATCTTGCTGAGTGCTCTTTTACTCCCTCCTCCCACTAAGCACTTAGAAAATCAGTTAAAATATGGAGGTTGATCTGTTATCTTCTGGGCTCAGTCAGGAAACTAGGTAGGACAAAACTCCTAAAGATGATAACTTTCTCTAAACTATTTCCCCACAGGTTTGAGTAGGAGAGAATAGGAGAAGCTTAATGTCTTTGAAGCTTATAGGCTCTGAGGACAAGATAGAAACCAGGTCTACCAAATCAGAGGAACTCAGCTTGAGGAAGTTGTGAGTATCTCCCTAAATATAACCAGGCACTGCTACCAATTGATTAAAGGTTTAATGATATGTGGAGATGGGAAGCAATGGAGAAGAAACAAGGATTAATCAGGTTTGGGAAGCCCTCAAACTGTTATGTCCAAGCAGGCCCTCCCCCCAAAGAGGAAAGGTAACTTGTATAGCTAGTCTGCTCTCTAAACATATAAATAATCTCTGATATCTAAATAACTAAATAGAGATAACTGTGATGTTGATTGAATGTTAAATCAAGGTAAAGCAAGTTGGCAGCTGGGAACTAAAATGGCTTTGTTCAGATTCAAGCCTCTAGCCTCCCAAGAGCAACCAGGACCTAAGACACAGCAAACAGAGTCACCTGCCTACTCAAAACCTAGGACCCAACTGCCTTTAACTCTCTCAGAGTTCTTGGGGGGCCCTATGGAATTCTGAGCTGTGGCCTGACCCCCTCTCTGCAGCTAGAATTCCACTCTGCAATCTGAATCTCACACAGTGCTATGGCTGGATCAAAAGGCAGATAGTCTTTTAAAGCTCTTAGGGCATAGTTCCAAATTGCCATCCAGAATGTTTGGATCAATTCACAACTCCACCAGCAATGCATTAATGTCCCAATGCCCCATGATTTTTACTCAGAGGTTGTCTTTCTTCTGGATAGGGTGAATGGGATCTCAAATGCACTAATTTAATGCTCAACTTTGATACCTTAGGAACAATTCTTGTTTATCTCAGTTAAAGTGTTCTCCAAAAAGGGGGAAGAAATGAAAAAAGGTGCCCAGATCAAAACTATCAATCAAGTGTGAAGGTAATTATATGGTCACACAGAATGAGGCTTACTAAGCAATAAAGAATCATAGGATGATGAAAACAAAACAGTAACTTATTACTACAAATTACTACAAATTTGATCACTTTGAGGGATTACTTCTTAAGTCTAGTTCAAACATTTGGAAGAAATTTCTTTACATGGCTTCTAATTGGTAATTTTATATTTTACCTGCACTTAGAGGTGGAGGGTTACATATGAGGTAGGAACTGAAAGGATCATATATTTAAAATTGGAAAGGACCTTATTATTCACTTTGTCAAATACAATTTAGGAAACTAAAACTCATAAATATTAAGTCACTTGCTCAATTCACTTATGCTACCTGATTGATATCTAGTATTTGGTCAGTTCCTCTGGCATCTGTATGTTTTGCCCTCATCTGCGTAGAAATTTGAATCCATGTGTGGGGATGAAATCAATAAGGAAAAGAATATAGAGACAAGAGATGATAAAGCAGAGAACTTTTATCGACTACTAAAACTTTGAGGTAAATATAGCAAGAATAAAAATGTAGTTGTAATGTCCTAAACATAACATTTCTGTCCTGGATATATTAAAAGTACTAATTGGAAGGCATCTAACAACTGGTTGAATTCCTTGTTACCTATGCGACCTTGAAAAGGCTATCTAACATCTTTGGACCTCAATTGCTTCACCCGCATACTATTGAAAGGCCCTGCTAGGTGTATCAGCTATTGCAATTCTCTCCCCACTTTAATCCATCCTTCATTCAGCTGCCATTTTCCTAAACTACAGATCCAAGAAAGTCATTCCGAAATCAATAAACTCTAATGCCTCCCTGCCACTCAAGGATCAAATCAAAAATCCTTTTTTTCATTCAGAGCCCTTCATAAAATATCTCCCTATCTCTTTTCTGATTTCTTATACTCCCCTGTATTCTTTGGTCCAGTAACACTGGCCCTCTTGCCATGTTAAACAAAATAAAATAAGCAAAAAACACTCCATCTCTCAGCTCTGGAATAATTTCTGACTCTCCCCCTTGAATGGTATATTCTCCCTTTTCATCTCTACCTCTTGATTTTTCTGGCTTCTTTCAAGTTCTGATGAAAATCCCACCTTACATAGTAAAACTTTCCCAAACCCTTTTAATTCTAGTACTTCTCTTCTGAAAATTACCTTCCTGTGGGGCAGCTAGATGACTCATTAGATAGATGCTAGTCAGGAAGACCTGAGTTCAAATTCATACTCTGGTCTTACTAGATGTGTGACCCTGCTTTGATTTGCTCCAATATCTTTGCCTAGAAAACCCTATGGACAGTACAGTCCATGGTGTTATGAAGAGTTGATTGGACAGAACTGAAAAACAACATTTATTTTGTATACCTCTTGTTTGTACATTATTGTTTGCTAGTTATCTCCTCCATTTTTATGTTCGTTTCTTGATGGCAGAGCCATTCTTTGACCTCTCTTTGTATCCTTGATACTTAGACTAAGGTCTGACACACAGTAGGTACTTAATAAATTTTTTGATTGACTAACTGACATAAAAAATTAGGGCCTGAGGTGAAATAAAACCCAGATCTTTCCTGATTCTGAGAACTGTAATCTTGAATAAACTGTAAAGATGGATAAATGTGACAATATGGAGATACCTAAAAAAAACCCTCTGAAAAAAAAATTACTCTTATTTTTCTTTTTCCAGATATTTAGTGTCATGTAGAGAGATCATATTAATGTAAATGTGTTCTTTCCCTCCTTTCAAAGCAAGATTTAAATGCTAGAATCTACAAATGAATTGGAATAATTCACTAATACCAGGATAATAGAATCTGAACTTTAGTAATCTAGGTCAATGTTTTAAATCTTCTCCCTGTGGTTTTTCAATGACTTTTCAATGTGAATTGACATTCAAAATCCTTATATACTAATTGTCAGAGAACACATCTGGCTAACTTGCTAGTGAATATGTATTTTCTCCGTGATATCTCTGTTTTCTATGGTATTTGAATAAATTTAAAAAACAGGGAGGAGTAACCCTTCATAAAGAATTTAAGTATGACTAAAAAGGAACTTTAAATGAAAAGGACCTGTATTTTAGTACGAACTGTGCAGTTTTCACTTAAAACAGTTCTTTTTATGAATGCATGTTTGTATGTGAAAGCCTTTGAAAATCCAAAGCTTATCTTATTTGCTAACAATGTTTGCAAGAGTTTAATCATAGCTCACATGCAGCCGGAAAAAAAAAATCTCTCCATCTCTAAACTAGATTTTGTAATAATGCCCAGAGTTTACATGATAAACTAATTTCTTCTTCACTTTCAATTGTTTTAGAAGCCTGAATATATGGTGGGACATTTATAGTAACCTGTGTTTATGAAATTTAGACTTTAAGTAGGAACTTTTAAACATAATACTAAATCTTAAGGCTTTTCTGTGAAATAAAAACACAGGATTTCTATGTACCCAGGGCAGTTTTATAGCATATACTTTGTGACATATTCAGGATCACAAAGTATGGAAACAGCTTATAATCTAGATATTTTCATTGTAACTGAAAGTCTGATGTCTATCCTTTAGGATTATAAATAGGACTTCTCATAACATGTATAGGCAATGGGTTATTAATATAATTAATAATATAATTAATTTATATTAAATTATATTATATATGTGTAACATGGAAAATGGCAGGGTAGAATTCGTGCAAGATACAGGATCAAGCCTCATCCAGAATTCCAGGGGACCCCTCTCCCTCTGGAGAACTCTGAGTGAGGGGACAGTTTAAAGCAGTTAGGGACAGTTGATTCCTGGGGGTTGAAGTGAGCAGGTCACTCTGTTTGCTGTTCCTGGTTTTGGGATTGCTTTGGAGGCCATTTTGGGGGGAAAGCCATTTTGGTTCTGCTTAGCAGTTTGCCTGTTTAGCTGAACTGGACCTTTCCAACAACAGCACAACTGTTATTTAGTTAGTTAGATATCAGAAGTGATAATTATAGGCTTTGAGGGCAAGCTAGTTATAAAGTCTGCCACTCCCTCCTGAGGTGGGGCAGGGCAGTTTCTACCTAAGAGTTCAGGGCTTTCCAGATCTTATCCTAATCCTTGAAAAACCTCCTTGCCTTACCTTCCTCTATCAATAAAACTTCATTTTTTTATAGCTGTGCCTGGCTATTATTTTAGGCATACTCATAGCCTCCATAAAGCTTGGTTCCTTTCAGTTACCAGCCCAAGAAGTCAGATCCTCATTCTGTCCCTGATAACTATAAGACATCAAGCTTCTCCTATTATCTCTTAGTCAAATCTGTGGGGAATATAAATTGAGAAAGTGAACATCATTAGAGATTTGCCTTGCTGAGCCTTGCCAGAAGACACCAGTCCTGCCTCCATTTCCAACTGATTTCTAACTGCTTGTTGGGAGGGGGAAGAAAGGAGCACTGAGATAGATTGAGCCCCTCCCTTCTCAGTCAAGCCTGAGTGTGGGGGAGGAGTGTGTCCTGCAGGTTTCTAGTTTCAGGCCATCTCTTTAGGTTCCCAAATATCTCTGTTAAGATCAACATAACAATATAATAATATAATATTAACATGACATATATATGCAATCTTATTAAAAGAAATATCTATTGGCAGCTTAAGTAGCACAGTGAATAGAGGGCTGAGGTGCTGGGTCTGCAGTCAAGAGGACTTGAGCTCAAATTTGATCTTAGACACCAACTAACTGGGCAAGTTTCTTAACCTCTATGTGCTCAGCTTACTCATTTGTAAAAATGTATGTGATAATAACACCTATCTTAGAGGATTTCTGAGGATCAAATAAGAAAATAATTTAAAGTATTTAACAAAAATATTTATAGTCATGTTCTTTGTGGTGGCAAAAAATTGGAAAATGAGGGAGTGTCCATTGATTAGGGAATGGCTGAACAAATTGTGGTATCTGATGATGATGGAATATTATTGTGCTCTAAGGAATGATGAATTGCTTGATTTCTATATGAACTGGAAGAACCTCCAGGAACTGATGTGATGCAAAATGAGCAGAACCAGGAGAACATTGTACACAGAAACTGAAACATTGTGGAATGGTCAAATGTTATTGACTTTGCTACTAATAGCAATGCAATGATCCAAGACAATCCTGAGGGACTTAGGAGAAAGAATGCTATCCACATTGAGAGAAAGAACTGTGGGAGTAGAAATTCAGAAGAAAACATATGATTTATCACTTGTTTATATGGATATAGAATGTAGGGTTTTGGTTTTCAAAAGATTACTCTATTACAAAAATGAATAATACGGAAATAGGTATTGAGTGATAATGCATGTATAACCCAATAGAATTTCTTAGGCTCCAGGAGGGGAGGAGGGAAAAGGGGAGGGAAAGAGCATGAATCATGTAACCATGGAAAAATACTTTAAAATAGATAAATAAATAAAATAAAGTACTTAGCACTATATAGTGTGAAATAAATTATCCATATCAGCTTTTATTGTTAAATGCAAAATTTTGTAACAATTTTGATTTAGTTCTAGAGGATTCTTTAATAATATTTTTTAAAATCATGTTACTGTATCAGTGGAATCAGAAGTCCTGGATTTAATTTGTTTTAATCATTTTTATATTAAATTGGGCAAGTCACTTCATTTCTAAGCCTCAGTTTCCTTATCCATGAAATGAACATGGTGATTAAAGACTCCTCTAATTTTTTCATACCTTTAAATTACATAATTGTATAATCTATTAATTTATTTACTGTCAAGTAATAATAATTGAAATTTACATATCGCTTTTTATATATTTATATTATGGCATTTGATTTTTATTTAAATTCTTTGAGAAAATTAGAAGAGCTATTTTTATCCCTGCTTTGCAGATTCGGTTTTTAACTCACAGAAGTTGTGACTTGTCCAAGGTCACAAAAATAAATGGAGGATTAGGAATTCAAATCCAAATCTACAACTCCTCATAGTGCAGCATGTTAAATATATTTAATTTCATGACATATTATTTAAACCATGGAGATATTCCAAAGCACCATAATACCTAAGTAAAATATTTAGCATAAAATAATTAGGACTTTGCTTAGCAGATAATATAGGGGAAATTTAGATAAACTAGCACTGTAAGCAACCATTTCATTTTTTACAATTTAGAACTGGGGCATCTAGGTGGTTCTGCAGATAGAGAGTCAGGCCTAAAGACAGGAGGTTCTCAATTCAAATGTGAACTCAAACTCTTTCTAGCTATGTGATCTGGGGCAAGTTGCCTATCCCTGAATGCTCTTCTACCTTTGAACCAATTCTTAGTATTAATTCTAAGATAGAAGATAAGGGTTAAAAAAATCTATAGAGTTGAATTTTCATGTGAAATTCAAACAGATGGCTTAAAATGGCCTTACAACTCTTTAGAAACCATACATAACAGATCAAGATTTCTAAATGTTTTTAAAATAAAATTCCTGTAAAATATTTTCTCTTTTCCAACACTTCTGTTTATACCTTTTAGTCTTTTTTATTCTACAGAAAGCATAAGTATTTTGAATATATGTTACTTCAGAAAAGGTTCTAGGATAAGATTGAATGTGATAAGAATTTATTAGCTTCTACTTTGTGTCAGGCACTGTTCAAGGTGCTGGGATTCAAAGACAGAATGTTTTAAAAATACAAGGTCATTAATGATATATAGCTATGAAATGGCAATCTCTCTAGAGAGGGAGTAGTTTGGTCATATTTGGATAGATTCAGTTATAACAGTGCTATTAACCACTCACTCACTCAATCAATCAATCTACAAGCATTTATTAAGTGTCATTTGAGTGCCAGATACTGTGAGAGCTATTGGCAATACAAGGATTTAAATAAAATATTCCCTCCCCTTCCCCCACATGCAAAAATTGCATTCCCTTTTTTTGAGGGAGTTATATGGATACATAAAATATATGAAAAATAAGCATGATGCATACATAATAAATATTTGTCAATCACAGATTGAATTCCTACGCAATCTGTCTTCAGAACATCAGGGTATTTTAAAGTATAATTGCCCCATGTCCATATTTTTAATGACCCTTTCCTTGATCACCATGTAGAGGAATTGTGATCTGTCTGCCCTTTCACCTTTTCCTCTCTACACCAAACACCACTCTAGGACCAAATAAGTATTTTAGCACACACTCCTGTCCTTGTTTGCCTCTCCCCCCAGGATATCAATTTTGGAGTAACCCAAAGGGTAGAATTGAGTTGGTTACTGATTAGAGACTGAGAACATCACCCCATGTGTTAAAATTATATCTTGTTCTAGTTCCTCAGATCATCCTCCTTCCAGTCAGTATAATAGTCATATTTATAAGAAACTAGTATAAAAGAAAAATAGCAGAAAATAAGCTTGCAAAGGAGAACGGGCAAGTCATGTGTAAACTCCCAAAGCTCAAAGGAGCATAATTTACAAACTAAACTATATACTAATCAAAAATAACATATTGGTAATACATATAGAATCAGGTGAAGGTGTAGGAACTTATAAAGATTTTTGATCTTATGAAGTATAATCTCAGATAAGAGCCATCCTTTGAATATGAATAGGTACTGATATTTTGATATAATATAGATATGTTAATTTTAAAGTTTTGTTGACAATTTTGAGTTGATTTGGATTTTTTAATTAATGAAACACAAAGTGAAACAAATAAGAATTAGTCTGTTCTCTCCAAAACCCTAGAAATACAAAATCTCAAACTCTTGCCTCTAAATACTCTTCCATCTCCATCAGGTGCTCCCAACTCATGGTTACATTTTGATATGTGTCTAATTTTTTTACAGAGTAGGTATCCCCATATAAGCCAGGTTGGAAGTGTACAAACTACTCATGGGCCCAATCACATTACATATCACCAAAGGAACTTTGACCTGCTCTGCTTCTTTATTTTATTTTATTTTTTCAAATTATTTTATTTAATTTTTAATATATTTTTCATGGTTATATGATTCATGTTCTCTCTATCCCCTCTTCCCTCTTCCCTCCCAGAGCTGACAAGAAATTCCACTGGTTTATACATGCCTTATTACTCAAAACCTATTTCCCTATAATTCATATTTGTAATAGGGTAATGTTTTAAAAACCACAATCCCAAATCATATACCCATATAACTAAGTGATAAGTCTGATATATTTAGATATGTAGTAGCATTCAAAGAAACTTAAGAGCTTCTAAATTAATGTGTAAATAAAAGCAAATAATTCTATTTTTCTTACCTATTTTAATAATGACTATAATTATGATAATTATGACAATGCCTTCATTTAACTAATTCAATAGGTCATTAAGTCTTTACAAAGTGAAATTTAATTTTGACCACTTTTTCTTCCCTTATGCTTATAATCAAGGATTAATATCAGAATATTCAGACCAAGGTTGAAATACCATTTCTGATATTTATTAACTGTTAAAACTACTGTAAAACTGTTAATAAGATTTAATGGAGAGAAATCCAAACGTGTGTTTGTTTGATAGACTTGTGTGTGTGTGTGTGTGTGTGTGTGTGTGTGTGTGTTTGTGTGTGTGTATTAAGTCTATCTTATCTGGGTTACCCTCCACTTTAACACTGAGGGCTTCAAGAGGATTATCCCTGAGATGTTATTGATACAGGGATGGACAGGAACCAGTGTTCAGGTGAAGGACCTCTATGGGGTATGATATAGACAGGTTTCCAGGACTTAAAGAAATGCCTGGACCCCAAGAAACCTTTTTTGAACACAGTCCTATTGGGGAGAACAGCAATGGTGGGCAGCTTCAAGTTTAACCGAAGCTTGACAGAGTTATCTCCCCCAAATATCCCCTCACAACCTCAGCCCTAATCAGGTATTCACAAAGAACCTATCTGACTGAAGATATCTTAACAGGGTGGTTTATTATAACATGAATTCAAAGATGGTTGTGAAGAGTGGGATAGGAAGCCCTATTCTTTCACTATAGGTATGGGGTGCTTTTGACTGGGGCCAACCCAATGGCATTGGCTGAAAACACTCTTTCCTCCTTCCTTTAATCTCTCATCTAATCTAATCTACAGACAGGGTAGCAAAGGTCTTTCTCAGTTTGCAAAGAGTTGGGTAGAATATCATCAGGCTGGCTCAGCAAGCCATGCGGGTCAAAAACCCCTCAAGCTGCTGTAGAGTCTAATCAGCCTCTTTGGTGTTGTTCAGGAGAATCGGGAACACTTTCAAATCTTCTAGGCACAAAGGGAAATTTAGGGAAAAAACCCAGATGTCCAAATCTGAATCCCGAGGTCAGATAAAAGTTCTCCATCTCCTACCAAGTCCAGGATGAAGCCCTTACTCCCAGTTCTATTTCCCACATGCCTCTCTTCCTCTTCCAACTATTGCTCCTGTTCTTCAAGCTTCCTTGCTTACAACATTCCAAAATCTCCTTTCTATGCCAAACTTTTCCCACACTGTGTAGAATTTGTAAATTCATTCATCTGCATGAACCTTATTTTCTTCATTTCTATAATGATGCAGGTGTACTATATGATGTCTGATGAGGTTCCATCCAAGCTATTTAATATCTTATGAAGCTTCCCTTACAGCCTTCTTCCCTTTTGTCTCTATAGCTTCTCCACAATTCCATGCTTATAGTCTCACAAACAATATTTTTGTGGAGTTTTATGTTCTTCATGTTTTAATTCATATTAACTCTCAAGTTTCCCTAATTTATTTGAAGGCTTAGTGATATTTGTATGTGCTATACTATTAATAATTTAATTATTTTATGAAATCATATTCTTTTTTCTAGCTCATCAGATTCCCTAATATCATTCAGAGCATGTAATTGCATGGCTATTTATTTTCACGAAAAGATATTTTGTAAGCATGATCCTTGCACATACTTTAGGAAGTGAAATAAGGGATATATGTAAGACTATCATGGTCTGAAGCTTTCCATCTCAGACTTTGCAAGTACATTTCTATCCAAATTTTTGAACAGTTCATTTGCCACTTGGCATTTGACTAAAACAATACAATCAGAAATACATGCACAGAAATAGAAGTTGTAGAAGCAGTAGCAGTGCTCCATTTTTCAGGTAGTTCAACTTGTACTACACTTTTAAAACTACATTCAATTTCATGGACACTGGTTAAGCCAAAAGTGTATGCAAGGTATTATTCTGGAACATGGATATTGGTTGGTTGCTTGGTTGCGGTCCTTTGTATTTAAAGAACATAAAAATGATATCACTGGACATTGTCTTTTGAATGATTCATAAATTGCATTTTAAGTGAGAAAGAGCTGTACAAAGTTGTCCAAAGTTGGACATTAAAGTCCAGTGGCAAGAAAAAAGTCAAGATGACTGATGATGGCTTGAGATGAAGTGGATTCTTCAATATCTTACCAAGCTCTTATTGTTCCATGGTACTTGATTCTATAAACTTTATGGCAATTGGAACAAATTGTTATAATCTTCCCCTTCCTCCAGGGAAGTCTTTGAATGCCTGGGGACAAGAAGTCCCTTACTTATAGGTGGATTTGAAACCTGTCAATTACCCTCAATATGAGTTAGCCTCCCTGATGAGGAAGTTTACTTTTGTGTGGCTGCTGCACATGCCACAGCTTCTTGGAGCCACACTAGAGAGCAGGGTGGCAAGTAGACACCAAAAGAGAAAAGAAGCCTGGAAAATTCTTCTCTGAATACCTTGTATATTGCAGGTATAGGGATAGGGATATGACATAGGCCCTATAGTCAGAAATCTTATTGATAAAGGGAAAGTACCAAAAAAATCTATTGTGTAGAAGAAAATGAAAAAAGCAAAAAGGAATGTTTTGGTAAAGTACTATAAAATATTGGAGATGGAAGAGGAAGAAGATATCTTAAAGAGATTTGGGGCTGAGAAGTCTATGGAGGAATTGCATTTTAAAGAAAGGAAAAGAAGTAATGAATGTAATAATGGCTATTTTTGAGAGACTTGAGGTGGTAAAGAGTAATGGACCAGTGAGTTTGAATCTATCAACCCTTCCCTCAACGTGCCACTATCAATACAAATTGAGGGGGTTTCTCTGAAATGGTGACAGGTCCGAGCTGGGAGCTAACAGTGAAGGACAGTGGGAAGGCTATCCTGATTGATGAGGTGGGTAGAGACCCAGACCAGATAGGCACAGACCCTCTGTGAACTAAAGACCCGCACCCCACCCCACACACACCCCACCCACATTCCCCCTTTGCTGTCGACACTGCAGTGGGTCTTGCTCAATTGCAGTCCCAGTTAAGCAACTGCTCACAGACCCTCTTCCCCTCTTTGCCCATGAATTAACTTGGATACTTTTATCTGACTGCTAGATATTTTATTATGGGCTAATCAGGGTAGTTGAAGAAGATGATGGGTAGAGGCTATAAGGGAAACCCTAATAATGTAAGCCCCAAGGTCCTTCCTCTTGGGGAGCCAATCCTGGCTCAACCCAAGAGTTGGCCTTCCCTTCCCCTTAAATCTGGTTTCTATCCTATTATCTAAATTATAATTATTTAAGATAGGGTCCCTTTTTAAAGCAAGGTGTTTGGGAGTTTGGGAGTCAGCTCCTGGTTTTGAGTCTGGCTCCTTTGATCTTGATCTCGTTGATGTCAATGGATGCTGGTAGGAATAACAGGCTTTTGGGGATAACACGAGTCCAGCAAACCCTTAGGTTTGGCTCTTGAATGGTCACAAGAAAGCTCCTCTCCTTCCTTTCACCTTGAGCTCCTCAATCCAAAAGACCCTCCTCCAGGAATCTCTCCCACGATCCATTGCTTCCTCCAGTTGATGCTCCTGTCTATCGATCAGCCTGCAACATTCTGAGCTGCAATATTCTGAAAAGAATTTCTTTACTCACAACCTGCTTTTACCTGTAGTTGAGATGAGGGAGGATTAGCAGAATTGACTCTGACTTGGGAAAGAACTAATCACAGGCACAGAAATGAGGAGAAGTTGAAGCACAAGAACTAAAAATGAAACTAGACAAATTAATCTGTAATAAAGAAGCTATAAAGAAATCTATTAAAGGATAAATCTAGACAGTTAGGTTGGAGCCATATTGTGGAGAACCTTGATTGAAAGACTAATGTGGTTTATTTCACTAGGCAGTGGAAAGTTTTCAAAATCTTTCCTGAAATCAACCAACAATCAAAAAGTATAAAATTAAATTATTTAGAAATTTAAAATATAAATCAATTTAAAAATAATCAAGAAATCATGCCTATCATGTACCAGTAACCTTATGAGCTATACTATCCATATACATGTGTGTGTATATATATATATACAAAGTAATTGGGAGGAGGAGACACTAGTTTCTGAAGTTATCAAGAAGGACCTAATACAGAATGTGTTGCTTTAGCTTAGGGTTAAAGGAAACTAGGAATTCTTTAAGTCAGAGGGGAGGGTTGGTAACCTGTGGAAATGTTTTTAACAGGAAATAAAATGGATATCATAAAATCACTTTCTTGCTTTTAATATTGACAAACACAGCAGGAAAACCAAGGAGTTCAGAGAACAGAGTGCTCAAACTAGAGTCAAGAAGACCTGAGTTCAAAGCCTGCTTTATATACTTAATAGCTACTGTAATGTAGAAGATGGCAGGATGGAATTCCTGCAAAATACAGGGTCAAGCCTCACCCAGAATTCCAGGGGACCCCCCCCCGGAGAACTTTGGGTGAGGGGACAGTTGAGAGGGAGTTAAACAGTTGTTTCCTGGGTGTTGAGGGGAACAGATCTTACTGCTTGCTGCTCTGGACTTGGGGGTTCACCTGGGAGGCCATAGGGGCAAAAGCCATTGTGGTTTCTACTTAGGAGTTAGCCTGTCTAGTAGGATTAGACCTTTCCAGCATCAATATAATAGTTATTTAGTTATATAGACATTGAAGTAATTACTATTAGCCTGGAGAGCAAGTTAGCCAAGGTCTGCCACTCCCTCCTGGGGGTGGAGGGGCAACTTCAACGTGACAGTCCAGGGCTTCCTATTTCTTATCCAAATCCTAATTACCCCCTTTTGCCTTCCCCTTTCTTTCTTTATCAATATAAGCTTTATCTTCAATATCTGTGCCTGGGAATTATTTGAGGATACTCACTGCTCACTGTTGCCATTAAGCTTGAATCCTGTCAGTTGCCAGCCTAAGAAGTCAAGTCAATCTCAGTCCTCAACATTAGGATAACTAGCTACTACTCAGTCCTCAATTAGACCTTTGGGGAATATAAATTAAAGAAAGAGAACATCATTAAAGATTAGCCTCTGATGAATCTTGCTTGAAGAGCCTCAGCCCTGTCTCCATCATCAACTGAAACCAACTGCTTGGGGGGAGAGGTTTGAGAGCAAGGAGTACCTAACCCCCTCCCTACTCACTCAAGCCTGTCTATGTGGGAGGAGAGTGTCTTGCAGACATCTGGCCCTGACCAAACTATCAGCTTCCATAATATTTCTGTTATTACAAATATAACACTATTTGATCTTAGTTACCTCATTTCGTTGCTTTCTGATTCCTTTTCTTCATCTATAATGGAGATAATAATAGCACCTACCTCCCAGGGGTTTTTTTTTATAAAATATTTGCAAAAGAATTATATAAATAATGACTATCTGAGGATAATTATAATAACAATAATATTGCTGATGTGTGTTCACAAAGTTTCTTTTATTTAACTTTATTTCTTAGGAGCATCAAATAAAGAAATTATATAGATTTTAGAGCTAGAAGAATTTTTAGCAGGGAAGGCACAATTAGTCAGTGGGATCAAGAAAGATTTTATACAGAAGGTAACTTCTGAGCTACATCTTAAAGGAAGACAGAGATTTTATGAAGCAGAGGTAAAGACATTGTGTTTTCAGGCATGAGAATTGGGGAGTGTAAACATAAGAATGCTTTAGGACAAGTACACTATATATAAAAAAGGATGCCTGGTACTCACACAGATGACATATGAAATGACAAGAGGGGAGTGAGATGAGCATTATTTAGTGTTAAGCAGCACAATATTCCATTTCACAAAGAAAAACAAAACAAAACAAAACCCTGAGTCTTTTTCTAGTATTTACATTTTATGCAAAAGAAAATGATCCGCTAATTGAATAGCTCTTCTATTCCATGCACTTGAATTGGCATTAAGTTGTTCTTGAAACTGGAAGCATGGTTTTATTTAAATAACTTTATTCTGTTAGTCAGCCTTCCAACACTGACCTCATCTTTCATCATGTCAGGACTAAATGTTTTCCTATTGCCTTATATTTTGTTACCATCTAACTTAGAAAGCTTGTTGCCCAAGGCAGGGAGCTTATCCTTTCTGTTTTATGTTTTATGAAGTGTCAGCACTGTTTTATGACATTATGTAAGTCATAAATAATAGGAGTAGTTGAAGTGAACTACTCAATTCCCTATGAATGAAAAAAATCTGTAAAATGTGGAAAAATTTTTACCTGTTTTATCCTACAATATGCATTGTTTAAAACTAGATTCCTTACTTACATTTTACTATTATAATGAACTTGTTAAAATAATTAAGTAAAAGACAATTTAGAATAATAGAAAAGGAAATGAACTAGAATAAAAAAAACAAAAAGTGAATATAAATATGGAAAACATAATATTTAATATACATGGAAAGACATTTTGTGTAGTCAAAGTTTGCAATGTCACCTCAATCCCCCTTTGCTTTTTTCTTCTTCATTTTCTCTAATTGTAGGGTTAGGACAGAATCCTGACCATTCAACCACCCAGTTTCACAGATGCCCACAGAGATGCTGACAACACAGAGGGAGCTCAGGCCACCACGGAAAGAAGTAGTGAAAGAGAAAGCCCTGGGAAACAGAAGGAGCTAAAGGAGGTGATCACTCCAGCCAAAGGTAGAGTGCCAGGCCTGGAGCCAGCCACCAATCTACTTGTCATAAGGCAATATGGAGGAGCCCCAGGGTAGACAGCTGGGCAGCAGACAGTTAATTTGCAGAGCCCTTTACTAGATTATTGGAAAAGAAATTGCTGTTTTTACTTGGAGACCAATAATGAATTATAGTTTAGTATTTTAAAAAAAACCTGCTTGAATTAAAATTTGCATCTTCTGTTTGATCTTCTAATTTGGTGTAAATATTTATTTGTATTTATTGTTTAGACACATGTTGTTCCTTATGATTTTCATTAATGAGAACTACTAAGTAGCAAGGCTTAAGGATGATATGCTACATGTAGCTTTGGTAGGGCTAGTTGAACTGTGTAAAGCATTAAACTGAGCGTTTGACAATCACACCAAACCCTAACCACTCAGCTTGCTGTTGGTTACATTTCACTTTTATTATTGAATCTTAATAGATGCTTTTCCATTTCTTCATTCTTGACTGTCCTTATTTTTTTAATCTTTTTGGTAATTATTATCATAAGATTTTCCATTTAGTTTGCTAAACAGTCTTAGCTAACCTTTATGGAACACTTTAAGTTTTTCAAATCACTTTACATACATTACTTCATTTGAGTCATCCAAGAAATTTGTGAGATGTTTCTATAAGTATTGTCTCTCCTTAGATATAGAAAATGAAGGTTAATCAATTTCAATGACCAGTTTTCAAACTTGATACTGAATAGCAGTATAGAGGACATAATTCTTTGTCTTTTCGATTCTCATTTCAAAGTTCTTTCCACACACCTTGCTATGTCTATTATTTTCTGCTTTGCAAACAGAAGCTGGTCCTCTTTCAAGGGCAAAGTTAAGTATAATAATTACATACTAATTAGAATTATGGATATAAATAAGTTTCATATAAATTGTGCATGGAAAATGCATTTTGATTATATGAATTATTTTTAAGAGCTACTAGATGGATAAAAGTTATTGTTACTTAATTTATATATTTTTTATTAAATTCCTTCCTAGTTTTCTTCAATTCTAATATACTTGGGTTATTTGTACAGATGTTTTTGATTACTGAGAAATACTTGGTGGTGTTTTAAAGATTTTAACTTGTGAAATGTCAGATGCATTTTTTCTTCAGTTTTACTCTGGTAATGCTCCCCTGCAAGAGTTCTTACCTTTTTGTCTGATCACTTTGATCGAAGTTTATCAAATCATTGATTCTATGTGGAACGTTATCTTCTTTTCATTTTCCTTAAGTTAAAATGTCACACCTCTTAAAAGCTATGCAATTGACATTGTTAGCTCATATACAGACAATACTGAAATTAATTCCTTTTAATGATTTTAGGAAAAGACATAATGTAGAACTGATCTTCATGGATATTATTTTGAAAATGCAGGTTACCACTTTAAATGTGGATAGTGCCACAAACCTGGGCAGAGATTAATTGATTTAATTTGGACAATACTTATAAACTGAGTACTGTTTGAGACTTCCAGATGACATAATAGAAAGAATTCTCTGAGTTTGAAATCAAGAAAATCCAAATGAGTCCTTTCTCAGTCTTACTAATTAATTGTGTAAGCCTGGAAAAGTCACTTAATCTCTGTTAAACTAGTTTTCCTTATTTGAAAAATGAGAGTAAATATAAAACACATTCCCTGCAGGATGTATGTAAGAATCAAAAAGAATCAAATGAGATTTTAAATATATATATATATACATATATATATACACATACACATATGTATGTGTGTGTAAAAGATAAAGGGCTTTCCAAATGCTAGATACTAATTATTACTAATGTTTATAATTTTTATTATATGTAATATAAATTCCCCCCAATAAGGAAAGCTTATGAAAGCTAATTTATCATTTTAAGCCCCTATTTTGACATGCCACATAACATGTCATAAATACTTGAGTGTTCACAGCCATGCTGCCCTAGCTGTCCAACACTAGGACAACTTTTTTCTCTTCAAGCTCAAGCTGAAAGACAAGGAAATGTGGAAAAATTAGAACACTAATATACTTTTTGTGGATCTATGAATCGATTCATCCATCCTAGAGAGTAATTTGGAACTATGTCTAAAGGGATATAAACTTATATATAACATTTGATCCTGCAATACCACTATTAAACATATACCAAGTAGATCAAAGATAGGAGAAAAGGCTTTCCTTGCCCAAAAATATTCTTAGAAGCTCTTTTTTGTCATAGCGAAGAACTGAAAACTGAAGGGATATCCATCAAGTGGGGAACAGCTGAACAAACTGTGGAATGATTAAAATGGAATGCTATTGTGCCATAAGAAATGTCAAACACGAGATTTGTTGAAAAACCTAGAAAGACATATAAAGTGATACAAATTGATGTAGGCATAACCAGGAAAAATATTATAGATAGTAACAGCAGTAAAGTACAATGATCAAATGCACATGACAACTGTCATTAACAATATAAGCATCTTCAAGATAATTCCAAGGTACTCATGACAAAAAGGCTATCCAACAACACAGAATGAATTGGAAAAGTCTCAATTTGAAGCATGCCATTCTTCATTGTATTTCTTCCATAAATTTTTCTCTAGTGTAAGTAATATATGTCTTTTTTCACAGTCTGATGAACATGCATATATATACCATATAATTATACATATAAAACCCATATCATATTACCTGGCATTTTTGAGGGGGGGTTGCTGGTGGGAGGGAGAGAACTGTAATTGCAAAATGTCAGAAAACAATTATTGAAAACTGTGTCAACATGTAATTTGGAAAAAAATAGAGGAAAGAAAGGTAAGGGAAATATTCTAAAGAGAAGTTTTCAGAAATATAACATCTACTTAGCAAATTATCCATAAATCCATGCGTGATCAGCTCCTAGGAAACAGCTTTTTATAAAAGACTCTCAAAAGACAATGTCCTCTCCTGAAGATCTCGTCACTACAGACTGAGTGCTGTGGCTCTTTGCGAAATCAGTCTTATGCTCTCAAAAGCCAGTTGTACTTTTATTTTGTAAACATTATTTCAAGTATCTGGTGTCTGAAGTTGATCAGAACTTCACAAAAGATCTCTACTTTCAGAGTACAGCAAGTTGGAGCTTTTAAGGAGGCAGGTGAATCCTATCTGGTGGGCCTATTCAAGGAGACCAACCTCCATATCAATCATAATATGTCAGGATACTCAGCTACGATGCCACATACATGGAGAATGTACTTAAACTATGTTGACATAAAAAGACAGACAACATTGAGTGTATGATATAGAACAATTCAGAAAAGTATAGTGAATATGTAGAATCTACTATATAATAAAAATAATACATACCATTTAGTTGCCATCAATAAGAAACTTGCTCACTTTAAAAATTCAAATTCTGATATTGTCCAGAAAAAAGGGTTTTTATAACTTTTACATATTTTAATTGTTATAACTTTTCCCATGAACTTTTTTTACTTTATTCATGCTCTCTGTCCGTGAATTTACATTCAAAACTTATTAAAAAACATTGTACTAGAAACACTAGCAGTTGCAATTAGAGAAGAAAAAGAAATTGAAGGTATCAAAGTGGGCAAGGAAGAGACTAAGCTATCACTCTTTGCAGATGATATGATGGTCTACTTAAAAAATCCTAGAGAATCAACTAAGAAGCTTGTAGAAATAATCAACAACTTTAGCAAAGT
>NC_058133.1:350215516-350247554 GCF_016433145.1 Gracilinanus agilis
GATGTGGGAGGCACCAGGGTCCCTCAGTACACCCAAAATTCCTAGAAACACCACAGGTCAAAGACTACAAGAGGAATTTACTTTGTAGGGCTGGAAGCTGAACAAATATAGGATCCTCTACCTCTAAGCTTTGGATGTATTTATACTAGCCTTAAGAAAAAGGTCTGAGCTCAAGGGGATGCCACTTGTTTACATCCCACCTTTATGATCCCTACATCTCAAGTATCACTTATGATCTCAAACATCCCTAGGTTTCTCAAGATGGATAACTGATCCATCTCTATGATAAGGATGCCATAAAGGATGGAACTTATGCTATGCACCCAGACTCACCTCTACTATCAAAATGTCATAAACGATGTGTGCTGATGTTTAAGCCCCCAGACCCAAAGGCACTTATTCCTTTACCTATTCTCCCCTTATTGCACTTGTTTGTTCTCATTATTCATCCCCCTCCCTATCCTTCTTTTCCAAGTCACTTAGACCCTATTCCTTTAGAATATAAAAATCTTGAACTTTTTTCTGTTCAGGGAGGTAGTTGGTTCTTCGTGCCTCCTTGCAACCATTCAACCTAAAAAAATCTCTCTATCTTTAAAGGGTTTCCACCAGAGGCTGTCACTCTTGAAAGGGCACCCTGCTCAGACCAAGAGCTATTCTCCAGCCCCCCACAACACTTACTGCATAGCTGTGTGGTCATCATCCTCTTAGTCACTGCCTTCTCCTCCTCTCCTTGATGACTCCTCCACCTTATGCTTCCAAATGCTTAGGACAATGGCCTCTCATTTGTTTCCAGAACTCCCTTCTTTCTCTATGACTTAGCCTGCTGGGAGACTCTAGGGTTCAGGGCTCAGTTTCTTCCTTCACTTGAGGCCTCCAGAATCCATGCTCTCACATGCTCTCTCATATCCTCAGCTACAGGTCTTCAGTTTCCAGGCCCAGATCAGTCTGAAACCCTGGGCAGTACATAGAACAGAATCCCTGGGGCCCCATAGAGCTAGGCCCAGAGCTATATAGCTAAATGCCTTGTGAGGGGACAAGCACCCACCACCAGCATCTGTACCCCAACATCTCACACAAGCTTCCCTTTATTATAGCAACATTCCATGGAGAAGAGACTTGGAGGTCAAAAAAATCACTGACCCCAAAACTTCTAATCATGCTGGATAAACTTGGCGTTGAACGCCCTCACCTCAAAATACATTAAAACAAAGATAATGTTAATTTGAGGTTTTCTAGGTCAATATGCTTCTTTTTAAGTATTTTATTTGAGTTTGACAGTATGGTAGGTAATCATCTAAGAATATGTCAGAAATAAGTCATTGTGTGTCAACAGAAGGAATTCCTCAAACAAATGAAATCATTCCAAAATGTTTATTTATAATTAATAAATATAGGTAACATTCAAAAAGCTTATACGCACTACATTATTTGATCCTCCAAAGAATCTAGTAAGTCTAAGCCTGTGTCTGTACCACTCTTTAAAAATAGGGAAACTGAGACTGATTCATAAAGTTACTTGTCAAAGGTCACAAACAACAAGTGGTAGAACACAGTTGAGTTTTCTGATTGTGAACCCAGAGCTGTATTCATAATGCCAAGCCACTATTATATTTTAATTCAGTAGAAGCTTTTAAAAAAGGTCTTATGTTTATCACTTATTACATGGCTTGCAGTAATACCTTGAAAGAAATAAGAAAGCACCCTCTCTTTTCTGTTCCTAAATTATCTTCCTACTCCACCTACTCCAAAATACAAATTTAGAACGAAGAGAGATAAAACTGTTAAGTGAAATATATTTATTTTAACAACAAAGTCTTCGTGCCAAGGAGAAACTCATAATAATAATCAGTTTCAGAACATCGTACTCAACTTTAGGTCCATTGTTAGCTTTCTGTACAGAAAGTTTAGGTTCTCCTTTGATAATGTAAAACTATCCAAAATCAGAATAGCTTTGGAACTATGTAGTGTGAAAAAGACTAACAAAAACTAATTCTGAGAATGATACTCTAAGAAACGAACTCAAATATTCTCATAATATATTTATGGTACAAAATGAACTCAATTTCTTTGGTTTGTGAAAGTCCCAGGGGAAGACCTCTCTCTACCTCTACCTGCCAAATACAGGTTGTCAGCTTCTCTGGACTTTATAGTTGCCCAGATCACTGTGATGTTAAGGATAGATTTGTGTAAAGGCAGGGAGATGATAGATGGAAAGTGGTATATGGGGAACAACTAGGCCAGTGTGATTAGAATTTAGAGTGCAAGGGGTAACTGTTATTACATCAACCTGGAAAGTAAAGGCAGGAAAAGATTGTGATGACTAAATCTTAAGCAGAGAAGTTTGCATTTTACTGTAAAGGCAAGGGGAAACTTTTGAATCTTCTTGAGCATTGAGGTAACATGACTAGAGCTATGTTTTAGGAATATTATTTTGACATTTTTATGTAGAAAGAATTCTTAGAGAAGGAAGAAACTACATGCAAAAAAGTAACGATGAGGTTATTACAATAGTCTAGAGAGCAGTGGTTGATGGTCTAGGTATGGGGTGGTTGTGGTGTGGTCAGAGAGATAGGAATGGAAAAGAGATGTGAGGTGGTGAGATTCAGAGGAAATGGTAATTTATTAGATATAGAATAAGTGACTGTGAAAAGTTGACATTAATGTCTAGGTTTCAGATCTGAGTAATTGAAATTATTGTTGTACCATCAACTGAAATAAGTTAGAGAAAAAGTTCAGGATGAAAGATGTCAAATTCTGTTTTGGACATTTTGAATCTGAAATGGACTCTGAGATTCCTTCTAACTCTAGAATAGTGGTTCTGTGATTCAGGGTGAAATGTCCAGTAGGAAAAAAAATACATCTTAAAGAGGTATTTGGGAGGAATAAATAAACACCTCTAGTGAATCCTCAGCCCATCTTTCCCCAAGACTAACTTTGATTCTTGCCAAGAGGGTAGAAGAAGTTTGGGCCAGAGGATGGCCACTCTGCTGTTCTCAGAGAAAATATTTCATGATAGAATTATACTTATCTATCCTCCTAAATATTTTTAGCATAGAGAAAATTGTTTTTAGTTTCAAGTTGAGCTCCTCATCAATATCCATTAATGTGGAAGGAGTACCTCAAAAATATATATCTACGGCTTGACTCCATTTCCACTCAAGGCCAATATTACAATGATCACATATAGCAAATAGAAAATTAAACCTATTTATCCAAACTGAGAGCAAACAGAAATGAACTATATATATATATATATATATATATATATATGTGTGTGTGTGTGTGTGTGTGTGTGTGTGTGTGTACATACATACATACATATATACATACAAATACACAAGCAAATATGTAATCTAGACCAGACAACACAAATAGAGAATGATCTCCCTTTGGGAATAAAATATCTTAGCTGAGCCAAGAGAGAGAGCTCTGGCTCTCACTTATGGGGAAATTTTCCAAAGTTACAAAGTATAGAAAGTTGGGGATAGGGTCATAATCAAGATACTGTCTACTTAACATGTTAGCTTCTTCCAAATGTCTTTCTCTCACTTCAGAGACCTAAAGAAAATCTAGAAATATATATATATTCTAGAGTTTCTCTTTCAAAGCTGGAAGTCAGATGCTCAAGATTTTTATTTTCCCAAGTTCTCACAAACTACTCTCACAGAGGCATAGAGCATTGAATAATCAGTCTCCACCAATGAGGAAAGTTCCATGCAAATGAATATATTATATTATCAAGAAATTCTTAAAGTGCTCATAAAGACTATGTATTATAATTACTACAATTGTTTGTACTTTAAACTGTCTTTTAATAGAACAAGAATGTCTAGAATTACACCTTTAAGGTATGTTCTTCATTCCTTTGGTGAAGTATCATGTTATATCATACTCAGTTTGTCTCAAGGGTCAAGCATTACCACTTCATGCTATACCTCTTATTCCATAAATAGAATCTATAGAAATTAAAATGGGAATGCTTTCTCTGTGCCCCTTGGCTCTATTCACCTTATGTGTTTTCTACACTGACTTGTTGTATTGATGCCAGTTTGAGTTTGAAAAACATATGATAGGTCTCCATGTGCTTTATAGGCTTCTTCTCTAGACTAGATTACCTTTCTCTTTCCATAAAGGTATCCTTTTATTCATACTTAATCTTGACTATTTGCTTTTATGTCTTGAAATTATTTTTCATAGAAATTCCATGAGAGAAGGAATTAGGGAAATCATTCTTATTATACAGAGGAAAATGATAAGCTTAGACATTAGTTGAACCTAGGCAAGATTGTGAAGACAATACAACTTGGATTCTGTACCAGCAGCTTTTGTGCTTTATTATTATTTCCATCTTTAGAAAGGAGATATCCTCTCTTTACCTTCTCTCATTCTTTTCCTTATAAAACGATGATCATTGGAAAGCTTCTAAAACTGTAATACTAAGCTGGAAATGAATAAGCACTTTTTGTAGTTATTTATGGCTTGAAGTCTAAGTCTGGAGTACCTCAAAGATCTGTATTTGGTCCTACAATATGGTGCTTAACATTTTTATCACGATGACTTGGATTAAGGCATAAATAGAATGCTTACAATATTGTCTCATTAAATAAGGCTAGGAGGGATAGCTAACACTCTGGTAGAGTGAGGATACTAAAAGATCTTAGCAAGCACACTGGGACAACCTGTATAAGGTGAAATTTAATCACTCAATTAACAAGCATTTATTAATTAAGATTATCAAGCATTATTTATTATGGATAAATATGAAATTTTATCTAGGGTTCAGAAATTTCCATAACTATAAGAAGAGGGAAGTATAACTAGAAAGTCATTTATCCAAAAATGATTTCTATATTGGGATGGAAAGAGATTAGTGGGTTTTCCTTGTTTATTTCATATTGTATACCTTTATTATGCTCTGTTTCAATTAAACTATTCTACTTTCTGAAGCTTATACACTGTGTGCCATTTTCTGTCTTCGAACAGCTTGTTGCTGTTCAATGATTTTCAGTTGTATGTGACTCCTTGTGAACCCATTGGGAGTTTTCTTGGAAGAGATACTGCAGTGGTTTGCCATTGCCTTCTCTAGCATATTTTGCAGATGAAGAAATGGAGGCAAACAGGGTTAAATGACTTACCTAGGGTTACATAGCTTATAAGATTCTGAGGCCAGATTTGAACTCAGGGAAATGAGTGTTCCTAACTTCAGGTGCAGCTACTGCAAATACAGGTGTTTGGCATCCACTCTCTACTCAACTCTATCTTGTAGAATCCCTAACTCTTTTCAGTGCCCAGGCCAGATATCTCTTCCTATACTAGGCTTTTATTAATTTCTCAGGGGACAGGGGTCCTCCCCCTGAAATTATTTTGTACTACTTGGTATACACTTGATTTTTATTTATGTGCTTCTACGTGAAGAAGTGTTGTAGGGAAAAAAAAGAGTACTGGCACTCACCCAGAGTTCTGGGATTTAAATCTAAGCTCTGATATCTAACTGACTCTTAGAGCAAGTCATATAATCTATTAAACCTCAGATTCCTTATCTAGAAGGATGGATGAGATCACTTCTGAGTTGTCTTCTAGCTCGAGCTATGATCCTAAGTGGCAACTCCTACCCATCCAAGTAAAATGAAAGATCCAACAGAACTAAGCTCTTTCATTTTTTTTCTTTGTATTCCCAGGGCCTACTATACTACCTTATACACAGTTGCAATTAAAAAAGGTTTTAAATTTAATTAAATTAAGTTGCTATGTGTCCCAGGAGTACTTTCATTTTAAAAGTCAACCTAAAGGTAATTGTACTTCTGAATATGGCATCTCAATTTTGTCATTTGGTGAGCTAGGTTATTTATAGTGCATGGGACATTCCCAGCATTGCTGGCATCACAAAACTAAGCCATTTCTTACCCTGCCTATCTATAAAGCTAAAAGAGAAATAAGGACAGTTTGTTATGGGCCAGATGTAAGGCCTATTCTTCACCATAATAGAAAGTTAATAAATTTTTGTGTCACAGGTTAGTTGTGAGGAAAATAGTTTTGGTCCCCAAAGCAATATAGAAAAACTATAGTTATGATTCATGCTATTATTTCAATATTTTTAAGATGTATGAGTTCATCATTATAAAGAGGAACTTATTCATTCAATTCCATATTTAGTACGCATTTATTAGGCATAAGCATGGTGTTAGGCAGCTGAAGTATTAAAAGATGACTTTAGTGTACTCTTTTATTGCAGTTGTGAGGAGTGGGGTGCAGGTTCCTCCATGAGAGAAAATTTATACCTATGTTTATGCACTAAGGGATCCTTCCAGTGTAGAAACTCCCTTAAGAACTGAAGATAACAACTCTTGTTCTTAAAGTCTTAAAGAATTGTTTGTTAAATGGTTAAGTGACTCGTCTAGGATCACAGACCCAGCATACTTCATAGCAGAAATTAGACTCAGATCTTCCTAAATGAGACTGACTGATTTTCAGTCAAAAGCTTTTCTCCTATACGATATATGCAAAATTACTTATAAAACTGAAAAAATACATGGTCATGTAAGGGGATTTTGTGGATTTTGTTGATTTTGAGTACAACAAATTACATTAAGATAAAAATCAAATATATCTAATTTATGTTACCAAAGAATAGGCTTTAACAGATCCATCTCTGTCAACCAAACAATAGTTATTCTCTCTTCAGAACAGAAATGGACCAGTTTTCAGAGGATACTATTTTTAAATAGATATACTATTTTTTGAAATTGATAACCATGAATTTTAAACCCATAGTCTATTTAAAATATTAGAAGTGTTTTGCCTGATACATACTGTCCCATGAAGATGATTAGGTTCCTAACTTAATGTTGTTCACCTAGGTCATTTTCAGTCCTGTTGTCATGGTTATATTTGGCCAAATAAACAAGTGGGAAGCAATTTTAGTCAAAACTGATTTTATGTTTAAAAATGGGAAATTGGAGCATCTACAAGATCTCATAAGAATTTGGTGTCTTGCAAATCACAACTGAACATTATCAACATGGAATATAAAAAAATAGATTTTTTTTTTACCACATGGCATTTGCAATCATCTCTATTCCAAAGGAGAAGCCAATGTTTTCAAAGAAAGGTGAATTGTGTCCATTTTAAAATGATAACGTAAAACAACTCAGGAGCACCAGTGAATTACTTCCCCAAATGTTTATCTATTTTCACAGAGTTATTTTTTAAAGGGGGAATTTAGTTTAGCGATTAGATGGAAGTTATGGTGATTAAAAGAGTAAGAGGGAACCATCATTTTGTTTGATAACCATCCAAATAAATTATACAATATCCAATTATAAATTATCACTAACACTTGCAAATTGTGTTTGCAGCAATTTTATCTATTCATTCCAAGGGTCTTGGGGAAAATAATTTGGTATTTTTTAGGATAATAAAATATTTGCTATAAAACATCTGAAAAATTTTAATTGTGAAAAATCTGATTTTATATTCAGGTTATTTTAGGCAAATGATAAGCCAGTTTATTGATCTATTGTTTATGATGATAGTCAAATATCAAAAAATATGTTGTAGATGTTAAGTAATAGAGAGCCTATTTTTTCTGTAAATAAAATGGTAGATAGCATTTCAATATTGATTTTTATTATTCTCATTCCTTTAATTTGCCCAAATTTTTATAAAAAATTGTAAAGACATTTTGTTCATAGGTTTCTTTAGATGTTTTGGTTATAAATGGCTGTTCTTTACTTAGATATAACTTTAACAGAGTTCATAATAAAGCAGATTTTTGTTAATAATAATGCTACTTAATAACAGATCATTGAAATCTATTAAGAAATTGTCAAACACTTTTGTTTTATTATAGAACTTAAATGTTATTTTTGCTCTTCGTTTTTTCAACATCCCCATGAAAACTTGGAAATCACATTTCTTGCTCTGCCAGGTTTATTCTTTTCCATCTGTTCTTCATAGATTTTAAACATTTTTCTTTAGGGCTTGCAGAATCATTTAGCCAAATATGTCCACTCAAATTAGCAGCATTGTAGCTTGCCAACTTAAACTCAGACGTTCTGAATTAATGTGACAAAGAGCTCTCTTAAATATTTTTATTAGGAACAATAAATTCTCTATGGCCACACAAAAATTTAGGCACCCAGATGATCAGGGATGGCTTTTGGATATATAATCGTAGACCATTTGTATTAAATTCAAATAGAAGTGAGGACTACTAAACCACACATAAATATCCCTATGGGATGCTTAGAAAACTACATATTAATGTAATCTATTTTTTATTTATTTTGTAAGAGTATATGCCCCACATGTAGAAAGGGTATGGTGTTGTATGGCTTGAGTAGGAGCAGAATATTCATCTCTTGCCATTCCTCCCCACTATATCCCTATCCTCTTGCAAGGGGCAGTCTAACAAAAAGAGAAACAAAAAATCGGAACTAGAAGTTTGGTCACTCTGCTCTCTTTGGAGAGAGGGGGGTAATAAGCTAGCCTATATCTATCTGATACCTTGAATATTTTTATTCTAAGGAAAATATTTTCAAGATCAAACTAGATTCCTGAATGCTATTCATTAATGAGGAAAGAAGGACCAAGTCTTTATAACCAAGAAGGGACTACATCCCACTGAACACCAGTTCCACAAAGAAAACAAATAGTAAGCAACAAAGAAACCCATTTATCCAAGTTAATGGCCAAACAGAAATCAGGAAAGTATACGAAGGAAAACATGTTCCAAACAATACAGAGTAAAGGAGCTCTCCCACTGGGAGCAAGGTAACAGAGAGAAAAACACAGACAGACAGACAGACAGACAGACAGAGATAGAGATGGAGACACAAAGAGAGAGAGAAAGAAAAACTGGATTAGGCTGAGTTCTTTAACTTGCTGAATGCAGCCTGAATTGTTCTGATCATAAATCCATTGCTGCTTATCATGTGGGACTCTTGTCCATATCTTATTAATAAAACTACCAGGGGTGGTACACCCCAAATTCCTGAAACTTTCCTCCCTTTCTCTGGACATCATAAAAATTCTATTGGAGCATTTCAGTGTCTTGCCATCTGTCCCTTACTCTGCCACATCATCTTTTTCTGCCTGATCATCTTTTTCAATTATATGTTTCATTAAGTAATTGTTTCATGCTTATTTTTCCCCTTTCTAATGTGTTCAATCTTGCAATTTTTAAATACTATTTAACTTTTCACATTTTTAGGGGAGGATCCTTAATATTTATTATTTAAAGATGCTAGTATTCCATATGTGATAAGTTTAAGAAAAATTTGGAATAGTATTCAAATTATAGTTCTTTCCTTTAGAAAAAATATCTAAATAATTATAAAAATGTTGAAATTTCCTGTATGCAATACAAATTTTCTTCTCAGATTCAATTTTGGGTCCAACTCATTCTGAATTCTAGTGTCTGTCTCAAATATACTTTATAATAATGGATGAGGGATATAGATTATTCATATAACTGAAGAACACAGTTCAACTTTTTTTATATACACATGTACATATTAAGTCAAGCTCAGTAGGACATTACAAGGAGTGCATAAATGAAAAATTAGAGAGATGTTGCTTTCAAAGAGTTTATCACTCGACAGGGAAGATGTGATATATTCGATTCACTTTGATGAAATGTGGAATATGATGAATACAAGAAAGTTACCTATACAAAATGTTGTAAGACAACAACTTTTAGCTGGGATGTATTGGAAATATTACAGACTTGGGGTTAATTAAAAAAGATTAGTACCTAAGGATAAAACGAGGAATGCTATCTCAGGGTCCTAGGCCCAGCTTAGATCTTGGAGCCAGAATTCCTGCTGGAATTCTGAGGTATTGAGAAGGGTTGGATTTTCCAACTGTCAGAGTCTCTGGAAGCTGACCTTGACTCTGGAAGCTGGTAGTTTTCTGGCATTCTGGGAAATTTCCTCCAAAACCTTGGGAATACCAGATTGACAATTTGGAAGAGAGAAAATGAGTTTGGCAGTGACTAACAGAAGACTAACAGAAGGAAGACCTTTTTCTTTTAACTCTGTGAGCCTGCAGTGTAAAGGCAAGGCTTTTGTGCCTATCTAGGCTGGGAAGCCATTTCTGGCTGACCAGGCCCAACCCTGACTAGACTGACACTGGAGTGGTGAAATAGAAGGATACTTGGACATAGTACGTTAAGAATTTTATAAATATATGTAGATATATTTATAAGGATATTAGAAATAGGTTCATATAGGTAGAAATTGGGTTTAAATAGAGATAAGGAGAAAGTCCCTGAAAGACTTTGAACAGGGAGTTTAATAAACCCATATCTCTGATTCATATTGTTATTTGAGATAAATGACTTAATGAATATGAAAGTTTTTCAAAGTATAAACTGCTATGTATATATTAGGGATTATTATTCAGATGTTTTCTTCATATTATTATTTTAAAATTATTTAATTAAAACTATTGATGATAAAAGTAGAAATAGCACTGTAGTTTGGGAAAATATAGAGCATTTAAGACCTTTAGAAATCTCTCAAAACTTAATATATTGTTTTCTACCTATTGAAAAGGTAATAATGTTCAACATACCAGTTCAAAGGACCTGGGATTCTCAGAATGGAAGAAACTTGATCATTTTCTACTGTTTGACTCAGAAAAGTTGGAGCGATGGAAACCTGCAGAGAAAAATCAGCAATCTTATATAAATCTAGAGAAAAGCAGTGCCTCCCACATACCATTTCACTGTTCAGGATAGACTTACCTAAGTGACTAATCAGAAACTCAAAAAAATAACAGGAAGAAATGAAGATTAAACTGTTATGTATTCCTAATAAGGCAAAATGTAAGAAGCTTAGGGTACTTTAAAAGCATGGGAAGTTGAAGGGAATTCACCTTGAATCTTTCTGATCATTTTATCCAAAGAACAGAATGGAAACAAAACTTCTAAATCTCCCCTAAATTACATATTTTTACTTAACGTTTCAAAAAAAGAAAATGTCTTCTCCCCAGGATGATCTAAAGCAGTGGTTCTCAAATTTTTTGGCCTACCACCCCCTTTCCAGGAAAAATATTACTTAGTGCCCCTGGAAATTTTTTTTATTTTAGTAGGAAAGATAAATGCATCTGTGGCCATCACTGCCTCCCCTGGATGGCTGCAGCACCCACCAGGGGGCGGTGGCACCCACTTTGGGAATAACTGATCTAAAGTAACAGCAACTTCCAGTGTTTTCATATGCCATTCAAAAGTGGGTCTCTGTAGTTCTACACAGGTCTTAAGAAAGAAGAAGAAAAGTGTGGTCTTATTTGACATTATTTAAAGTTATGTTGTACAATCATTAAGCATATGCATCATGTCCATTCCCTATGAGTTTGGACATTATATAAGGCTTATCTTTAAATTGATGTTGTGGGTCTAAGTTACTTTCTGTAATTTATTAGGAGCATCTAAAGACCTGGTGGCCAGTTAAGGAAAGACATACTTTCTTATCATTTTAAGAAAGCACACAACATAACAGCCAAGCTATAAAGTGACCCTTTTTGCTTCTTTGAACTCTTATGTATCAATAAGAGATGTAAAAGTGCACAACAAGCTTTCTTTATAACCAGAGACTTTTGAAGGTATCAGCAAAGGACCCACAAAGGAGATAACAGCTCTCCAAGGACTGAAGATTTGTTGCAGGAAAAAAAAAAATCACCCATTTTTGTTCAGGTTCAAAAACATGGCAACAGATTGCTACTGTGATACCGTTCACAATGCTTCAGACTATTGTGTGCTTCAATGAAAAGGTTCAGAAATAAGAAACATTACAGAAGATGACTGTGACATTCAACTTAAACCTTTTAACAACTACCTTTCTGTGTTGACCATTCATTTTTGTGCCCTTGCTGAACTGTATTAACCTGCTCTGAATTCAATGAATAGCGAGTCTGCTTAACATTGGTGAATTCACCAAAAAGCAGTAATATATGTGTACCTTAGTTATATAAACTCCAGGGACCATTCTACCTCTGGAAGAAATGAAAAAGAAATGAGAAAATTTATATTTGCTCACTAGTATTATACTTGATGCCTTAAACAATAGTGAATCATGCCATTGAATCAGTGGAGAAAAAAATATAATATTAAACATTAGAATCAACTAGAAATTTGGGCTTTGATATATACCAGTTTTTGAAACTTAGTATCACAAAATTTTTTTATTGTTTAAGGCAATTATTCAAATGCTGAGCTGAATTATTTAAAAATCATTACTATTAAGTTAATGTCATCTAATGCTATAGAAAAAGAAAATTCTTGACATTGGGAAATGATAAACATATACTTGTGGTTTAGGTGAAGGTAGAAAAAGACACTGGAAAATATGTGATACAGTAGAAAAACATTTTTAAAAATTAGAATTATTAAATCAAAATCTCCAACTGAGGTATAATAAAGTCATTTTATGGTAGATATAATAGGAAGAGATTTTATGGTAGGTATAATAGGATGAAAAAATTTAATTTTTATGAAAGAAAGTTTGCAATTTTGTTAAAGTTTTTGTTATACTATATGCTTTGAATTATTTAAAGTATTGTAGGTTAAAACTTCACGGTTATTATGACATTAGCAATTATTTTTGCCTATGCATTATTTTTGATATTTTACTGTCTCCTCATAATGCTATTTTCTAATGCAACTTCTAAATATTGTTATCCTGACTGTCTTGGAAATGAGCTCTTCTAACTAGAGGCTTTTAAATTTTAAGATATGTCCTAGTCAATTGTAATTTATGATATAGTTCTCAGATATAGAATTTTTGCATTTTAGACTAAATCAAATTGTATAATTAAATACATAACTTTCAGGTAACTGTTTTCTGGGTGAAAAAAATTAGAAAATGAATTTATTCCACATTTTGAAAAAAATCTGAAATCTCAACTAACATAGGCAATAAAATCAATTTAACTACATAATTTTATAATACTTTCATTAAATAATTTTGAAAAACCTATATTATATTAAACACAACTACTGGAGTGTTTGTGACAGTGATATACATGCAGAACTATAAGAAGATATCATTAAGTAATCATCTTTTGTCAACATATGTGTGTATGTGTTAAGGGAGAGATTAATAAAGTATAACAGAAAAACAAACATGAGGTCAGATGGATTTTTGACACTGGGTTTTATTGAAACTTTTAAGCCTTTTATTCTTTGCCATTTCCCTTTAGTGGGGAAAGAACTACATTATAAAGATTGTGGGGAGACTTGGAAACTATACCATATGTAACATTTGAAGGAATTGGCCATGTTTATTTTGCAGAAAACTTTTAGAGATTCTTATGTGAAGTCTGCTTAGGTTATTTATCTTGATCCTGAAAAGCAAAGCCAAAGTACACTTGGCAAATATTAGAAGAAAGAAGATAGCATGTTAATTTAACTAAACGAAATAAGAAGTGTTACCCCAAAATGGGATTTTTTCTGACTTATAAAATAGTGAGATTCTCTTTACTGGGTATATTAAAACAGAAGAACAAATTCAAACTGATATTAAACATCTCAGATATTACCTACTAGAATATAAGCTTCACTAGGACAGTGATCATATCTACTCTACTACAATGCTTACCATAATTCTTGTACTCAAGATGAGTTTGATATATGCATATGAAAATTTTTCAGTGATATGGTTTATTTAAGGAATGTAATTCAAGAATGAACTTTGATATAGGTATCAAATATTGAACAAAAGTACAAAGAATTAGGATAAAATTGAGAAACAGACTATATTACTTGAATATTTTTTATTTTATAAAAGGCTACTTTAAAATTTATTTTGATTGATTTTTTATATTAGTATGACAAGACATTCTTCTCATTTAGATCACCTAAAAAGGAAGAGCTTCCTTTTTTCCTTATTTAAAAAAAAAATTAAACCTTTACTTTCCAGCTTAGAATCAATAATGTATTTTGAGCAGTCTTTTCTATTAGGAATGTAACCAGAATAAGTTTCGGCCTTAAAACAAAGTTGGTGAAGTCTTACTCTCTCACACAGTGTATTGAAATTCATGTCCATCTAAAATTTAGCCATTGTACACTTACCTGGCTGGGAAGAAGGAACCTCTCCTTGTCCACATTGACCTCTTTTTAGGCCTTATGACTTCAAGAATTGGGTTGGAAGCTTGGGTGTATTTAGTTTATCCTTTTCAATTTGACTCAGAGAGTGGAGTCCCAAAGCTGGGGTTATGGTCACCTTGGAGGCAGGATTTCAGATCAGAGTTAATATCAGACCAGGAGGGAAGGAGTGAAAAGCTAAGATGCTGTCACTTAAATACTGGGGTCTATGATATATAAGAATTATGATACGTTAAATTATATTTCCCTTCCCTATGACTAATCTGATGTAAGAAGGGATTATGCCTCCACATTTGGGGGAGAGGTAGCATATTTGATCCTATTATACTTTTGAGTAAATATACCTTCATAAAACATACCTTATTTTTTTCTTTATATGTAACTGGGGGCCTGGGAAACTTTAAAATTAGAGTATCAAAATATATGGGAGCTGGAGCCAGAGAAACTGAATATCCTTAAACCTCCTTAAAAACTGTGAAGAACCATGAGAAGATAACAGTTATAATAATGATTACAATATAATAAACACGAGCATAATGGAAACAGATTTCTCTCAGAAGAAAAGTAGGCCTATAATATGTTTTTAAAGATTGAAGAACCATAAACTTTTTTCAGTTTTCTATATTAATGTTTGGGAGAATGGCTCAAGCATTTATTTTGTGACAGCATTGTTTAGTATCTTCCCAGAAAGCAACCACCACTATCACAAAGCACCTAAGATAGGATGATAGTCAAAGGGCATAAATTTGTTGGTTTTTGATCATTTCAGTGGTATACTATACTTTGTCATCCCATTTGAGTTTTTTTAGCAAAGATATTCTAGGTTTTTGTTATTTCCTTCTGTAGCTCATTTTGCAGATGAGGAAACTGAGGCAAATCATGTTTGGTGACTTGCCCGAAATCACAGAGCTTGTAATAGTGTAAGACTAGATATGGACTCAGGAAGATGAGTTTTTCTGATTCTTGGCCTACTGGTCTACTCCTTTGCCACCTAATTTCCCTGAAGGGCATGAATACCTAATCCATTTTAAGCCAAGTCCAGAACCAGATATAAGGAAAAGCTCAAAGATCCTTTACACTTTAGTTGTCTGAATCTATGTATGAAAGGCCAAATTGTGGATGTAACAAATAGTCCCTCCTGGGCTTAGTTTCTTCTCTGACCATTTTGCCTACCATAGGTATATTCATTTACCTAGGGGGAAAAATAAGAGGCTTTTTGAGTTAAAAAAAAAACAAAACAAAAAAACTCTAAGGGAGATTTTGGCATCCCCTGTAGCTGAATGAATAGTAGATAAGTAGGTAAGAGATTCAGATCAGTATGTACAAGGAATACTGACCATAAACTAGAGTGAATATATCAATGGAAGCCCAAACCTAGCCATCAGAAATTTAAAAACAAAGAAAAGATTAAACATGATGGCATCACCTGGGAGGATCCTATTCTAGGTCATATCAGGAGGCTTCTATCTGGAGCAAAAAAATCAACTGAAGATTTAAAGACATTCTACACCAAATTCAGAAAAGAAATAGCTCGAAGAGTCACTGTAAAGGAGAAAAGAAAAGGGAATAAGTAATTTTGCTCCCTTAAGAAAGGGCTGAGGAAAGGTTGACCACTCTAAATGAGCAATAAAAAAGCACATGGCTGTGAACTGAGAAAATTAGTCCTATGTTGTTTTTAAAAGCTAAGAGAAGCTCCCCAGTCATGTATTCACTATATATGTGCTCGATGCTCAGCAGCACATACTTGGGGTGTTTTGTTCAACAGAGTAGTCTTCAGCAGGGGCCACGTGTCTGATGGAGATTTTGTACCTATTAGAAAAAATGTCCAAAAGTTTCTACAAGAGGCTTCATTTGCTTTTGCTGTTTTATTAGTGCTCAAATAGTTCTTCATTGACAAATGTGTTGTGCTCTACCTAGCACCCTTGAGGGTCATTTAATAATAATAATGGTTATTGTGCCAATTGACTCACAGTATTTGAAGGTACAAAGCAATTTACATACAAGATATAATTTAATCCTGACTTATTTTTCCTATTTTATTTCTAGGGAATAACTCCATTTGCACAAGCAGATAGCAAAACAAAAAATCAGAGAAAGCATTCTTAGGAGAATATATACCAGACAATATACAGTGAAGATAAATATATTTATATATACATATATATATATATGTTTCTTTAAATATATATTTAAAGAAACTAATATAAAATAAATGTAGTACTTGTAGTAGAAATGGCTCTATACAGTGTGTCATCTGGTAGGAAAAAATAAGGTCAACATACCCAAATGTATATAGGATAAAAAACATGTTTATTCTGAAAATAAATATATATTCACAGTACAATAATCAGTTAATTCCACTGTCACCATCCGAGATGGTAGAGTAAGGAATCTTCTGAGGTCTACAAAACACTCCTCCAAACAACTAGAAAGAAGGGGGGAAAGGCTCAAAACAAATTTTGGAGTGGCAGAACCAACAGAAGACAGAGAGAAACAGTTTTATTCAAAGAAAATATAGATGTAAAACAAGAGTTGGCATTATGAGGAGCAGCTTGGTGCAAGTACACACTGAAGAGATTTTAGTTTGTTTTTTAAATTAGGCCAGTGGTTTTCCCAATTTCATTTTTATTGTTCTCAACTTTAATATTTGATTTCCAATTTGGTGTTTAATTAGGGATTTTTTTCTTTTCTAGGTTTTTAGTTGCATGTCCAATTTCTTAATCTCCTTTTTCTCTATTTTGTTGATGTAAGCAATTAGAGATATAAAATTTCCTCTAAGTACTGCTTTGGTTCTATGTTTTGGTATGTTTTCTAATTATTGCCATTCTCTTCATCGAAATTACTGGTTATTTCTATGATTTACTCTTTGACCCACTCATTCTTTAGAATTAGATTATTTACTTTCCAATTAATTTTTGAGTTTTCTTTCCATGTTCTTTTATTAAATATAATTAAATTGTATTATTACCTGAAAAAGATGTACTTAATAATTCTGATTTTCTGCATTTGTTTGTGAGGATTTTATGACCTAATATAAGGTCAATTTTTGTATATGTTCCATATGCTTCTGAGAAAAAGATATATTCTTTTCCATTTCTAATTAGTTTTCTCTAAAGGGATATTGTATCTAATGTTTTAAATATTGTATTAACCTTTTAACTTCTTTTTTTTTTTTTTTGGTAAAATACATCTAATACTGAGAAGGAAAAGTTGACATTCCCTAACTAGTATGGTTTTACTATTTCCTCCTTTAAGTCATTTAACTGCTCTTTTTTTAAAAATGGGTGCTATATTGGCACATATATGTTGAATATTCATATTATTTCATTGTCTTTGGTAGCTCTTAGCAGTATAAACTTCATTCCTTATCTTTTTGATTATGCCTATTTTTGCTTTAGCTTTTTCTGAAATCCTGATTACTAGTTTTACATTTTTTGTTTTTACTTCAGCTGAAGCATAATAGCTTCTGCTCCAGCCCTTTAATTTTATTGTGCAGGTGTCTTCCTAACTCAAATGTGTTTCTTGTAGAGAGCATATTGTAAGATTTTGTTTTTTGATTGATTCTGCTATTTCCTTCCACTCATTCTATTTACATTTAGTTATGATAATTAGCTATGGATTTCATTCCATCCTATATTGACACTGCTTATTCTTCTCTTTCCCTTTTCACTCTCTTCCTCCTAATAAATGATTTACTTTTAAGCATTTTCTCCCCAAATTTGTTGTCACTTATTAGATCCTTTTCTTATCCATATCCCTTTTAGCTCAAATAATGAATGTGTGTGAATATATTTTTAAATTTTTAAGGTATTTTATTTTAATAAAAGAGTTACACATGAGTTTTCCAAAGTTATATAATCCAAATTATCTCCCTCCTTTTTTTCCTTCCCTTCTCCTAGAGCTGCCAAACAAATCAATCTAGATTAAACATGTATTCTCACACAAAATATATTTCCAAATTGTTCATTTTTGTAAGTGAATAATCTTATAAAACCAAAATATCCAAACATATACCCAAATAAACAAGTGATAAATCGCATGTTTTCATATGCATTCCTACTCCATCAGTTCTGTCTCTAGAGGTGGATAACATTTTTTATATGTTCTTCATAATTGTTCAGGATCATTGTATTGCTTTTAGTAGCAAAGTCTATCACATTTGAGCATTCCACAATATTGCTGTTACTGTGTACAATGTTTTCAAAGTTCTATTTATTTCACTATGCATCAGTTCACGTATATCTTTTCAGCTCTTTCTGAAATTATCCTGTTCAGCATTCCTTATAGTCCAATAGAATTCTATCACATTCATGTACCACAATTTGTTTAGCCATTCCCCAATCTAAGGACATCACTTTAGTTTCCAATTCTTTGCCACCACAAAAAAGGAGGCTATAAATATTTTTGTAAAAACAGGTCCTTTCCCTTTTTTTATTTCTTTGGGATATAGAGCTTACAGTGGTATTACTGGATCTGAGAATATGCATCTTTTATAGCCCTTTGGGCATAATTCCAAATTATTTCTAGACTGATTAGAACAGTTTACACTTCTACCAGCAATGCATTAGTGTCTCAATTTTGTCACATCCCCTCCAACATTTGTCATTTTCCTTTAGTGTCATATTGGTCAATCTGATGCTTTTGAGGTGGCACCTCAGAGTTGTTTAATTTGCATTTGTCTAATCAAGAGGGATTTAGAACATTTTTTCAAGTGATTATTGATAGCTTTGATTTCTTTATCTGAAAAATACCTATTCATATCCTTTAACCATTTATCAATTGGGAAATGACTTGAATTCTTATAAATTTGACTTAGTTCTTTATATATTTGAGAAATGAAATCGTTATCAGAGAAATGTATTATAAAAATCTTCCCCAGTGTTGTTTCCCTTCTAATGTTGTACTCCTCATCTTATTTATAATTTTACTAGTTCCTTTACTTTCAATTTTATTAATTCCTGCTTTTATTTTCAGAATTTCCAATTTATTCTTTAATTAGAGATTTTTAATTTGTCATTTTGCCAGGTTTTTTTCACATCGATGATTTTTTATATAGTTTATTTTTTGACTCAACTATTTTGAAGAATTAGATTGTTTAGTTTAAATTATTTTTTAAACCTTACCTTCTATCTTGGAGACAATACTGTATATTGGCTCCAAGGCAGAAGAGTGGTAAGGACTAGGCAATGGGGGTCAAGTGATTTGCTCAGGGTCACATAGCTAGGAAGTTTCTGAGTTCAGATTTGAACCCAGGACCTCCTGCCTCTGGGCCTGACTCTCAGTGCACTGAGCCACCCCGCTGCCCCCTAAATTAATTTTTAATTTGTGTTTCATGAACTTTTATTGATTATAATTGTTATTGCATTTTGATCTGAAAAAGTTGCATTTATTATTTCTGCTTTTCTGCATTTAGTTGTGAAATGTTTATGCCATTGTACACAGTCAATTTTCTCAAGATAGCTATTAAATCTAACTTTTATAAAATTTCATTTACTTTCTTTCTTATTTATTTTTTGGTTGGTTTTATCTAGCCCTAATAGTGGAAGGTTGAAGTCCTTCACTAGTATAGTTTTACTGTCAATTTCCTTCTTAATCTCCTTTAGATTCTTTTTAAAAAACCTGGATGTTATACTATTTGGTGCATATATATTAAGTACTCATATTACTTCATTGTCTTTACAACCATTTATCAAAATATAATTTCCTTCCTTTTCTCTTTAAATTAGATCTATTTTTTGCTTAGCTTTGTCTAAGTTCATAATATCTACTACTGCTTTTTTTAAAATTTCTGTTGAAGCCCAGTAGATTCTGCTCTAGCACCTTACTTTTACTTTTTATGTGTCTATCTGCCTCACATGTGCTTCTTGTAAACAACATATTGTGTAAGGAATTTAACTAAGGATTTGACTAAAATATTTGAGAATTTTAAGATAATACTGTGGTAGCCAATTTTAAAATTGATATAGCCCAAATCGAAATGACTTTTAGCAGCTTTTATTTACAAAAAAGGTAGAGAGAGTGAATGTAGAGAAATTAAAAAGAGGGTAGAGTAAGAAGTCTAGATCAACCCACACAGGGCTCATTAACTCCTAAGCCAGAGGACTTGATGTTGAATTAAGCAAGAGTTCAACCCATGTGGCCTTCTCCAAGAAGGAGAGGCCTCTCCAGAACTAATCTCTCCAGAAGCCAGGAAAGGAAGGCTAGCTTTTCACTCAGCAGGAGAAGATCCAAAGGGAGAAGATCCAGGAGCAGTCATACCAGAAGCAGTCCAAGAGCCACAGTCCAAGTCCAAGCTTTTTCAACCCAAAATTTCAGGATGAAGACTTCTTAGACAGGAAGTTCATCATATTTTATAATCCCTTTTTTTAATGTCACTTCCTGTCCCTTCCTCCATTTTTCAGGGACCAATTTCAATCTTTAAATTTATTTAGCACTGCCAGGGGCCAGTATTTGTGAGTTCATCCCATTTACATTCACAATTATGATTACCATCTGAATATTCCCCTCCATCTTGTTTTCCTCTTTTATTTCTGCCTTTTCTTTTTTCACTTTGTCCCTCCACACCAGTGTTTTGCTTTTAATCATTTCTGCCATAACCCTTCCTATCATCACCATACTTAGTCCCCTTCTACTTCTCTATAGGATATTTTAATCACACCCTCAGCTTCTCCATCCCTTATATTGCTCCCTTCCCCATCACTCATTATCTTATTCTTCTTCTACTTTTCTATAGGGTAAGATAGGATGCTATACCTCAATGAAGCTGGCTGTTCTTCCCTCTCTTAGTCAATTCTAATCACCATCTCATCCTCTCTCCACTGCAATAGTTTCTCTCCATGCCTCTTAAATGATATAATTTGCCCAATTTTACTTCTCCCCATTTCTTTTAGGATATGAGTTAAATTAAAGTTGAATACTTCAAGTGTAATTTTATAAAATTTTTTTATCTGACAAAATAGAACCACATGACTAAGTTTTTCTGCCTGCTCAAAATGCCCCTCCATCAAAGCTGAGACAGGAAGGAAAAAGAAGCTAGACACAGAATTCTACCCTATTTATATACTGTCTGTGTCAGCATGTAATGACAAGAAGTGAATAAGGTGCTGGGAATAGTAGTTTTTCTGGGGATCATAGTTTTTAGGGTAACAGATTCAAATTACACAATCCCCCTGAGATCCTTTGGAACACTAGTCTCCCCAATGGATCTTGTAAACATAACCAACTTATAAATTACAATAATTTGGGAATAAGAGGGAAAGAGAACAAAACCAATGATTGCTAGGCACATTGACAAAAAGCCAATTAAGGGGCAGTCCCCTTTGGCATAAGAATATACATACAAAATAAATGTGTTACAACCCCCCCCACACACACACACAGTTCAAATAATTATACTCCATGTTTCATTCTGGATCTTCTGATGCTGTGGAGGTTTCTTCAGGCATCTTCATGGTGCCTTTAAATGATTCATCTTCTAGATTCAAAGAGTTATTGAGTTTCTTTTCCTGAAATGTTTTTTTCTTAAAAGATTTTTTAGTTTTATGACAATTATACATTTCCTATGACAGTTACACAATACCCCCTGAGGAGGGTGTTGACCAACACTCAGATCCACTCAGGTAGCCACTGAAGCTCATGACTTTTAATCTTAGCTGAAATGATTGCTCTTGGAGGCCATTTAGGGTTATTATTCCCCTTAGGAAAACCTTATAAGACTGTAACCCATCATGGGGTAATCCACCCCTAGGGTTTGCTCCCTCCTTTGGCAAGGGACTGGAACAGCTCTTAAAGGCATGTCTTTTATATGTTCCATCCATTGTACTGTGGAGGCAAGGACTACAATATTGCTCCCTTCTTTTGCATGAGACTGTAATAGCTCTAAAAGGCATGTGGAAGTGAGGAATAGTGCCATAGCACTTAACTTCAGCTACTAAATTGACCCTTACCTCTTGTTACAAACAACTCAAAGGTACTTTTATAGTGGTATTATAAGGAGGAAAAGGGGTTTGGAGTCAAATATATTAAAGATTGGTCTCCAGAGGATTGAACAATCAATCCTCAGTTAAGAATAATCTCAAGTCAAAATTGACTTTTATGGAAGTTTATTTACAATTAAGAAGAGAGAGAGAAAGTAAGAAAAGTAGAGAGAGAATAAGATAGGATAAGTGATCTAACACACTGAGTAATTTTCTCTGGCCTCTGGCTCCAACCAGGTAGATTTAACTAGTCCTTAATTGGAAAAAGGTCAAGCCTTAAGCTGAGGGCCAGGGGCCCAAAGGCCCTGGAGGAGTATGAAGCAAAGCTTCACTCACAGAGTCTCTTTTAAAGAGAAGTTCCTTAAAAGAAGTTCAGGAAGATTCAGTCTTAACACTCACCATGTGGAACAGTCTCACCAAGGTCTCAGGGTACCAGCCAGTACTCCTCCATGAACCAGAAGAGATCCTTCAGGACCTCTTCACAAACCAGCAGTGAGTCTTGACTCACTCAACTCTCTCTTTTTAAAGGATTCACTTATGTGTTACTTCCTGTGGCTCCTTCCTAGTTTGCGTGTCCAATCACAATAGACATTTCTCTTAGGACTGCCTGGGGGGCAGTCAGTCAATTCTGATTCGTCATCCACTCTAGCACAGGTGGGTTATGGACCTCTCAAAACTGGAGGTGTTCTCATCTTTAGTGATTAAATCTAAAGATGGGCAGTGTAGATTTAATCTAATTATCACAGTATCTTCTCTGGTCCAGTCATATGGGGAGGCAAAAATAAAGACAATGTAACAGAATATACAACTAATAGCCAAAATACAGTAACTTAAAGTGACATAGTGTAACAGAACTTAAAGAACAAAATAAAATCTTAAAACAAGCATCAGTATATACAATATATGTGACAGGATACAGGCACTGAATTCAAGAGTTCTTTTTTTCCAATTCAGAAACAGAGACTTTCATAAAACAATGGAGTCTAAGAAGGCTTAAAATCTCTCTCCAGACTCTTTAAGGTTTCTTTACCTCCCCAGGATCATTATCCATTTAGGTTCCTTTTGTCACACCTCTGGGATTTCCCATAGTGAGAGAGAATTCCTGTCTGAACATAGTGTGGAGGAATCCCATATTGGATGCATTGTAGAGTCTGGGCATGCCAGAATGGCAAGGTGGTGTAGGGAGATGAATCCCTCCTTGCAATTGCAAGGATCAGTGCACCCAGGAACAGTAGGAAGAAAAGATATTCTAAAACTGGGAGTTATTTGAGATAGGTAATGTAGAGTTTCATAGAGTTAGTCATGCTTACAATTCTACTTCCTGTTTGGAAGAGTAAACCTTCCTTCCCCTTTCCCCTAGGGATAAAATGCCAGGGAGTAGCTTGCTTCCCCTGCCATGTGAACAGGGAGTTAGGGTTAGAAGATCTCCTCAGGTAAAAGCCCTTTAGGAGGCTAATTAGTGTCTAGGGCAGGTGTCAGCAATGTATGACTCTTTCTTCAGGAGCCATAAAGTCAATTTTTTTTCAGGCACTGTTACAGGAGTACGCACTGTTACAGGAGCTCACACTGTGAGCATTGTACGGCTCTCATGAAATTACATTTTAAAAAATGTGGCGCTTATGGCTCTCATGGCCAAAAAGGTTGCCAACCTTTGGTCTAGGGGAAAACACACCCGGTTTCCAAGGCAAGCATAGAGCAAGCACTTAGCTGTTGGCAATGTAAGGGAAAGATTTATACTTTCCAAGATTCCAGAAAGTGGCTCCAATCAACAGCAGCAACAGCAACAGGAGGAATAGGAGCAGCAGAAACAATGACTCTGTAAAGACCACCCAGGCAGGGAGGCAGGCAGGAGCAGGCAGGAGCAGGCAACTGGTGACCACCCAGGGAGGTAGCACAGCAGGAGTCAGGATTGGCAGCAATAGACAGAAGCTATGAAGAGAGTTCTGGTGGGGAGAGGGGGGGCAAAAAACCATGGCAGGAGAAACATGGTTTCTTTTCAAACTAATCTGCTCAGAGAGAATTAAGGGTTTTTGAACCCCACTTCTGGTCCCCATAAATGTAAGAGTTAAATTAAAGTTGAATACTTCAGGTATTAATTTTATAAAGTTTATTATCTGACAAAATAGAACCACATGACTAAGTTTTTCTACCTGCTCAAAATGCCCCTTCCACCAAAACTGTGACAGAAAAGAGGCTAAACATAGAACTTCACCCTATTATATCCTGTCTATGTCAGGACGTAATGACAGGAAGTGAATAGGGTACTGGGAATAGTAGTTTTGCTGGGGATCTTAGTTTTTAGGGTAGCAAATTCAAATTACACAAGAGCAATTGTCTTTTTTCACCCTTTGTTTTGCATATCATTCTAAATAGCTTATTACTATACCCTGTCTATGTATACTTCTAACTACTGTGATATGATAAAAAAAAATTAAGAGTTATAAATATCAACTTTCCATCTAGGAATATGAACAATTTGACCTTATTGAGGTTCTTAATGTTTTTCTTTTTTATTTACTTTTTTGTGTGTCTCTTGAATTTTGAATTTGAATGTCAAATTTTCTGCTTACATCTGCTCTTTCTTCAGGAATGCTTGGAAATCTTATGTTTTATTAAATTAACATATTTTCTCCTGAAAGAAGATAGTTTTGATGAAGAGGTGATTTTTGGTCCTGAATTCAATTTCTTTGCCTTCTGGAATATCATATTCCACTCCTTCTGGTCCTTTAGTGTGGAAGCTGCCAGCTCCTCTTTAATCTTGCCTGGTACTTTATGATATTTGTATTGCTTTTTTCTTGCTCCTTGCAGTATTTTTTCCTTTACCTGGGAACTCTTGAACTTGGTTATAAAATTCCTGATGGTGGTTGGTTTATGGATTTATTGCAGGGGGTTATCTGTGGATTCAGTTTCCATTTTACCCTCTTACTTAAGAATATCAGGGCAGTTTTCTTTGATAATTTATGGCAAAATTAGGCTATTTTCTTTTATCATGACTTTCAGTTAGTCCAATAATTCTTAAGTTGTTTCTCCTGGATCTATTTTCCTGGTAAGTTGTTTTTTCAATAAGATACTTCATAGTTTCTTCTATTTTTTCATTTCTTTTTTGCATTACTTTCATTTCTTTTCCTCATTTTTCTTCCACTCCACTTTATTTGATTTTTTAATTCATTTTTTAGTTTTTCCATCTCCTGAAATCAATTCCCATTTTTCTTTGAAGTTTTACATATGGTTGCTTTTTTTTTTTAAGTTTTACGTACTGTTCACTATTTACTGTGCCTTGATCTTCGTCTCCATTGAAATATTTTCTGTGGTTAGGTGTTTATTTTGCTATTTGCTAATTTCCCCAGCCTTTTTTTCCTTTTGGACTGGGAGTTCTAAAAGATGATGATTCTGTCTCTTCTGCTAATGACTTGTAGGACTCAGCAACTGAGACTAGTGCTTCACTATAACACTGGCTTGAAAAAGACAAGTACTACAGACTTCTGGGCCTCACTGTGGACTGGTTCAAGGGCTTGGGACTTTAAGGGGTGGGTGTGGGGTTTGGGTGCTCTGTTGTTGATGTTATGAGAGTGTTTTTTACTACCCATTTGTATTGGAATCCAGTCCCAATATTATAAATGTTTTTTTTTCTAAAATATTGACATCAGTGTTTAATTTACAGAAATTATATTTTGTTTCCTCATTTGCATGCTGTAATCCCATTTATATACTTTGAGTAAACAAAATAATTATTACTATTCAAAAATTATTGCACACACCAAAAAAAAAAAAGCACGGTTCCAGGACCCCAAATTTGGTCTATGCCCAAGCTCAGAACTTGTCATAGCAGGTGTGGGGACAGTAGTTCAGAAATCCTTTGTATGAAGTTTTACTTCTGGTTCCCCCTTATCCCACTCCATCTTTCAAGTTTTTTTTCCCACAAGAGTGCATCCTTCTTCTATTTTGCTGTTGGTTTTTTACTACTGTCATTTTGAGGTTCTTTTTAAAGATTGGTTTTGAAGGACTCTTACTAAGATTTTAGCTTTTGTTGATATTAAGCCACTATCTTGGCTGTGCCCCCAATGAGTGTGAATATTATTCCCTCTTTGAGCCAAATTTGATGAAAGTAAAGTTCAAGCATTGCTAGCACCCCCCTCACCTCACTTACCCCTCCATTTGCACATATTTTATTTGGGATAATAAATCCCACTCTGTCTCCCTGCTTTCTTATCTCAGGGTAATGCCCTTTCTCATCTGTTAATTTTGTTGAGGGTTTATTGATAACATCTTATTGTAGTTAATTCACACTTACATCTTTTCTCTGTGCATATTTCTTCTAATTGCCCAAATATTGACAAAGTTGCTTAGAGTAATAAGTATTATCTTCCAATGTAAGAATATAAATAAGAATATAAAGTTCTACCTTATTGAATCTTTTATGATTTCACTTTACCTTCTTATGCTTCTCTTGAGACTTCTGTTTAAATGTCAAATTTTCCATGCAGTTCTGACATTTTCATTGTAACTATCTGAAAATTAAATTTTATTAAATGATAATTTTCTCCCTTAAAAATAAGACTCATTTTTATTGAGTAAGTATTTCTTGATTGTAATACTATCTCCTTTGCCCATAGTAATATCATATTTGAAAGTCTCTGATCCCTTAAAGAAGATTCAGTTAAATCTTGTGTTATCCTGACTGCGGCTCAATGATATTTGAATTTCTTTCTCTCTAATTGTAGCATTTTCTTCTTACCCTATGATATCTGGAATTTGTAAAACTCCTGTAATTTTTCATTTGGAGACTTCTTCCTTGAGGTAATCAATAGAGTCTTTCAATTTCTATTTTATCCTCTAATTTTACTATATCAGGGTAATTTTCCTCGATAACTTCTTGAAATAAGATTCTTTTTTCAATCATGGTTTCAGGCAGTTCAAATAATTCTTTTAAAAGAAAACTTTTACCTTCCCATTTGGAATCAAAACTAAGTATTAATTCCAGGACAGAATAGTGATAAGGATGAGGTAATTGAGGTCAAGTAACTTGCTAATGGTCATACAGGTAGGAAATACCTTAGGCCAGATTTGAAACCAGAATTTTCAATCTCTGAACATGGCAGTCTCTATACACTGAGCAACCTAGTTGCTCCTAATCTAACAATTCATAAATTATCTCTCCTTGATCAATTTTCCAGGTCAATTGTTTTTCCAATGAAAAATTTAATAATTTTTCTATTTTTCATTCTTTTGGTTTTAATTGTTTCTTGATGCCTCATGAAATCTTTAGCTTGCATTTTCCCAATTCTAATTTTTAAGTAATTATTTTTTTCAATGACCCCCTGTACATAATCCTTTTGACCAGTTCTAATTTTAAGAAGTTATTATCTTCAGTAAATTTTTGAATCTCCTTTTACATTTGGTCAATTCTACTTTACAAAGAGTTGTTTCTGGTGAATTTTCATATACATTTTTTAATTTTCCATTCTTCCTTTAACAAGATGTTGACTCTTAATCTATGATTTTCTTGCATTATTCTCATGTATTTTCCCAAGTTTTCTTCCAAGTCTATTATTTGATTTTTAAGGGGTTGGTTTTTAGCTCTTTCAGAAGTTGTTTTTGATCCTGACACCAGTTTTAATTTCTCTTTGAGGTTTCACTTGTAGCCATTTTGGAATTATTCTCTTTCAGATCTGAACAAAATCCTCCTTGCCTCCATAATAATATTCTTTCATTTGGCCCTTTTTTCTTTATTTTTTTTTCAGTTTATTATGACATTTTTCACTGTCTATGAAAGTTGGGCTTTGCTTATGGGCTAGAGAAGTCACTGTCCTAACCTTCCTCTTGTGAGTCTTGGGGCTTTTCTTCTAGCTTGAAGGAACTTCAGAGTTTAGTTGCTTACTTGAAATGGTCAGGAGTGGGGCTCACTGCTGTCTCACAAGGTAATGGTTGAACAAACTGTGATATATGTTTGAAATGGAATACTATTATACCATAAGATATAAAGAACAAGATGATCACAAAAAAACATGGAAAGATTTCAATGAAGTGATGAAAAGTGAAATAAACAGAACCAGGAGAACACTGTACATAATGGAGTAATAAAGTAGATTGATCAGCTATAAATGGCAACTGTTACTAGCATTGTAAGCATCCAGGATAAATCCAAAGGACTCATGATGAAAAAGGTTATCCTCTGCCAAAGAAGGAACTAAAGGCATATTTATGTAGAATGAAGCATGCTCTTCCTCATATTTTCTCCATGAATTTTTCTCCAATGTAGCCCATATGTGACTTCTTTATCAATATGATGAATATGTAAATATATATTGTATTATAATATATTTACAACTTCTATTTCCTACTATATTAAGGATGAGGAGGGTTGGTACAGAGGGAGAGATCATGAATCACAAAATGTCAGGAAATTGTCAAGAAATCATCGGGGAAATCTGCCTTGATGTCCTTGAAGAAGAGGGGAAAATAGAAATTAAGAGAAACTCCCCAAAATAATAAGTTAAAGAGAAAATATGATGAGCAAATATGACATTTAAGAGAAACATACAAATGTAAAATGGAAACTTAAGGGTTTTAATACAGTTGAATTTTATAATTCATACCTGGAATGTGATAATTGAAACAATTTGATATCTATGATATTTAAGAAAGTTAGGATGCTTAAAGTGTGCAAGATTCTTAAACTACCTAAGATTCTTAAAAACTATATCACTATTAGAGCAATGAAAAAGCATATACATAGAAAGAAGGAAAGAGACTATTCAATATGGGTTGATATTCTACCAAAAAAGAATGGAAAAGAGGAAGACAAGGGGAGAAGAAAAAAGAGAGATATAAGGGGATAAACTACCTCTCACTAAGAGACACATAAGAAGCAAATTAAAGGAGTAGCAGATGGGGGATGGCTATGGATGGACCTTATTTCATCAGAACTAACACAAATTGGGAATAATTTTCACACTCAGCCAGCTATAGAAACCTACTCTAGCCTATAGGAAAGTCAAAGAAATATTATATGATGACTTATTGTGAAGGATTAAATCATTATCAGCAAAACAAGTTTCCAAGATAACAAGAAACTCATGATGAAAATTCTATCCATAGCCAAAGAAGGAAATGTTGGAATCTGAGTACAGATTAGATTATACCATCTTCCACCATATTTTTTCATGAGCTTTATTTTATGTTATATGTGACTTCTTTCATGACATGAGCAATATGGAAATATATATTACATAAAGGTACAGGTATGACCTCTATGAGGATATTCATACCTTTGGAAGAGGGGGAAAGGTTAGGGGAGGGAAAAAACTTGAATCCTGAAATGTCAAAAAAATTGTCAAAAATTGTTCTCTACATGGAACAGAAAAAATACAATATTGGAAAAATGACAAAGTTATTATTGAATATTGTATTCACATATAACCTGGGAAATTAGTAAAAAAATCCATCAGTTGAAAACAAGAAGCATGGCTAACTGACAAAGCAAAGCTAGATAACTGCAACAATAACACTACCAATAAACATATGTAAAATACAATTTTATTATAAACCATAGGGTTTTAATAAAACAATTAGACATTGCTATAAACTGACCCTAACATTCCATTTTAAGGATGAGGAAATTGAAATTCTGTGAGGTTAAATGACTTACCCAGAATCATAGGATACTTTCTAAAAGGTAGAACTTCATGGAAAGATGGAATGGAGCAGTTAAGCTGGCTCAGTGGACAAGTGCTGTGTCTGGAGTAAGTAAGAGTTCTCTTCCATGGTACAAGTTTGATTTTGGACATTTACTAGTTGCGTGATCTGGGGCAAATCACTTAACCTTATTTGTCTTTGTTTCCTCATCTGTCCAATGATCTGGAGAAGGAAAAGGCAACCCTCTCTAGTATCTTTGCCAAGAAAATTCCAAATGGGATTACAAAGAGTTGGACAAAACTGAAGAAGAATGAACTTCCTGAGGGTCTTTTTCTCCTTAATCTTGATCCTCCTGTCTCTTTCTCCAATTGTCACTGCCAAACCAAGTATTGTTTTTTTAATTAAACAGACAATTAGTAAACTTTTAACAATTGCCTACTATATATGACGCTAATCACTTAGAATACACACATCAAAAGTTGTCCCAGTCAGTCCCAAAGTATTTTACAATATAATAGGGGAAATGTGAAAATATGAAAAATGGTGGGGAAGAGTACCTAACAAAGTGGTATGATAAAGTCCAGAGAAGGACACCTGAAATGGAAATTAAGTTATGTCTGTCCTTAAATAGAGGACTTCGGATGAGCTCTCCACTGTCAACCTTCTACCCTTTCTAAACAGAAGAATGGAGAGGCCCCAGGGACAGAGGCTGCTGCTGAGGCATGAGTTTCAGGTTGATGTGATATTATAAGAGGAGGTTTTGAAGGAGCATGATGAATTCCAAAGGAGTATATCCAGTGGGAATGAATAATAATAAATGTTTTATTTTAAAGTTATAATTCCATTTACTTTAAAGGTTATTGGTTCTACGACTGAACATCAAGAACACAGGTATAAGAGTTTTTTAACTCTTTTTCTCAGAGACAGGACTACTCAATAGACTCCTTGAGAGACTGGAGGGTTTTTTCCTCTATTGCATCAACTTCACCACTTCCCTAACCCTCTTTTCCCCCTAGTTTTATAAGGTTAGTAATTAGTTTCTCAATTAAATTTAACCAGTGTTTATTGGTTTTTTGAAAGGCATTTTTGTTTGAAAAATATTACAAGAGCAAATGCATAAACTACCTCTAGTCCCAACATGCATACTTTCTGGCCAAACTCTCCATTGTAACACCTTACTCTCTGGGCAGCTGGGTGGCTCAGTGGATTGAGAGCCAGGCCTAGAGACTGGAGGTCCTAGGTTCAAGTCCTGCCTGGGACACTTCCAGCTGTGTGACCTTGGGCAAGTCACTTGACCCCTATTGCCCACCCTTACCACTCCTGGGCCAAGGACGGTCCCTAGCCCGGATGAAAAAGGAGGAGGGTTGGGCGTGGGGCTAGCAACCCCACCCTGTAAAAACATCTGCTAAAGAAACTGCAACCTAAAGTAGGGGCAGCTGGGCTAGCTCAGTGGATTGAGAGCCAGGCCTAGAGACGAAAGGTCCTAGGTTCAAAACCTGGGCTCAGACACTTCCCAGCTGGGTGACCCTGAGCGACTGTGTGACCCATTGCCTACTGGTTGTGGCCCTATGCTCCTAGAATGGAGTCCCAGGATAAAAAAAAAGATAAAAAAAAAAAACTCTCTGGGGAAATCCTCTTTATTAGGTTACTATATAACAATTGTCCCATCAAATTCATGCCCAAGTGTGACATCTCTGCTTAGATGAGTCCTTGTCCCATTTCCACTCCTAAATGCTACTACTACACCATTCTGAGGATGGCTTATAATACTTGATCTGGATTTAATTTTCCATATTCTTGTAGTTTGATTATCTGTTTTATGAATTCAGAGGCTAAGTTATAAATTCATTGTCAACTTTTTTTTTTGCATATGGTGCCTTTCTGAAAAATGTATATCTATATTCAGGGGTATATGTATATTTTGTGTGTGTGTGTGTGTGTGTGTGTGTGTGTGTGTTTTCCTTATCCAATCTGATGGTTTTTTTTTATTTTGTTGGATCATTTAATCCATTGACTTTTAAAATTATACAAGCTAGAATTATGTTGTCCTCTATTTGTCTCCATATTTGTTAAATTAGTATAGTTTTGTTCTCCTTCTTCTTTAAAGATAGTATTTTATTTATTGAAATATTTTAATTCATCTAATTTAAAGCAACCCTGTCCTCACCAATATCTGTCTGCTTCACATTAAATCCTTTCCACTTTTCTTATGTTTTACTTACGTTTTCCTACTTTGGGAGTTTCATTCTACTTCCTCCCTCCATCACTTCCTCTCTCCCTCTCTAAGCCCATCCTCCCTCCCTCCCTCCCTCCCTCTTTCCCT